>NC_091074.1:89617954-89920984 GCF_032405125.1 Capricornis sumatraensis
AAGAAAAGATAGAAGAAAGGAACAAATGAACAAGTGAATGAATGAATGAACAAAGGGAGGAAGGCTCATTAACATGAGAATCAGTAATCGGGGTGGTGAAGTGGTTAAGAGCAGGAGCCTAGGTATAGACTTCCTTGAGTTCAACCACTGTAGGACTTGAGGTACAGTACTGAACCTCCGCATATCTAAACCTCCTCTTCTAGAAAGTGGGATAATACTATTTTTTACTTTTGTGAATTCCCTGGCAAACCAGTGGCTAGGACTCCACACTTCCATTGCAGGGGGCCCAGTTTTGATCCCTCATCAGGGAACTAAGATCCCGCAAGCTGTGTGCTGTGCTTAGTCGCTCAATCGTGTCCAACTCTTTGAGACCCCATGGACTGTAGCCATGTCTCTTTGAGACCCCATGGACCCCCAGAGGACCTACCAGGCTCCTCTGTCCCTGGTGATTCTCCAGGCAAGAATACTGGAGTGGGTTGCCATGCCCTCCTCCAGCAGATCGTCCTGCAAGCTGTGAGGCACAGCCAGTGATAATAATAATATTCACTTCCAAGTATTCTTATTAGGATTAAATTAGTTAATATTTCTTAGCACTCAGAGCAATATTTGGCATATAATACATTCTCAATAAATACTCTCACCATGAATGATCATATTCCAGACTGTAATGCAACATAATCAACAAATTAGGTCTGCTGTTAAATATGCAGAATCGGAATTTGTTAAGACTTCTTACTAATCCAAGCTGGTATGGGGCATCCAGGTCACATCCTTTTCTACTTCCTGATTCTGACTATACAGCTAAATTCTTAGTTGATTTTCATTGCTAGAAACCAAACCAACTCTAAACTACCATTTCTGCTAGCACCAGTTTTGTCTAATTAGAACCCTAAACTGAAGCTCTGGTTTCCGCGTATTCCCATGCACAGCATTCACTGTGTGAGTCCTTTAAGCCCCCAAGCTTAGTCTCTTCTCCACAACCCCGCCACACCCCTCCCACCACACTTAGGCAGGAAGACTTCAGAGCAGCTTCAGGGGGTGAGGAGTTGCACCCAGGCACCACCCCCCAAGGGACCAGTGTCTCTTGAAGTGACCAGAGTGAGGTATGAAAGGGGGAGCCAGCAGGGGATACTATAGGCTTCTGGGTCTAATGAGATCCCCCTTCAAGAGGCCAAACAAATGGCACGGCAGAGCAGTTAGTCCAGAGGAAGAAGGGTGAGGTTCGCGCACTGGCTCCTCATCCCGCTGCCAAAAGTTCTGCCCCTTGGGGTGTTAACTCCCCTCACCTCACAACTGCACACAGGTGTTCACTGAGTAAGGGTCTCCCTGTCCCCTGCCCCATCCTGGCCTGAAGGCAAGAGACATGCAGCCCAAATAAGAGGGGATGCCTGTGCAAAATCACTGGCAGCTCATTCAGGGCTAGTTGCCATGGCAATAACTGGAAAAACAGGTCAGGCCGACAGGCTATGAATTGTGCATGAGTGGTATCCGAGTTTCTACAACCCACTAGTTCTACTCCCTGGTATATCTAGGAAAACAAAAGTCACACGCATCCACAAGGACACGTGCTAAAATTGAACTGCTGCTAAAATGTAATAGCAGAGAAGGAGGAGGAGGAGACTGTCTAAACTACTAAATGTCCGTCAACATGAAAATGGGCTATGCATGCATAGCATGATCAGAAAATGAAACACTATGCAGCATTAACAATGAATGTGTTAGAGGTGCAGTTATCAACATGCGAACCAGTGAAGAATTAGAATGACTGAAGGATTAGCAGGGTGACTGGATATAAGATCAAGATGCAAAAATAAATTTCATTTCTCTATAATAGCTCCAAATGATTGCCAATAATTTTCCCCAAAGATATCACTGACAATAGTCACAAAATTATAAAGGAAAAGTAATTCTCATGTTTCCTCACCTTTTGTACCTTCTAACTGTCACTAGTTACTGCCTTAAAAGAAAGATGATCAATCAAGAAATAACCACATAAGTATAAGTTCATATGCCAGGTAATGCCAGAATTAAATGCCAGAATTAAAGTGTATATATAATTGAGAAAAATCACTAGACAAATGAGAGAGAAAAAGATGTAGTGTAAGTTAAAACCAAAAATATTTACTCTTCATGACAGTGGTTCTCAGAATATGGTCCGCAACAAAAGCTTCAGTATCACCTGGGAAACTTGCTGGAAATGCAGAATCTTGACCCCCTCCCAGACCTGCCAAATCAGAAACCCTGGGGGTATTTTAGGAAACCTCAACTTGTTTCTGACAAATGATAAAATTATGGTAAAATTGCTTTCTAGTGAGAACACAGTAAATACTGTTTAAATTTACCAATCAAGAAAGAGGGATAAGTATATTAAATCTATTTACAACAGCAACCACCTGTCAGCAGACACTGTCATCTCGGAAAGTGGTGTTGAATTTTTGAAGAAGACGAGGAGTGAGCAGAGAGACAGTTTCCATTTCATGTCATTCTGAACTGTGTGTGTTTTTAAAGATATACATCAAAACAAATTAATTAGGAGTTATTTTCTCCTCTTTATCTTTAGGAAGAGCTCATCACCGACTCAATGGACTCTGGCAGTTGGTGATGGACAGGGAGGCCTGGGATGCTGCAGTCCATGGGGTCGCAAAGAGTCAGACACGATTGAGCAACTGAACTGAACTGATTTCTCATAGACATTCTATTACTCAGGTCATAAGCAGTTAGAGAATTTGCAAGTTTACAAAAATCGTATTTGCAAAAAGGCTGTAGTGACTCTTTATACTACACATTAATACTAAATTAAAACTTGCTTCAAGACTCAATTCCTGTTTTTCCAACTTTTTATCAAGAATTGCTTGCCCAACAGAAGGAAGCATCAGATGAATTTTTCTTACACTGGATTCTTAGTAGATAAAGCAAAATATCAATTGTTTGAATAGGAAGTATCAATAACCCTTCAGTGTGCAGGTTGAGTCAGAGGGGAAAATTATTGGGAGGTTCTAGAAATGTGAGGTCTATCGTCTCCACAAAAGAAAAGTAGCACCTGGTTCAATGTCACTGATTGTTACAAGAGGCAATTGTTACTCCCCAGCTCTTCTTCTTCTTCTTGCATGCATGTACGGTCAGTCGTACCTAACTCTTTGCAACTCCATGGACTGTAGCCCACCAGGCTCCTCTGTCCATGGAATTTTCCAGGCAAGAGTACTGGAGCCGGTTGCCATTTCCTTCTCCAGGGGATCTTCACCATGCAGGGATCGAACCCTCATCTCTTGTATCTCCTGCATTGGCGGGCGGATTCTTTACCACAGTGCCGCCTGGGAAGCTGCCATTTGGTAGTCCCCAAAGGTCACCCCTGCTGGTATGCACATACCATTTCACTGGGGTGAAATGTTTTTGGTTTTTTTTTTTTTCCTCTCCCTTTGAATCTGGGTTGCCCTCTTGCTCTGATTGATTAAAATATGGCAGAAGTGAATTTCAAATCCAGAGCTAAAGCTAGAAGTTCCTACCTTCTTCCTTGTGGAGCACTCATTCTTGGAACTTAGGCCCCAAATTTTGAGGAGGCCTGAGTAGGTACATGTTGAAGCCCAAAGGAATGACAAGCGAAGTCTCTGGTCAGGAGGCCTAGCCAAGCTCCCATCAACAGCCAGGACCAGCTGCCAGGCATGTGACTTAGCCACCTCGGATCTGCATCCCAGAGAGCCCTCAGATGACCACAGCCCAGCCGACATCAGAGGGAGCAACCCCACCCAGCTGAGTCCACTCAACCTACAGAATTATGAGAGATAATTAAATGGATGCTGTTTTAAGCCACAAAGTTTTGAGGTTTATTTTGTTTACGGTTTATTCTGCAGCACTGGATAACTAAAACAAAATTTGATATCCAGAAGTGAGTACTGTGGTAATAGAAACCTAAAATATGCGGCTTTGGCTTTGGAACTGGACAGCAGGCAGGAGCCAGGAGGACCTCAGAGAAACCACTAATGGAGCCTGAGGAGAGGGAGTGAGGAAAGTGTCACTGGAGGCTAAAGAAAAGGCAACCGATGTCGCATATAGGCAGAAAGTTCGGCAATACTGTCAAATTTGGGCAACCTTTTCCACAGTGATGTTGAGGCTAGAAAGAGTAGCTGATAAGCATATGCACCGGTCAAAGAGATTTCTGGGATGAAAACTGAGTGACAACTAGTTTTTCTTTAGTTGCCTCTGAGAAAATTTGAGAAAAAAGAGAGATGAAACTCCCTCAAAAAGGACTCTTGGAGAGCAGAATTTACAAAACACATAGAGACTCAGGCCCCAGCAGAATGTTCTCAGAAGAAATGACCTCAAGGCAAAAATTAAGTCTAGGTTTCCACAAGTAGAACATGGTCTCACAGTAAAGTTGAAAGCAAAAAATGCAGTTGTAAGCCCTTTCTAAGACCTCATTGTTCTTCAGTCACTAAATCATGTCCAACTTCTTGAGACCCCGTGGACTGCAGCATGCCAGGTTTCCCTGTCCTTCTCTGTCTCCCGGAGGTTGCTCAAATTCATGTCCATTGAGTCGGTGATGCTATCTAGCCAACTCATCCTCTGTCGCCCCCTTCTCCTCTTGCCTTCAATCTTTCCTAGCATGAGGATCTTTTGCAATGAGTCAGCTCTTCACATTAGATGGCCGAAGTATTGGAGTTTCAAATTCAGCATCAATCCTTCCAAAGAATATTCAGGACTGATTTCCTTTAGGATGGACTGATTGGATCTCCTTGCAGTCCAAGGGTCTCTCAAGAGTCTTCTCCAGCATCACGATTCAAAAGAATCAATTATTTGGCACTAAGAACCTCTAACTTCTTATGCTAAGGAAATAGGCTGAGAAAACTACTTAGCTGCAAGCATAGGTAATTTCTTAATGGAAATGAAAGTATGATTTGAAGAGTTGAGCCATAGCAAACCTCTCCCCCAGGAGGAGAACAAGAGCCTGATTTTTTTTTTTAATTAAAAAATATTTTTAATACCTGCTAACACACGTGTGACTGGATTTCAGATTTATTATGGATAAGTGAAAGTTATACACCAGTTGCTGCAGTTATAATTGCCCCTTTCTCACATTGTATGTTGGATGTGTTTAGACCAGATAATGTCTTTTCAATTTATAGAATTCTGTACCAAGGAGCCTTATCAGAGAAGCTGCACTCAATGACCCCCCATTCATAACTGAACCTGATTTAGATAGAGAGATCCTGGACTTTGAGCTAATAGCTTAAGGCTAACTGTGCATATATTTTGCATATGGAGGGAGATATGAATTGCGGTGGCCAGAGGGCAAACATGGTAGATAGTTTCCAAAGATGGAAACTTCTTGTACATATGTGTCATTCTCACATGGAGGTAGAGATTATTTACCTTCCTCTTTTCTAAAAAATTTATTTATTTTTAATTGAAGGATAATTGCTTCATAGTATTGTATTGATTTCTGCCAAACATCAACATGAATCAACCATAGGTATACCTATGTACTCTCCCTCTTAAACCTCCCTCCCATTTTCCCTCCTTTTAAATGTGGGCTGGCCCACAACTACTTTGACCGACAGAACATGGTAAAAGTGAGTTTAGTCTTAGGACTGGCAATGTTTGCTTCCTTTCTCTTGCTTGCCTTTTTCTGGAACTAAGCTGCCATGCTGTGAGGAAGCCCAAGTTGCATACAAATATGTCCACATGAAGAGAACTAAGACATTCAGTCAACAGTCCTAGCTGAGTTTTCACAGTCAGCACATGGCTAGCTCTGTGAATGAACCACTGGGACATTTCAAGCCCCCAAATGACTGCAGCCCCAGCCATAATCATATAGAATAGAAGCTTCTTCTAAGTGAGCCTAGTCAATCTATAAAATTGGGAAAGATAATGAAACAGCTTTTAAGACACTAAATTTTAAAGGAGTTTGTTACTCAGCATTAAAAAATTGAAACTTTAGGCAAGTCTCCAGCAATTAAGCAGTTGTGTGCATTTGATCCCAAAGAGCATTATTTTAATCTCATTTGCATCACATAATCATTTAATTCTTCCTTGAATGTAATTGCAAATGATCCAAATCATACTTGCAGGAGGATCAGGAAGAAAAAAAATCTAAATGTCATCAACCGTTGATTCGCCCATGTCAATCCAATTCACATCAGTCAGGCTTTTTTAATGCTTCCTCAGTGAGAGAAAAATAAAAAACAAAGCCCAAAATCAAAATAGTCAAATGATAACCAATAAATACTTGCTGAGTTTCTACTTCTAACTCTGAGAGACCCTGATTAGTGCTGAATGTAAAAGAATTCTTGGCCTCAAATTTCTTGGAAAAGACAGCTAAAAGAGCAGACTAGACTTCAGAGGTGAGTGTGCACAGCTTAGCCATCCATTTACACTCACACAGCCATCCCCTACTCTGACCTTCCACTGGCCGATTAACTCTGTCTGCTATTTCTGGGAGCATCTACATGAGTCCTCAGGACTGAATTTGTAAGGGACTTGAGGATCCAGAGACCATTACAGGATATCTTTCCTGTTAGGATTCTGATTGGGTGGGAGCAGAGGAAGTGCTTTTACAGGGAGCTCTGCAGCTCCCCTGTTTGAGTCCTCCCTGCCCACCAGCCCTCTGTCCTGGTGCCTGTTGTCACTTTCTTATCCTGAGTCTTGGCCCACACTGCTATGATCACCTCCAGACTCTAAGCTGCAAGCCTGTGTCCACACCCCTGCCTATATCCCTTTGACAGCTGACCTCTGTCAACCTTCTCTCCTGCATTGGGAGAAGGGTCATATAGTACCCTTATTTGGTCTCTAGTAACCCTCTTTTCCTTCATAGCCTACACCTGTTCTCCCAGCACTTCTGGAGTGAGGCTGCAGGCCCAGGAAGGGGTGATGTCTGGGGCTGCCCCAGCATGCAGAGAGGTGCAGCCCATGCAGAATGAGACCCACTCTTCTTTGCCCTGCTGGTTCAGGTGCCCTGGGGCACCTGCCTTTATTCAGAGCTCCTGTCCCTCTCTGAACTATATACTCACTGATCCATATCTTTACTGTCCGTCCCCTCTGCTGCCCCTACTGAAATGAGGGGGAATGTTTTTGTTCAGTCACTCAGTCATGTCCAGTTCTTTTGTGACGCCACGGACTGCAGCATGCCAGGCTTCCCTGCCCTTCACCATCTCCCCGAGCTTGCTCAGACTCATGTTCATTGAGTCAGTGATGCCATCCAACCATCTTGTCCTCTGTTGCCCCCTTCTCCTGCCTTCAATCTTTCCCATCATCAGGGTCTTTTCTAATCAGTCGGTTCTTCACATCAGGTGGCTAAAGTATTGGAGCTTCAGCTTCAGCATCAGTCCTTCCAAAGAATATATAGTTTGTCTGTTTATTTATCATATACCTCCAATGCACAGTCTGGCAAATAATAGGTGTTCAATAAATGTGGGTTTAATGAATTAGTACTTCTGCCTCCTTTGTGGTAATTTCTTTCTTTCAGGAATTTGGCTGTTACCATGTCCAAGCTCACTCTACTTGCCACATTACAGGCCAGTAAACTGAGAGACAAGTTGTTGAGGCAAGGAATACAACTTTATTTGGTTAGCTGGCTAACCAAGAAGATGGCAGACTAATGTCTCCAAAAAAGAACTATCTTCTAGAGTCCGGATACCAGGTTCTTTCATAGACTGAGAGGGAGAAGAAGTGAGGAAGTAAAGTTAAAAGGCCATTTATCTCACAAAATAGGAAGGGATGTATTAGTTTCTTCTTTTCTGCAGCAATTTATAGGTGGCAGGGTCAGATTATCTCCCTATGAGCTGAACAAAGGCACTTCAGTTTAATACTCAAGCAGAGGGGCAGGTTTCCCTGAGGCAGGCCATTATGTATGAATATAATAACAAAAACAGTGAAAAGCAAAGGTCAAAGAAACAGATCCAACATGGAGTTAAAATTGGCTCCTACCTGTTACAGCTTTATCACACAGACCACCAGGGGCTCTCTATGTCTGAACTCCAACAGTAGGAAAAGCCCCTGTCCTTGTCCATGGTGTAAATCAAGGAAAGTAGGAGTAATAGTATCTCTTAACATCCCGGAATTTCTAGAGCCTTCTATGAACAAGCAGAAGGCTGCTGTATCAGGGTATGTGGAGGAATCTGGGGAAAAGTGTGGACCATCAGCCCTGATGGTGTGACAGTTGATCTCAGACCCTACCCAGGCACTGAGTTATACACAAAGGGGTAACTGACAGGACAAAGCAGTAGCTGTTAAGTACTGAGTGGAATGAACTAGAGGAGGATAGACATTAAACTTCAGCCTTATTCTTAAATAGGCACATTCTCAGAACCATGTAGATGCAAGTTCAGAACAAGTGAATTAGATTCTCTAAGTTTGAGGCTAGAACATGCATAGAAAATACAAGCCAGGTAACTCTGATGCTCACTTCAGGTTATGAATCACTGGCCTAAGAAAAGGAAAGAAGGGAGAGGTTGACGAATTTGGGAAAGTTTCACAGATGAGAAGAGATTTGAATTGGTCTGAAAGAATGAATCAAATATAAATAGCATTTAAAAAATAGATGTTTAAGGTACAATAGAAGAAAGGGACACTGGCTATCAGGCTGACATAGATAGAAAAGAGTTTCTTTGCATGTAAGCAATCTACTAGAGAGTAGTGGAAGGTACATCTGCAGAGGTAAGCAGGGACCTCGAGTGACTTCCCAGGTGGTCCAGTGGCTAAGACTCCATGCTCCCTATGAAGGGGACCTGGGTTTGATCCTTGGACAAGGAACCAGATCCCACATGCTGCAACTAAAGATCCCATATGTGGCAGCTAGTGATCCTGCATGCCACAACTAAGACCTGGTACAGCCAAAAAAATTAATTAAAATTAAAAAAAAAATTTCCATAAAGAAGGACCTTGAAAGTTTGAATTTCAATTTATAGTTTCTGAGGAATAGTGGAGGTTTTTTAGAAGAATAAACAATAAAAGTGCTTTTGTTTAGAAGGCTAATACGGCTTTGGAGTAGGGACTGGATTGGCAAGAAAACTGTCTACACCAAAATTCACCTCTTTGTTATGGGAGATTGGATCCCTATTAAAATTCACCAGCTTCTCCTATCTTGCTTCTACCTCTTCCTAAGAAGACTGTCAATGCAAAACCAAATATCAACCCATTTGAGTTTGGTCAAATCAGGGAAGAAATATTAAGAAGAAGTAATTACAGATGCTATACTCTGCTTTCCAAGTTTTTACTGAATCTTTGGTCACATTTTTAGAACTAATAATAACAATGAAAAGAAGACAACATTTTATTGAAAGATATTGATGTGTTTTTCAATTCACGTTTCCAAGTTTCTGTTCTTTCCCCATTCTGCCAGAAATATCCATTTGCCTCTAAGAGAAATCAGAATAATTAAGTCCAAAATGCACACAAGGAAAAGAGTTAATTTTCAGCTTTGACTCCAAAAATTTTACTTTTGAACCCCTACAAATATGATAGTTTTGACAATTCTGTGGGTGTCTGAGTCAAGCTTGCCAAATTGATTCTACAGCTTTGCTGTAAATCATAGGATAAATAATGCAAGAGGTGGTGATAGGGAAATCCTTGATATACAGAAAGGAGAAGAACCTTCTTCTACCCTCAATGGAACTCAGAAAGGAAGAAATGAAAAAAAAAAAACTAGAGTGAAAGGATCAGAGTTGCCGCTGTTCTCAATATCTATTCTTCACTCCCACCTTGGGGAAGATGTGAGAAACCAGACAACTCCCAGGTATGTCTTTAGGAAGTAGTCTTTGATGTGACACCACATCCAATACACATGGCTAACCATGGTGGAAAAGACATCTGTGTAGGTAGCCTAAGAACATGTTACTGATGCCCTAGAGCTCTGCATGGTCTGCAGAAGTTCCAGAACTTTGTCCCTTCCCCAGTAGAGAGACTCAGAAAATACAAGAGGGCCTGTGCCAGCTAAAGTCATGATGAAGGAGCCTTGGAGTCTATGAAGCACAGTGACTCATGATCCATCCCCAACATGATACCAAAAAGCCAGAAGGGACCAACTGCTCAAGGCAGACTCCACGCTGAGGTCCAGAAAATGGTTTAGCCCATTTGCAAATAGAGGATGTGATGCTACTGACCCAGAGCCCAAAGTTCCCCTTCCTCACTACCCCAAGTTCAGCAGGGAGAAGAAATCTGAAATCTTGAAATAGTTGGGAAATGTAGACACTCCCAAGTCTCCACCCCACTAACACCTGAGGACTTGTAAGGAAATGCAGATGATTTATGTGAACTACAAAATCTGAACTTTCTTCGTGTATTTCATAGTGGTATATACATTTTCATTTGGGAGAAGGCAATGGCAACCCTCTCCAGTACTGTTGCCTGGCAAATCCCATGGATGGAGGAGCCTGGTAGGTTGCAGTCCATGGGGTCGCTAGGAGTCGGATACGACTGAGCAACTTCACTTTCACTTTTCATTTTCATGCATTGGAGAAGGAAATGGCAACCCACTCCAGTGTTCTTGCCTGGAGAATCCCAGGGACGGGGGAGCCTGGTGGGCTGCCGTCTCTGGGGTCACACAGAGTCGGACACAACTGAAGCGACTTAGCACACATATTTTCATATTCACCACAACTGGTTTTCTTTGTTATAGGGTATTTTCTGATAGAAACTCAGTGATCATTCTACTTAGATTTTATACCAGGAAGTCACATGGACAGTATACTACACTTTCTAAATGAATCCATTCTTGACTGCCATATTCAAAATAACAGTTATCTTCCACAAGGTGGCCCTCGAAGCAACAAAATAACTGCGTCCAGAACAGCCGCACCAATAAAAGGAGTTGATCTGAGTTGCTTTTATTTCCCGTTTATAAGTAATTAATCGAGTAGGAAAAAAAAGAATAATTAAACACTGTGCTAACAAACTGATTTGTGTCTTCAGTGTTCATTTTCATCAAATAGAGCAGAAACTCCAAATCACACGGACAGCAACACAGCAGTCTTCAGCTATTTCAGAAACAAGGAAACTCACATGACTTTAAGATTTCTGTCAGCTTTTTTAAACCTGAAAATTTGTAGTGACAGTAAAGAAAAAAGCCCCGAAAGATTAGTCATTGTGCACATGGGGTTAAAAACAAAAACAGGAAAAAAAGAAAAACAAAAAACACAGACTTCAGCCATCACGCAATTCCAGATTGCCAGATTTCTTGATTATGGCTTTTAATCAAAACCCAGCCAGCTGCCTGTATTTAACTTTAATTGTCAAGCTCTAGGTCTCAGCCAATCATCTCGCTTCTGAGCTGGCAGTCTAACAACAACAAAATATGAAACTCTCTCCCTGACCTAGTTTAGTGGGAGGGGAAAAAGAAGAGGAAGAGGAAGAATCAGCTCAGGATTGGGTCAGTGTTCCTTTGAAGAACACATCTCCAGCTTTCTAAAACAAAACAACATCTGTGCCTGGAAACTGGTTTAGCACCTTCCAGATAAACAAATCGCATTTTTATAACCCTGCTGTCCCCCTCTTTTCTTCCTCCCCACCGAAAAGCAATGTTAGCACTTCAAAGCCTCGTGGGCAGCCAGAGGCAAGGCCTGGAAGAACCTTCTTTGTTAGTTTGTCCTGGGCTCCCCTGTTGGCTAAGGATTCACTCTGTGCTATTAATTTCTCTGTTCTTGGCCCTTTGTGAGATTTGGAGCAAGCCTCTCTCCCTCCCAGCTTGCTAACAGCTCCAAATATTCTATTTTTCCTCAGGGATAGATACCTTAGCTGCCTTTCTCAACCTGGTATGTGAAGAATGCTGCTTCGTTTGAGTGAATGGAAAAAATTCTCAGTAAACAGAAGCAATCCTTCTCTCTGTCTCTCCCCTCATCTTTCTGAGAATCATAAATAATGGACAAGAGGAGGAGGTCTTCCTGACAGTGTCAAAAAAATCAGGGTCTTTTAAAACCATCCCAAGCACAGACCTGAGGTGGAGTGTCTTGCTCCAGGGTCCCCAAATATCCTCCCACAATCAATTCGACTTTGAGCTTGACCTTGAGATCTGACACAAGGTTATGGCATCAGGATTGGTCACAGTTCATAGCAACAAGTTTCCTTCTCTCCAGTCATTTACATATAGACGAAACAGCTAATATTCAAATCAGTGGAAGCAGACCCACAGCTGATTGAATTAAATCTCTTCTCCAGCTTGATTTGCATAACCTGCAATAATCAGAATGGAGAGTGAAAGCATAATTGAAAGGAGAAAATATATACTAGCAGCCATTTGGAATTAGGTAGGGTTGAACTAAGCTGGTAAATTCTGATTTTACTGAAAGCAAAACTGCCCTTGGCTAACTTTAATTTTAAAATATTAAGAAATGTGATTTGGGAAACTGGAAAGTTAATTAATAAATAAAGTCTTAGAAAATCTTTGATTAATAGCAACCAAAAGAAAAAATTTTTTTGAGAAATGTTGAGCTAGTGATCTGAAAAGTTTTCTCACATTATTCTACAGGTCCCTCAGAAACAATCTCTGCATGCTATGTTCTATCCTAGCCCTGGGAAGGAAAATAATTCAACCAATATTTATTTTATGGTAAAACATTTACTCCAAGAATCTTCCCCATTGCTATACCCAAACTCCAGTTTCCTCAGAATATGGTTCATGTATGACACCTCCACTTTCATCCCCCCACCCACATTGCCTTTATAAAATAACAAAGCCTGAAAGGAAAGCCCCATGAGCCCTTCTAGGACAGGACACCCTGCTGTCAAGCAATGTACTTTCAGATCTGGCATACAAACTCCTTAATTTTCTTAATTTCACCTTCCCTTGCTGTTCTCATCATCTGGGGTCTCAGAGAAGAAAGGGGAAAAGCACAAGGCCAGGCAACAGTGACTCAGATCCCCACAGAGCCCCCCGCCTCCCCACCCCCGCACCCCCAACCCCCGCTCCTAACTTACCATTTCTCAAAAGCAAAGGGGGCAGGCCTAGGCCACATCCCCAAATCTAGCCAAAGTGGAGGACCTTGCAAGTGGGAACAACCTGAGGAGCACCATCCCTTCACATAAGCTCTTCATCTGCTGTGCTGTGCTTAGTCGCTCAGTCGTGTCTGATTATTTGTGACCCCATGGACTGTAGCCCACCAGGCTCCTCTGTCCATGGGGATTCTCCAGGCAAGAATACTGAGGTGGGTGGCCATGCCCTCCTCCAGGGGATCTTGCCAACCCAGGGATTGAACCCAGGTCTCACACATTGCAGGGGTATTCTTTACCAGCTGAGCTACCAGGCAAGCCCCAAGCTGTTCATATGACTTTTCAAATATCTTGTCTCACAAAATGCCTGTCACTTGACAAATGGAGATTTCTGATATGCAGCGAAGGAGATCAACGGACCCCCTCATGGTTGTCAAGGAGCTTCATTCTCCCACCCACATCCCTTTATGATAGGATTTCCACAGGAATTGGCAGAGTATATTTTTTAGGATAAGTATTCTAAATCTGTTGAAATCTACACCTACAGATTATCTATCTAAAATAAAAGCCAAGAGGCTTGAGTTTAAGGGTAGACAACAAGGGTTAGCATATTCTTTTACTCCTCCACAATAAGCCAGGTACAGGGATCACTGAGTTTAATAGTCATCACAATTAAGGAGATGGATGTGCATATTTCTTCCTTGTGACAGATGAGAACACCAAGGTTCAGCAAGATGAAGTAACTTTCCTAAGACTTGAGATTAGCAAGAAGCAATTCAAACCTAGGCAAGCTAGCTACACGGTACCCCCACCCTTTACATCCGTGTCGTGCTGCCTTCCTAAAGACCATGAATAATGATTCTGGATATTTAAAGATTCTTGTACTTGAACAGCCAAGGTGGAGCCACAGTTCAGAAATGGTTGTTTATACCACAGCATTTTGGTCCACATTCCTAAGCTCTTCTTTGTTTTATCTCAGTTCATCTTCCAGAGCTAGTCAGTGTCAGATGATTTTCCTTCAGGCAACTCCTGGAAAGTTATTTTTTCCCTTTACTGGAAATTCCATAAAACTTGAGGGGGAGATCCTGAGCATCCTGGAATAAACCAAGCAGCTGAAAGAAGACCAGGGGCTACGGTAAGGTGAGTGCAGCTGGACCCTGGTGCTGCTTGAGATGAGAGCTGAGTCCTACACTTTTAGCGCTAAGAACACAGACTCCTTACAGTTGGTGTGAGTGTAGAGAGTATTGTGGGACTCCTGTGAAAACAACTGTCACCTGGGCTGACAGGGACCTGAGACGACCACAGTCATGAAGAAGAAGAAACACAGACAAGTCCTGGAGACCAGCTGCAGCAAGGCCTCTCCCCTCTTCCTGGGAACTTTCTTCCCAGCCTCCTTTGCAACTCAGTTCTAGTCAATTCCAGGCCTGTCCCTTAGAAACATCCCTTCAGCGCGTTCCTTCCCAGTTGCAACCTTTTTGGGGACCACATGTTCCCGATGGTGCAGCTACAAAAGGAGAAGGATTTGTGAGTAGCATTATGTTAAGCCACTGGGATTGCAGCATTAATTTGTTACAGGAGCATAACCTAATCCACTCTGATTATATTCCCTCTGCAACAGAGACTTGTCTTGATTGGTATAAGGTGAATTACCTAGAAATGTACTAGAAATACAGATTCCTAGGATCCATACCGAGTTTCTGACAGATTTCCTAGAGTTCAGATAACCTGGGGCGTAGTATGTCTGGTACAAAAGGGAATGAAAAATGTCAAGAAAAATACCTAATGAGGAAGCTGCAGGATTGCTGTGACAGTTTGGATGAAGCATTGGAGGGAAAAAATGTCAAAGGCTTCTAGCTTGAGAGGCTAAAAAAAATAATAATAAAATAAAGTGACAGTCTGAAGGGTTCATTTTAGAGAGAAAGGCAGGTTTGATTTCCAGGTTCAGCTGAGCTAAGTCTGTACAGCTGGCAGACTGGGCATGTGGATGAAGGCAGGTCTGTAGGTAGGGGGGCTGGGGTGGGATTCTTGCAGAGAGTTTCTGAGCTCCCTCAGGAGTGAGCTGGTAGAAGGTGAGGCCTGAGCATAAAGAGATGCCCACAGGAGAAAGTGGAGCAAAGAGCAGGCATGAAATAGTTTAGAGGGCAGTCAGGCCAGCAGTTAGTGACAGCACCAGACATGAGGGAGGGGAGTGCTGAGGTCACAGCTGGCCCCCTGTAGGCCCAGATCTTTGGGCCCCCATGACCACAGCTCAGGCCCCACATCCCACCCCATTCCTCGGCCCTTGCTGTCGTCCCCCTCCTGCTCCTCCTCACCCCACTTGGGCCCATCTCCTTTCTCCTCTGCTGACCAATCAGTGCCCTTTGTACCACTTGGTCTTTCCTGGGCATGGCCTCCTACCCACAGTGCCTTCCCCAGGCCCCTTCTCCCCAAACCAGAGCCCAGAAGTTCTACTCCTCTTCTGAATTCTGGATAGCCCTTCTGGAGCAGGATCCCTCCATTCTCTTGTCTCCTCCAGAGCCCATTATTTGTCCACTGGTTCCCAGCAAGGCTTTGCTGTTACATTGCTGTTACATTCATCTACTAAAGATCTTAGCGCCATGAGGAATGGCCCTGTCCTGGCCCCGGAGATGAATATAAAACATTATAGGGACCCTATCTCAGTGCTTCTAGAAGCAAAAGATCCAGGATATGGACCTGTGGACAGTTGCAAGGGGAGGGAGGCTCTCATTTTGGTTTCTCAAGTTGTTTTGGGCAACACAGGAGCAATGGACTCCACTAAAATTTTTATGCAAAAATGGGCTCGATAAAGGACAGAAATGGTCTGGACCTAACAGAAGCAGAAGATATTAAGAAGAGCTGGCAAGAATACACAGAAGAACTGTACAAAAATATCTTCATGACCCAGATAATCATGATGATGTGATCACTCATCTAGAGCCAGACATCTTGGAATGTGAAGTCAAGTGGGCCTCAGAAAGCATCACTATGAACAAAGCTAGTGGAGGTGATGGAATTCCAGTTGAGCTGTTTCAAATCCTGAAAGATGATGCTGTGAAAGTGCTGCACTCAATATGCCAGCAAGTTTGGAAAACTCAGCAGTGGCCACAGGACTGGAAAAGGTCAGTTTTCATTCCGATTCCAAAGAAAGGCAATGCCAAAGAATGCTCAAACTACCACACAATTGCACTCATCTCACGTGCTAGTAAAGTAATGCTCAAAATTCTCCAAGCCAGGCTTCAGCAATACATGAACCGTGAACTCCCTGATGTTCAAGCTGGTTTCAGATAAGGCAGAGGAATCAGAGATCAAATTGCCAACATCCACTGGATCATGGAAAAAGCAAGAGAGTTCCAGAAAAACATCTATTTCTTCTTTATTGACTATGCCAAAGCCTTTGACTGTGTAGATCACAATAAACTGTGGAAAATTCTGAGAGAGATGGGCATACCAGACCACCTAACCTGTCTCTTGAGAAATCTGTCTGCAGGTCAGGAAGCACCAGTTAGAACTGGACATGGAACAACAGACTGGTTCCAAATAGGAAAAGGAGTACGTCAAGGCTGTATATTGTCACCCTGCTTATTTAACTTCTATGCAGAGTACATCATGAGAAACACTGGACTGGAAGAAACACAAGCTGGAATCAAGATTGCTGGGAGAAATATTAGTAACCTCAGATATGCAGATGACACCACCCTTATGGCAGAAAGTGAAGAGGAGCTAAAAAGACTCTTGATGAAAGTGAAAGAGGAGAGTGAAGAAGTTGACTTAAAGCTCAACATTCAGAAAACAAAGATCATGGCATCTGGTCCCATCACTTCATGGGAAATAGATGGGGAAACAGTGGAAACAGTGTCAGACTTTATTTTGTGGGGCTCCAAAATCACTGCAGATGGTGACTGCAGCCATGAAATTAAAAGAGGCTTACTCCTTGTGAGAAAATTTATGCCCAACCTAGATAGTATATTCAAAAGCAGAGACATTACTTTGCCAACTAAGGTCCATCTAGTCAAGGCTATGGTTTTTCCTGTGGTCATGTATGGATGTGAGAGTTGGACTGTGAAGAAAGCTGAGCACTGAAGAACTGATGCTTTTGAACTGTGGTGTTGGAGAAGATTCTTGAGAGTCCCTTGGACTGCAAGGAGATCCAACCAGTCCATTCTAAAAGAGATCAGCCCTGGGATTTCTTTGGAAGGAATGATGCTGAAGCTGAAACTCCAGTACTTTGGCCACCTCATGCGAAGAGTTGACTCATTGGAAAAGACTCTGATGCTGGGAGGGATTGGGGGCAGGAGGAGAAGGGGATGACCCAGGATGAGATGGCTGGATGGCATCACGGACTCGATGGATGTGAGTCTGAGTGAACTCCGGGATACGGTGATGGATAGAGAGGCCTGGTGTGCTGCGATTCATGGGGTTGCAAAGAGTCAGACATGACTGAGCGACTGAACTGAACTGAACATTCAGATATATGAGATTCCATGCCTCAGCTGGTGTCAGCTGGTGAAGGTGCTAGGTTCCTCTCATAAAGATAAGAGACTCTGACAGAGGTTTCAGATGTTTTCAGGGTTGCCGTTGATACTGGCATGCTGCGATTCATGGGGTCACAAAGAGTCGGACACTACTGAGTGACTGGACTGAACTGAACTGATTGATAAGAGGCTTAGGACCAGCTGGGAAGTGTGTGATCAAATTCCAGTACTTCATCTTCTCACCTACTCACTTGAGCTACTCCCAGAGCTAACTACCCCTGTTCAAGCTCTCCCAAAAGCTGACTCTGAGGTATTAGTGCCTAGGATGCTTGTCTGAGAATGCTCTTGGAACCACATGAAAGGACTGGAAAGAAGTAGACCTGCTCCAGTGGCCTCTTCACCCCAGTTGGGATTCTAGAAGGGAAATGGCCCATTAGAGTTGTACTGCATTGGGCTGTGTACAACAAAGAACTTGGCTGGCCTTTGTACCCTGTTCCTGGGAGTGAGCCTCTAAGCCCTTGGTATTTCTCCAATGATTAGAATGATTTGTTATTCACTGTGAGTCCCCTAGACCACACCTGATGGCTTATACTAATGAGATGACTAAGGATGGGCGTTGTCTCACCTGAAAGACCAGCTTTAGAGATTTGGGTGTCTGAGCCACAGGAATCAGCCTGACCTGGGAGGAGCAGAAGGAAACTAGAGATTAAGCCACATGGTGAATGATTTAATCAATGATGCCCCTATAAGAAAGCCCTGCTGCAAATCATGGATATCAAAAGCTGGGGGAGGGCTTCCCTAGTGGTCCAGTGGTTAAGAATCCACCTTGCAATGTTGGGGTCACCAGTTTGATATCTAGTCCAGGAAGATCCCTCATGCTGTGGGGCAGTTAAGCTCGCACACCCCAACTACTGAGCCTGAGCTCTGGAACCTGCGAGCCTCAACTACTGAGCCCATGTCGAGCAACTACTGAAGATCACATGCCCTAGAACCTATGCTCCACAAGAGAAGCCACCATAATGAGAAGCCTGCTTACCACAACTAGAGAGTAACACCCACTCTCCACAATTCTAAAGACAGCCCACACACAGTAATAAAGGTTCAGCATAGCCAATAATAAATAAATAAATAAAAATAAATATTTAAAAAAAAACTGAAGGGAACTTCCCTGACCAGTTTGGTCTTATGTTGATGTGCTGCAAAGTAACAAGTCCTAATAACAGGAAGCTTTACCTATAGGATGCTCCCAGACCTTACGTTATGTGTCTCTCTCTATGGCTGGTCCTGATTTGTATCCATTGTGCTATAATACAGAGAAGGCGATGGCACCCCACTCCAGTACTCTTGCCTGGCAAATCCCATGAATGGAGGAGCCCCTGGTAGGCTGCAGTCCATGAGGTCGCTAAGAATCGGACATGACTGAGTGACTTCACTTTCACTTTTCAGTTTCATGCACTGGAGAAGGAAATGGCAACCCACTCCAGTGTTCTTGCCTGGAGAATCCCAGGGATGGGGGAGTCTGGTGGGCTGCCGTCTATGGGGTCACACACAATGGGACACGACTGAAGTGACTTAGCAGCAGTGCTATAATAAAACTTTAACCATAAATACAGAGCTTTCCTGAGTTCTGTAATTTGTTCTAAGAAAATTATCAAAAGTACAAGGTTAGTGGGAACATCCAAATTTGTAGCCAAACAGAAGTGAGAGTGGCTTGGGTGAAACAGTCTCTCTGCTTTGTTTATGATTAACTTCTCCATCCAAAATTCTATTCCCTTTCTTGTCCTGTCCCCGTTCCCCTCAGGATGGAGGAGTATCAAAGAAAATGGGGAATCAAAATCAAACAAGACTCTACAGGGCCCTCCCTGGTGCAAAAGCCCATCCATGTCTTCTGTTTCTTGTTTGTAGAAAAAATTTTGGCCTCCTAGGCCTTCTGGGTTCTAAAGTACTGAGGGAATGTAGAAGCAAAGGAAAAGAAATATGTAACAGTCTGACATATCTTTGAGTTGCTCTGCAGGAGCTGAGATCCCTTCCCCCAGGTGGAGGATAAAGACTACTTGCTGACCACAAGCATATAGATCCCAGAGTGCTTGGAAGCAGAAGATTGATGATTAAGATTTCCAAGACACCACCTTGTCACCTTACCACAAACCAGAAGAAAGTCCATGGGCTACAACCCTCATCCCAACTGTTGCCTTTAAAAAAAAATCCTCCCTTAAAAGCCATCAGGGAATTTGGGTCTTTTGAGCATGTGCTGCCCATTCTCCTTGCTTGGCACCTACAATAAATGCTGTGCTTTCCTTCTTCACAGCCTGGTGTCAGTAGATTAGCTTTGCTGTGGGTTGGGAGCAGGCCCAAGTTCAGTTCAGTAACATGTTAGTTAGTTCAATCGCTCAGTCGTGTCTGACTCTTTGCAACCCCATGAATCGCAGCACTCCAGGCCTCCCTGTCCATCACCAACTCCCAGAGTTCACTCAGACTCACATCCATCGAGTCTGTGATGCCATCCAGCAATCTCATCCTCTGTCATCCCCTTCTCCTCCTGCCCCCATCCCTCCCAGCATCAGAGTCTTTTCCAATGAGTCAACTCTTCGCATGAGGTGGCCAAAGTACTGGAGTTTCAGCCTCAACATCACTCCTTCTAAAGAAATCCCAGGGCTGATCTCCTTCAGAATGGACTAGTTGGATCTCCTTACAGTCCAAGGGACTCTCAAGAGTCTTCTCCAACACCACTGTTCAAAAGCATCAATTCTTCAGCACTCAGCTTTCTTCACAGTCCAACTCTCACATCCATATGTGAAGACTGGAAAGTCTCCAGACTTGTGGCTATATCTGAAGTATGAATATCCTTGCGGGAGATGATGCCCTTAACCTGCGAAGCTTGGCCCAACTCGGTAGTTGATGTCAGAGTCATTCCCAGCTGAGATGGTCTTTATATCGCTGCCTTGATTGTCACTGAGCCCGGCCCACTCTGGGAAGGGTGTGATCTTGGACATGACTGTTCCTTGTAAATGTACCCAAAAGGGCCATATGCTGAAAACACTCCCAGCAGCACAGGGAGCAGGTCCTCCTTTGAATGGGGATGTGGGGCATGACTCTAGTCCCCAGTGCATTCCTTCATTTATTATCTAGTAGCTTTGAATTCTAGGAAAAGGGAAGCTGATATTTTGTCCTGGGTTTCCAGAAATTCACCAGCTTTGACTCTATTCCTGCGTGCATCACCAGCAAGTTTATCCAGTGCTAACAAGGCCAACTCACCTTTTCTCAAAAGTCTTCCATCTTTATCCAGAGACCAAAGGGTTCCTCTAGCATCTCCTGGCTTATTCTCTAAAAGTACTGGGTGAGGATAATGAATGTTCCCAAATTTATCAATGACATATCCCAGAATATATGGTCTGGGGCAGATGGAGCTGCTCAATCAGCAGAGTGGGTATATGAGGGAGTGGGAGAAAGACTTCATTCTCTCAAGAGTAAGCAGATAAGTAAGGGGTTCCCAGAGAAAGAGAACCAGGCATGGTTTCCTTGATAGAAGAGGAGCCATTTTGGGCCTAAGCCACTTTGTGATTTAAGCCCAGCCACAATGCTTGCCCTTGAAAGAGGTCTCTGCTGCTGCTAAGTTGCTTCATTTGTGTCCGACTCTGTGCGACCCCATAGACGGCAGCCCACCAGGTTCCCCCATCCCTGGGATTCTCCAGGCAAGAACACTGGAGTGGGTTGCCATTTCCTTCTCCAGTGTATGAAACTGAAAAGTGAAAGAGAAAGTGAAAGTAAAAGTGAAGTCACTCAGTCATGTCCAACTCTTAGCGACACCATGGACTGCAGCCCACCAGGCTCCTCCATCCATGGGATTTTCCAGGCAGGAGTACTGGAGTGAGGTGCCATTGCTTTCAAGTAATTAACAATTGTAAGGAAACAGTGTCAGACTTTATTTTTGGGGGCTCCAAAATCACTGCAGATGGTGACTGCAGCCATGAAATTAAAAGACGCTTACTCCTTGGAAGAAAAGTTATGACCAACCTAGATAGCATTTTCAAATGCAGAGACATTACTTTGCCGACTAAGGGCCGTCTAGTCAAGGCTATGGTTTTTCCTGTGGTCATGTATGGATGTGAGAGTTGGACTGTGAAGAAGGCTGAGCAGTGAAGAATTGATGCTTTTGACCTGTGGTGTTGGAGAAGATTCTTGAGGGTCCCTCAGACTGCAAGTCCATTCTGAAGGAGATCAACCCTGGGATTTCTTTGGAAGGAATGATGCTAAAGCTGAAGCTCCAGTACTTTGGCCACCTCATGCGAAGAGTTGACTCATTGGAAAAGACTCTGATGCTGGGAGGGATTGGGGGCAGGAGGAGAAGGGGACGACCGAGGATGAGATGGCTGGATGGCATCACGGACTCGATGGACGTGAGTCTGAGTGAACTCCGGGAGCTGGTGATGGACAGGGAGGCCTGGTGTGCTGCAATTCATGGGGTTGCAAAGAGTCGGACAAGACTGAGCAACTGAACTGAACTGAACTGAACTGAAGGAAACAAAAGATTTCAGAAGACTGTTTTCATGGCAAGAAAAGTAATAATAGCAAAAATGACACACCAGTTTTAAAGACTCCCAGTTCTGTTTCAGTGGTAATGATTAGCTTGAAGCTCTCAACCGAAAGATTAGCTCAAACCTAAAGGATGACAATGTTGACATTTTTTGACCCTCAAGACCTCAACCGACTAAGCTTGGACTCTGTGACCGCCTAAGTCCCGTCATGAATATGCATGTACACTTAGCTTAAAAATTCCCAAACTTTGCTGTTCAAGAAAACACTGCTTTGGCAAAGATCCCCAGTGTTCTCCTTATTTGCAGCAAATAATAAATCCTTCCTTCTCCTAGTCTTTGGTTGTGTCTTTTGGCGCGACACCCACCAAGAGGCGAATCCGGTTTTCAGGTAACAAAAGCCAAGCCCTAGGAGGGCTGAGCTGGAACTGAATTGACAAGCACCCAGGTCATGCCTGAACTTGCAGATAGAACCTTAAGTACATAAAACACTGAAGCATTTGTGCCAAAAAGCCAGCTTTAGCAGCACACTTCTGCTGAATCTGTGACGGCAACAGGAACAAATAAGCTGATGTCTCAGCAAGGCAGCTGTCTGTCTATTCTTGTACCTGTAGAAACAAGACTCTGTAGAAACACACTGAGGTAGATGGCATGGGGCAAGGGAGCGAGGCCTAACTTGAACTTTGAGGTTGGTTCCTCTCAACCCATCCAAACCCAAGAGAGGTGTTTCTACTTCTTCTAACTATGACCCTCTCTAAGTGATATCAGGGAAGAAATTTTCCTCTGTTATTGAGCTCAGGTTTGGCTACTCAGCCCTCAAAAGCCAATACTCGAGAGGCAAACGTTGGTTGGAAAGAAAGGTTTCAAAAAGACTGGCCATCTGGGGAGAAAGTGGACTCATGTCCAAAAACCAATTCTGAAAATTCTGCTTGACCACAAAAGTTCTTAAACGGAGAATCATTTGGGGAAGTGGGGTGGTCAGAGTCTTCATTATCTTGCACAATATGTAGACTTTCTTCTGATTAGTTCACGATGAGGTACCAGGGCAGTGCTCTAGGAATCTTGTGCTAAGCCTGAAGTTACCATCTTCCACTTGGGTGGGGGTTCTAATTCCTGCAGAGGAACTCAGAGATATTGTCATGCATATTCCTTGAGGAGGAATTTGCTTTATCATTGCATTAGTTTCTTGAATCCTTTGTTTCTGCATTCCCTTCCTTCTCTGATTAGCAGCTGTTTTAATCTGCCCTGTGGAACTCAGGAAATGTCAAGGAGACTGAATGAAGGCTGTTTCCTACAGACGTTGTAACCAAGCAGGGCCCTGTAAGACTCTTCCTCCACACGCTCTGCTTTAGCTCCTTTCTGAAGTACCTAGATAGCTGAATCTGAGGCACATTTCTTGAGTTGTTTTACAGATGTGAAAACTCCCAGCAAATGAAGATGTCAACTACCTGAAACAATCAGCATATGACCCTCAGGCCCCCTAGAGCCTAAGGATTGATGATGCGAACCCCCACCCTGTTACTTCATCATCAACCGATCATACAAACCTGTGCATGAGTTGATCACACACCCTACAACCCCCCACCCCCACCCACAACCAGGCCTTTAAAAATGCTTTGCTGAAACCTGTCAGAGAGTTTGGGATTTTAGAACGTTATTCACTCATTCTCCTTGTATTGGTGCCTTTACAATAAATGCTGCACTCTCCCTAAACACACCCCAGCGTTGGTAGATTAGCTTTACTGCACATGGCTTAGCAGACCCAAGTTTGGTTCAGTAACAAGAAATGGACACAGAAAGGATTTATACCCAGAAGGGCCCCATAGGGTCTTTTGTTGTATTGTTTGGTCACTAAGTCATGTTTGACTCTTTACAACCCCACGGACTGAAGCCCATCATGGTCCTCTGTCTATAGGATTTCCCAGGCAAGAATATTGGAATGCCATTTCCTTCTTCAGGAGATCATCCTGACCTAGGGATTGCACCCACATCTCCGGCATCGCTGATGGATTCTTTACCACTTAGCCACCTGAGAAGCCCCTCCAAAAGGTCTTGCTCCATTTCAGTTCTACCCTTTTAGGCTTTCTGGCTGACCTAAGAACTGTATTAAAAAGAAACAGATTAACAGGAAAAAATTAAACAAATGTATATATGGGAGATACCCCAGGAAACTGAGTAACTCACCCAAATGGCTGAAGCCCTTAACTTAAATACCATCTCAGCTAAAGACAAAAGAGGATGTTAGGGGTAGAGGTTTCGGACTTCAAAGGGGAGGAAGGCAATTCACAAGGAGATGGAAAAGCAAATGTTTGGTAAATAAATGTTTCCTGAGCCCTGCACAGACAATGGGACAGAGGGGCCTCTGATCTCTACACCCTGTAGTTTCCCCCACCAGGCCTAGCCCATCTTATTTGCAGATATCTCTGGTGATATCTCTATTCTGGGTTGTGAAACCAAAAGGACCCTGTGGAGTCCTCCCAAGCACAGAAGTACCTCTGTGTTCTTATTTCTTGTTTATAGAAGAAGGCTTTAGTTTCCTAGATCTTTCCTGAGTTTCAAAAAGCAGACTCAAGCAGTTAACTATTAGGGAGAGGAAAGAATGGAGAAACAAAGGAAAAGCAGTCGAGAAAGAAAAGTAGTGATAGCTTAAAAAGTAGTTCAATGATAAAAAAAAAAAAAAAAAAAGAGTCCTATTTTCTTTTCAAGGTGATGCTGAAACCTGGGCCTCTTTGCACCAGCCCTAAATCAAATCTCAGAGACAGAGTGTTTGGTGAAGTAGAAAAGAATAGCTTTACTGCTTTGCCAGGCAAAGGGGGACACAGCAGGCTTCTCCCCTTGAAAATTATGTGTCACAGGCTGAGAGGATTTGGTAAGGAGTTTCATAGCAAGCGTTCAAGGGTGGGGCTGCTGGTTAAGATCAGACTGTATGCAAGGCCTGCTCTCCTAGTCTCACCTCAGGGGGTCTTCTAATCTTGATGAGCTTCTTTAAATGGGCCTCAGATGGTTTTTTGGCTCTGCATCCCCTCCTTTCCTGTCACTCAGTCGTGTCCGATGCTTTGTGACCCCATGAATCGCAGCACGCCAGGACTCCCTGTCCATCACCAGCTCCCAAAGTTCACTCAGACTCACGTCCACCGAGTCTGTGATGCCATCCAGCCATCTCATCCTCTGTCGTCCCCTTCTCCTCCTGCCCCCAATCCCTCCCAGCATCAAAGTCTTTTCCAATGAGTCAACACTTCACCTGAGGTGGCCAAAGCACTGGAGTTTCAGCTTTAGCATCATTCCTTCCAAAGTAATCCCAGGGCTGATCTCCTTCAGAAAGGACTGGTTGGATCTCCTTGTAGGCCAAGGGAATCTCAAGAGTCTTCTCCAATACCACAGTTCAAAAGCATTAATTGTGCAGCACTCAGCCTTCTTCACAGTCCAACTCTCACATCCATACATGACCACAGGAAAAACCATAGCCTTGACTAGATGGACCTTAGTCGGCACAGTAATGTCTCTGCTTTGGAATATGCTATCCAGGTTGGTCATAACTTTTCTTCCAAGGAGTAAGCGTCTTTTAATTTCATGGCTGCAGTCACCATCTGCAGTGATTTTGGAGCCCCCCAAATTAAAGTCTGACACTGTTTCCACTGTTTCCCCATCTATTTCCCATGAAGTGATGGGACCAGATGCCATGATTTTCATTTTCTGAATGTTAAGCTTTAAGTCAACTTCTTCACTTTCCACTTTCACTTTCATCAAGAGGCTTTTGAACTCCTCTTCAGTTTCTGCCATAAGGGTGGTGTCATCTGCATATCTGAGGTTATTGATATTTCTCCCAGCAAACTTTATTCCAGCTTGTGTTTCTTCCAATCCAGTGTTTCTCATGATGTACTCTGCATAGAAATTAAATAAGCAGGGTGACAATATACAGCCTTGATATACTCCTTTTCCTATTTGGAACCAGTCTGTTGTTCCATGTCCAGTTCTAACTGCTGCTTCCTGACCTGCATATAGGTTGCTCAAGAGGCAGGTCAGGTGGTCTGGTATTCCCATCTCTTTCAGAATTTTCCACAGTTTATTGTGATCCACACAATCAAAGGCTTTGGCATAGTCAATAAAGAAGAAATAGATGTTTTTCTGGAACTCTCTTGCTTTTTCCATGATCCAGCAGATGTTGGCAATTTGATCTCTAGTTCCTCTGCCTTTTCTAAAACCAGCTTGAACATCAGGAAGTTCACGGTTCACGTATTGCTGAAGCCTGGCTTGGAGAATTTTGAGCATTACTTTACTAGCATGTGAGATGAGTGCAATTGTGCAGTAGTTTGAGCATTCTTTGGCATTGCCTTTCTTTGGAATTGGAGTGAAAACTGACCTTTTCCCATCCTGTGGCCACTGCTGAGTTTTCCAAATTTGCTGGTATATTGAGTGCAGCATTTCACAGCATCATCTGTCAGGATCTGAAATAGATCAACTGGAATTCCATCACCTCCACTAGCTTTGTTCATAGTGATGCTTTCTAAGGCCCACTTGACTTCACATTCCAGGATGTCTGGCTCTAGATGAGAGATCACATCATCATGATTATCCGGGTCATGAAGATCTTTTTTGTACAGTTCTTCTGTGTATTCTTGCCAGCTCTTTTTAGTATCTTCTGCTTCTGTTAGGTCCATACCATTTCTGTTCTTTATCGACCCCATCTTTGCATGAAATATTCCCTTGGTGTCTGTAATTTTCTTGAAGAGATCTCTAGTCTTTCCCATTCTGTTCTTGTCCTCTATTTCTTTGCATTGATCAATGAAGAAGGCTTTCTTATCTCTTCTTGCTATTCTTTGGAACTCTGCATTCAGATGCTTATATCTTTCCTTTTCTTTGCTTTTCACCTCTCTTCCTTTCACAGCTATTTGTAAGGCCTCCCCAGACAGTCCCCCTGGAGAAGGAAATGGCAACCCACTCCAGTACTCTTGCCTGGAAAATTCCAATGACAGAGGAGCCTTGTAGGTACAGTCCATGGGGTCGCAAAGAATCAGATACAACTGAGTGACTTCACTTCCCCGGACAGCCATTTTGCTTTTTTGCATTTCTTTTCCATGGGGATGGTCTTGATCCCTGTCTCCTGGACAATGTCACGAACCTCAGTCCATAGTTCATCAGGCACTCTATCTATCAGATCTAGGCCCTTAAATCTATTTCTCATTTCCACTGTATAATCATAAGGGATTTGATTTAGGTCATACCTGAAAGGTCTAGCGGTTTTCCCTACTTTCTTCAATTTGAGTCTGAATTTGGCAATAAAGAGTTCATGATCTGAGCAATACTCAGCTCCCCATCTTGTTTTTGTTGACTGCGTAGAGCTTCTCCATCGTTGGCTGCAAAGAATATAATCAATCTGATTTTGGTGCTGACCATCTGGTGATGTCCATGTGTAGAGTCTTCTCTTATGTGTTGGAAGAGGGTGTTTGCTATGACCAGTGCATTTTCTTGGCAAAACTCTATTAGTCTTTGCCCTGCTTCATTCTGCATTCCAAGGCCAAATTTGCCTGTTACTCCAGGTGTTTCTTGACTTCCTACTTTTGCATTCCAGTCCCCTATAATGAAAAGGACATTTTATTTGGGTGTTAGTTCTAAAAGGTCTTGTAGGTCTTCATAGAACCGTTCAACTTCAGCTTCTTCAGTGTTACTGGTTGGGGCATATACTTGGATTACCATGATATTGAATGGTTTGCCTTGGAAACAAACAGAGATCATTCTGTCATTTTTGAGATTGCATCCAAGTACTGCATTTCGGACTCTTTTGCTGACCATGATGGCTACTCCATTTCTTCTGAGGGATTCCTGCCCACAGTAGTAGATATAATGGTCATCTGAGTTAAATTCACCCATTCCAGTCCATTTTAGTTCACTGATTCCTAGAATGTCGACATTCACTCTTGCCATCTCTTGTTTGACCACTTCCAATTTGCCTTGATTCATGGACCTTACATTCCAGGTTTCTATGGAATAGTGCTCTTTACAGCATCAGACCTTGCTTCTATCACTGGTCACATCCATAACTGGGTATTGTTTTTGCTTTGGCTCCATCCTTTCATTCTTTCTAGAGTTATTTCTCCACTGATCTCCAGTAGCATATTGGGCACCTACTGACCTGGGGAGTTCCTCTTTCAGTATCCTATCATTTTGCCTTTTCATACTGTTCATGGGGTTCTCAAGGCAAGAATACTGAAGTGGTTTGTCATTCCCTTCTCCAGTGGACCACATTCTGTCAGACATCTCCACAATGACCCGCCCACCCTGGATTGCCCTGCTGGCATGACCTAGCCTCATTGAGTTAGATAAGGCTGTGGTCCTAGTGTGATTGGATTGACTAGTTTTCTGGAGTATGGTTTCAGTGTGTCTGCCCTCTGAATACCCTCTTGCAACACCTACCATCTTGCTTGGGTTTCTCTTACCTTGGGCGTGGGGTATCTCTTCGCCACTGCTCCTTACCTTGGATAAGGGGTATCTCCTCACCACCACCCTTCCTGACCTTCAACGTGGGATGGCTCCTCTAGGCCCTCCTGCGCCCACGCAGCCACCACTCCTTGGTTGTTGGGTTGCTCCTCCCGGCCGCTGCCCCAGCCTCAGGCGTGGGGTTGCTGCTCCCAGCCACTGCCCCTGACCTCGGACACGGGGTAGCTCCTCTCAGCCATTGTCCCTGGCCTCAGTCGCAGGGTAGCTCCTCCCAGCCATTCCTGCACCATCACAGCCTGGCACTCTAGGCCACTGCCCTTGACCTTGGACGTGGGGTAACTCCTCTTGGCCACCGCCCTTCGGGCATGGGGTCCTCCCGGCTTCTGCCCAGCAACTGTTCAAATCTTCCCTTGGAACTCAGGGAAGGTCATGAAGACTGGAATCTCCTCCTTACAAATAAGAAACAAGGGACAGAAAGCCTTTGGTGCCCAGGAACATCACAGTGTCGGATGCATATCTTTCAGTTGTTCTGCAGAAAGTAAGACCCCACCCAAGCGGAGAATGGTAACTACTGCTAATCATAGCTCATAGAGTCCAGACTGTTTAAACAGCAAGTTGATGATTAAGACTCTCAAAACAACACTCTATTACCTCACCACCAATCAATCAGAAGAAAGTCCACAAGCTGCAGCCCTCCCCTCGAGTGTTGCCTTTAAAAACCCATCCTTGAAAGCTATCAGGGAGTTCAGGTCTTTTGAGCATAAGCTACCCATTCTCTTTGCTTGGTGCCTGCAATAAGTGCTGCACTTTCCTTCACCAGAACCCAGTGTCAGCAGATTGACTATTCTGAGGTTTGGGTGAGCAACTCAAGCTCAGATCAGTAACAAATCAGCCCTTTATCTAAATTCTTTTAGCCAACTAGAGAGATATTGAGTCTTCTCTTTCTTAACATTCCTCAGCCTAAAATTAATCCTCATGCCAAACAAAGAGACACATTTTGAAATGGAAATTTTGCTCCCTTACAGGGAATAGGACCTGTTTTCCATCTGGGAAAAATGGAAGCATATATTTTGCATATGGATTAAGACAAAACTGAGACTCAGAGAGGGTTTGTAAGGTCTGGATGAGAGGATGGAGCCCTGGTGGAGCCCACACGGAGACATGACACTAGAACTCAAAGATCACCAGCCTCTCTGGAGAAAGAACTGTCAATTATCAGCATCCAGGGTCCATGTGGGAATGAAGAAGCAACTGACGGCAGCTGTGCAGGGTGACGCATCATCACACTTCCCAGTGGCTTTTGCTAAGAACCTCATTTTTACATCATTCCCTCAGGAGTGTCACATGTTGGGCTCTGAGTCTTTTTTAGTCTTCTCTTGACTTAACCCATATGTAAAATCTATGCTTCCATTTTCCCCAGATGGAGAATGGATCCTAGGCCCTGTAGGGGAGTAAAGTGTGCCACCCTAAATGTGTCTTCAACTTGAGAATTTTATATATATTGGCCACACTAGGCAGCTTGTGGGTTCTTAGTTCTATGACCAGGGATCAAACCCGGACCCTCAGCAGTGAAACCATGGGATTCTAACCACTGGACTGCCATGGAATTCCCCTCAACTAATATTTTAAGAGAGGATCCCACAGCTTTGGAAGTGTCTCAGAAACAATTTTCACACCCCTGCGTGCCTGGTCCTCAAATAATGGTTATTCTAGGTCAATTGAAGTTCTTTCCATATGGCCTTCCCTAGCCTGAGGAAGTCCTTTTAGAATGCCCAAATATCATAGTGTTAGGGGAAGCACACTGATTGAAACCACCCACCCTGGCCAAGCACCACAGTAACCATTTGCATGAGTTGTTTTATGACAGGAGGTCCTGCCAAGGAATACGGAACTAATAAGCCACCACCAACCGGAAGAGTTCGGGAAAGGTCTAAAGGAGACACCGCGTGTCCATCCACTTCCCAGAATCCCTCTTGCTAGCATCCATCTTGGCTAAGCAATGTGTGCGCCACCAGGAAAGACTCTGAATTAGAATGATTGGCCAAAGATAACCCAGAAAAGAAGCCCATCACCGTAAAACCCGAGACCGTGAGCCACGTGGCAGAGCAGTTTCCTGGGTTCCCTTACCCTACTGCTCTCCACCCGGGTGCCCTTTCCCAAATCTCTTGCTTTGTCAGCACATGTGTCTCCTTGGACAATTCATTTCTGAGTGTTAGACAAGAGCCCAGTTTTGGGCCCTGGAAGGGGTCCCCCTTCCTGCAACAATAGCAGTCACCCTTGTCAACATCAGATCTCCCGAAGGTCATCAAGCAAGGAGTCTCTGCTCCAAGGGTGAAGGTATGAAGGGGAACCCTGCTGCCCTCATTGCCACCTCAGTAAGAAGGGGCTCTGGGAGGGCTGACCCATGAAAATCTGGGCCAGTCACAGACATCTCAGTACAGCCACCTGTGCACTTTCTTCTCCCTTCCACTGGATATCAGTAAATTCCTTCTTTTTGGCATTGAAAAATAATACTAGATAAATAAAAGCTATCCTTTGGTGGGAGGCACACAACCTAAACTAAATTCAAATTCCCAGCTCTTCCCTGAAGAAAACCTCTCTAAATCTGTCTTCTGCGAAACAGAATTACTAATATCAGCTTCAGGGAATCAATTTAAAATGTAAATGCAGTGCTGGCTTCCCTTCCTCCATGGGTATGGGCCAGGATACACAGGTTATTCTGTCAGACCAGTGATTCACTCTTGAATTAACCACTCACCAACTGCTGCTCCATTTTACAATCAAACAATACCATCCACCCACACCATCAGCCCTCTGAGGGCAAATTCAAACGATAGCAAAGCTCACAAACCAAGAAATAGCTCCTGATTACTTTTCCAAAAAAAAAAATAATAATTTGCAGGCTGCCTCTAGGCTCCTGCCCATCCCCAGACTGAGCATAATGCATCCCCTCTCAGACCCTGCCTCCTGCTTCTCTACAATTCCAGTGCTGTTTCTCCCTCCTCCCAGGTCTGTGTTTGAGATGTTTCTCATTTTTTTTCTTAAAAGTAGCATGTGTACATTAGGAGCAAAGAATGTGCTCTCTTGTGCCAAGCAAAGTGCTCAAGACATTGTAGTGCTCAAGACTGAAATGACAAAACCTAGAGTGATCCAGAAAGAAGTGTAAGGATGCCGGTTCCATAGGGAGATTTATACATTTATTTTTCTCCAGGCTTCTCTCTGGTCCTGGTGCATTTTCAGAAGGTCAGCATCTTGCAGCACCTTACAGGCAAGTGTATACAGGTATTTATTAGCAGAGGAAGGCCATTTTTCAATATCCACCACCAAATGATTCCTTCAACTTTGGCTAAGTAATTCCAGGACTCCCATTGTATCGTTTCCAACTTACTGTCACCAGATCACCTCACAGTATTTGAGCAATTTACCTCCTTAAGGGTGGGCATGGTGTTCTGTTCATCTTTGCACCCCACCCCTCACCCACTGTACAGTGCCTGGCACACAAACATGGTAGTTGAATTGAATGAACCACAATATAACTTGTCACAATGCACAGTACTAAAGTGTTAGTATATGGATACAAAGCAGCTGAACCCAGTTGGTAGGAATACCGTCATTTCTCTCCAGCTGGGAGCAGCTCTAAGTGGACCAACTTGAGATGTGATTTTGTGTTCTGGCTTTTTAAAGCAGTGGAAAGTCTCCAAAAAGAAGGATGGGAAGGAAATTGCAGATCATATTAAATATGGGAGAACTGCATACCCACAGAAAGGACATTCTCTAAGTAGTTTGAGAGTCAAATGGAATATTCCTTCCTTATACTTCTTTGGAGGGCCAAAATTGCTGTATTCCTGGAAGAATAGAATTTTAATGTTTTATTTGCCAAAATGTTGAACCAAAACTTCCAGCTCCAAGGTTCAATGGTTTTGATTCCCCAGGATGGATTCTTAGCATTTGGTCAGTACATGATTCATTTGCTAGAGCTGCCATAACAAAGTACCACAGAGTGCAGACTTGGTGGCCTAATTTATTTTCTCACAGTCCTGGAGGCTGGAAGTCCAAGATCAAGGTGTTGTAAAGGTTTGTTTCCTCTGAGACCTCTCTCCTTGGCTTGGAGATGGGCATCTCCTCCCTATGTCTTCACATGGCCTTCCCTCTGTACCTGTCTGTGTCTTAATCTCCTCTTCTTACAAGGACACCAGTCCTTTTGGATTTGGCTTTGCCCTAATGAATTCAGTTTACCTTAATTAACTTCCTTAAAAGCACCATTCCCAAACATTCCCATTCTGGGCTACTGGGGGTTAAGATTTCAACATATGAATTTGGAAGGAGTGTCACAGTTCAACTGATAATGACCAGTGTCACAGTGATGAATTACTGGGCTTCTGTATGTTATCCTACAAAATTCCAGCAACCAATCTGTGTTAAAAATGAGCCCTTTGCTCACCAGGAATCCCTGTTTTAATAAACTGACAGTACTTTATAAGGGATATCTAATAAGAACCTATTCTACAGCACAGGATTGTTGTTTTTGCTCAGTCGCCAAGTCGTGTCTGACTCTGTGATTGCATGGGCTGCAGCACGCCAGGCTTCCCTGTCCTTCACTATGTCCTGGAGTTAGCTCAGATTCATGTCCATTGAATCCATGAGGCTATCAAACCATCTCATTGCCTGCCTCCACTTCTCCTTTGCCTTCAATCTTTCCCAGCATCAGGATCTTTTCCAGTATGTCAGCTCTTCTCATCAGGTGTCCAGAGTATCAGAACTTCAGCTTCAGCATCAGTCCTTCCAATGAATATTCAGGATTGATTTCCTTTAGGATTGACTGATTTGATCTCCTTGCAGTCCAAGGGACTCTCAGTCTTCTCCAGTACCACAATTCAAAAGCAATAATTTTTGGCATTCAGCCTTCTTTATAGTCCAACTCTCACATTCATACATGACTACTGGAAAAACCACGAAGAGAAGTGAAGAGAGAAGTCGCTCAGTCATGTCCGACTCTTTGCGACCCCGTGGACTGTAGCCCACCAGGCTCCTCGGTCCGTGGGATTCTCCAGGCATGAATACTGGAGTGGGTTGCCATTTCCTTCTCCAGGGGATCTTCCCGACCCAGGGATCGAACCCGGGTCTCCCACATTGTAGGCAGATGCTTTACCGTCCAAGCTACCAGGGAAGCTCACTGGAAAAACCAAAGCTTTTATTATATGGACCTTTGTTGGAAAACTGATGTCTCTGCTTTTTAATATGCTGTTTAGGTTTGTCACAGCACAGGAAATTCTACTCAATATTTTGTAATGGTCTATGTGCTGTGCTGTGCTTACTCACTCAGTTGTGTTCAACTCTTTGTGACCCTGTGCACTGTAGCCTGCCAGGTTCCTCTGTCCATGGGAATTCTCCAGGCAAGAATACTGGAGTGGGTTGCCATGTCCGCCTTCAGGAAATCTTCCCAACCCGGGGATTGAACCGGAGTCTCCTGGTTCAGTTGCAGGTGGATTCTTTACTGTCTGAGCCACCAGGGAAGCCCATAATAGCCCATGGGGGAAAGAACCTAAAAAAGAGTGGGTATATGTATATGTATAACTAATTCACTTTGCTGTATACCTAAAACTAACACAACATCGTAAATCAACTATATCTAATAAAAAAATAAATAACCTTTGAGAATATCATCATAATGTAAATATTAATCCATTCATTTAAGAACAGGATGATTACTCAGACATATGTAACTGATGTGGTATCAGTTGGAGATCAGATCTCTCCCACCTAGAAAATGAATATACTCAGTTACAAAATAACACCGTTAATCATGATCAATGCTTGGATCCATTTAGCATCTTCTAAAACCAAGGGAACACATACAACTCAATACATTTCACAAGAAACTATCCAAGTGGTCAGTACAGATAGGAAAAGGTGATCAGCCTCATAACAATCAGAGAAATACAGATTAAAAATCCAATAACACCACTACCTATCCACAAAGTCATTAAGATAAAAAAGAATAGCAATCCCAATGATATGATGTAGAGAAACTGAAACTCTCACACAACAGCTGGTACAAGCAACTGATACAACCACTATAGAAAACTGCCATTGTCTCCTAAACTGAACGCATCCATACACTATGACTTAGGCATTCCACACCTAAATATAGACTTAGAAGAAACACATACCTGTATCCACCAAAACAGATGTCTTATAATATTCACAAATAATTACTCATTAATTCCCAAAACCAAAAATTACCCATGTCCAACAATAATACAATAATAAGTAAATTCAGCATACTCATACAATGGAATGCTATAGAACAGTGAAAATGTAAAAACTAGTGCTGCATTCAATAACTCAGACAATCAGACGTTGTGTAGACTATACACCGAAAGGCTCAAGACACACAAAAAATTGCATGTTGTATTATTCTATGTTTTATTTATCTACCTTTGTATTATTTAGGTAAAGTACAAATTTAGGCAAACCTAAGTGATAGGTTTACATTTCAGGTTTTAAGAAATAGGAGGGGAAAAAAAAAACCAAAAACCTGAGATGGCTTGTGAGTTGCCTCATTGCGGAGATGAAGTAGCTCATAGACAATATTCTGGGAGAGCCAACACTGACCATCCATCTCTCTGAGCTCCAGCACGTCATCTTGTGCTCACCAGACTTTGCCAGTTTCTTTAAGACTGTCCTGTGGCAGAAGTCACAGGCAGCATCCTGTTGACAGATCTTTCCACTGCTGAGCTGTGGCCAGCGTTATGTTTGTGTTACAAGAGCCAATCAACCTGGTCCAGTCTGCACAGTTTCCACAGCAGGGCCTCGCCCCTTCTCACTGCCATTATTACCCTGTGTTTCTGCTAATCAACAATAAAGATTTGGAAGTTTTGTTCTGTTTTTTGTTTTAAGAAGTAGGAAGGAGCTAAAGTACTTTCTATTTATTAAATTGGGTGGTGGTTACACAAATGTATTCTCTTTACAAAGATTCAGTCAAGTTAATCTTAATGATTTGTGTACTCTTTCAGGCATGTTATGATTCAATAAAAATTAATCACCACCATTCCTGCCAAAAAAGAAGGGTCAGCTCTTTGAAACAAGACTTTATAATGGATATTAACCTCATCTGATGAGAAAGCAAATTTTAACATTCATCCCAATGGAAAAAATAAAAAGAAAATGGAAACTTCGCTTTGATCACTAAGCAATAGAAAATGGGATAAGTGTTTTCTTGGGTTCAGAATTGTAAAAGTGTGGGCTGAGTAAGGCAAAGGATGTTTGTTTGTGTGTTGTTTGGTTATCAACTCAATGAATTTGGTGGTTTTGGATGATCAGGGTGAGTCTTTCCCTTCTGTTTGCAAAGATCAACCTTCTAAAAGGGCTGGGACCAGATCTGTTTGTAAAGGCTGCTTGGCTGACATTTCAGAGCAGAGTTTGAGGATGGGGTCTTAATATAAACCTACAAACTTCATTTACCATAGGAGAATCAAGTTGCTTTTCTGAAATCAACAAGAGTAACTGTCAAAGTTTCTCTTCCTTCCTGTTTGGTCTGAGCTGGGAAAATCTCATGGACAGAGGAACTTGGCAGGCTGCAGTCCATAGGGTCACACAGAACCAGACCTGACTGAGCACACACTCGTGATCTTCTCATGAGGGCACTTTGGGCCCAGGCACAGCTGCTCGTGGCTGTGACTCAGGCTGGCACCCAGGCAACTGTTGGAGAAGCAGGCCTCCTCCCCCTCTTTGTTAGACTGAGCTCGTCCTTTAGTCCAACCATTGAATCCAGGTGACACTCCTTAATTGCCAAATGTGATGATTAATTCTTTGTATCAACTTGTTGGGCCATGGGATGTCCAAATATTTGGATAAATGTTATGTTGGATTGTACCTGTGAGGTTGTTTCTGGATGAGATTAACATTTAAATCAGTACACAGTACAAAGCAGATTGCCCTCTCTGGTGTGGATGGGCCACTTCTAATGCATTGAAAGCCTGAATAGAGTAAAAAGCTGACTAAGTCAGAATTCTCTCTCTCTCTCTCTCTCTCTCTGCCTGTCTTCAAGCTGGAACATCAATCTTCTGCTTTTGGACCCAGACTTGGACTAGAACTAACACCATCAGCTCTCCTTCTCAGGCCTTTGGACTCAAGACTAGAACTGTATCATCATCACCTCTCCCAGGTGTCCACCCTGCCAACTGCAGAGCTTAGAATTCTCAGCTTCTGTTATCAAGTGAACCAGTTTCTTAAAGCCTCTCATCTCCTTCTCTCTCTCTCGGAATACAAATATATGCTATTTCTCTGGAGAACCCAGACTAATACAGATTTTTGTATCCAGAATGACTCTAATGGAACAGAATTTGAAGGATGACTTTTCTAAATTGGTTCTAGGGAGTCTGGAAATATATATTTTATATATATTTTTACTCTATCAGTCTATAAACTGATCAGATTTAAAGATGCTATTGACTATATTTCAAGTACTAAAGAGAGCCCTGGTAGTCATATATAAGTCATTGGGTACTTCTCATTAACCACTTATAAGAAGTAAGGATCTAGGTGACAGTGTATGTGTTATTTTCAAACATTTTTGTGAATCTAATGAATATAATGATGTTGATTGGTTGCTCCCAATTTTCCTGGACAAAGCGGTCAAAGAAAAGGATGAGCTCAGGGATTCTAATTCCAAGCTCAAGCATCACATAAATGACCAGAAAGCCACCATGTACACCTAAAGAAGACCCTTATTTTCTGTAGCTGCAGGGCTGAGACTGCAGAAAATCAAATGTGGAATCTCATTCTGAGATTGACTGAATTACAACTCAAGTTGGTCTCCCAGCATTGTAGGGTGTCTATTGTTCAGAAAGAAAAGAGGAAATCCAGAGAAAACACTTCCATCATCTCAGAGAATACAGAAATAATCATGAACAGAATGTTGGTAGAAACATGAACATTAAAGGCCATTCTGGTAAGGTCTCAGATGGAAATGAGAAACACGTTTTCAGAAACTGAGGAAAGGCCATCTTCATTATAAAAGAGCAAAGAACATGGCTGAGTTGTGTTTAAGTTCTAGTGCTTTGTGGAAAGTAGAACTTGTGAGGGATATAATTGGATATGTAGCTGAAAAGATTTTTCTTTTCAACTTAAAACTATAAATTGTTTATTCCTGGAATTTTTCATTTAGTATTATCAAATCAACGGTTGACTTCAGGAAACTAAAGAACACACAGCCTCAGATAAGGGGAACCATGGTATTTTCTGTTCAGGATACCCTACTACATGAAGGAAACACAGAACAGTTAAAACATCTGCATCCTAATTTCTGCAATGTATACTGCTCGTTTTCTTGTTGATCATCTTTTGCCAATATAATCATGTAATGCCTACATATTTATAAAATACTTGGAATGTTCTATGAATAAAATCTGAGTTTTGATTACGTTGAAGTGTCCAAAGCACAAATAAATAATTATCTATTTAACCCATCGGGTGCTTATAACATATTAGGCAGAGCCCTGACATTTGAGCAAAATTTTCTGGAGTGATGATATGTAGGGAACCATTTCATTGGGGGAAAAAATAAATAGGCAGAGCAGGCTCTGTAAAGTTTAAGCAAAAATAAATAATCGAGAGAGCACTGAGGTCAGAAATCATGGCAGATTAATATTATATATATGGCATATAAACTGCATTAGAATTATATCACACTTCTTTCATGAGCTAGAAAATACAGTGGTTATTGTGCAGCAGGGCCTTAAATTATGTTTACAAAAGGCAGAAAAATAAAGTGGGACACTGGAATGAGAGAGGGTATTCTTGTCCTAAGTCAAGAAAGTATTTCAAAACCTTTAGTGGTTAAACATCCATTTCTGCTTTATTGACTATGCCAAAGCCTTTAACTGTGTGGATCACAATAAACTGTAGAAGATTCTGAGAGAGATGGGAATACCAGACCACCTGACCTGCCTCTTGAGAAACCTGTATACAGGTCAGGAAGCAACAGTTAGAACTGGACATGGAATAACAGACTAGTTCCAAACAGGAAAAGGAGTGTGTCAAGGCTGTATATTTCACTCTGCTTATTTAACTTCTATGCAGAGTAAACGCTGGGCTGAAGAAGCACAAGCTGGAATCAAGATTGCTGGGAGAAATATCAATAACCTCAGATATGCAGATGACACCACCCTTATGGCAGAAAGTGAAAAAGAACTAAAGAGCCTCTTGATGAAAGTGAAAGAGGAGAGTGAAAAAGTTGGCTTAAAGCTCAACATTCAGAAAACGAAGATCATGGCATCTGGTCCCATCACTTCATGGGAAATAGATGGGGAAACAGTGGAAACAGTGGCTGACTTTATTTTTCTGGGCTCCAAAATCAGTGCAGATGGTGATTGCAGTCATGAAATTAAAATACACTTACTCCTTGGACAGAAAGTTATGACCAACCTAGATAGCATATTAAAAAGCAGATGAGATGGTTGGATGGCATCATTGACTCAATGGACATGCATTTGAGTGGACTCCGGGAGTTGCTGATGGACAGGGGGGCGTGGCATGCTGCGGATCATGGGGCCGCAAAGAGTCATACACGACTGAGTGACTGAATTGAACCGAACTGGGTTACTGAAATTTTTCTTTAAAGTAAGCAAAAAATTTAACAAGAATTGTTACGGTATTTGACACTGCATATGCTGTGATGGTGTTAGCTGAAGGGATTCCTAAACTAAGTGTTGAGGAAACACTTGTTTCTTCCTGGCTGCTTAAAGTAAAATGCATAAAGGGAGAAATAAATTGATGAAGGAATTTTTAAAAGAAAAATGAATTGAATAAGAAACCAGAACTCAAAGGTTTCAAAAATTCTTAACCTGTTCAGATTGCAAAAAAAAAAAAAAGAGGGGTGGGGAGAGAGAGAAACAAGTTTGGAAGAGAGCACCTAGGGTGTGGCAAGACTATCACTGGACAAAGAGATTATGGGATTACATGAACAGAAACATTGCCAGCTTGAACTGAAGGGGACAGAAATGGGACATAATGAGGGAGAGCTGTTGGACTTCTTAGATATTATGGGATGGAACCATAGAGTTATTCAGCTGGGAACTTAAACACTAGTCTTCAAGACAAAGGACATGTCTCCAAGGGAGATTCCAAGATCAATAGGGCTGCCTGTTCAGTTTCAGGGAGGTTCTGTGGCCCTGGTTTCAGACAGCAGTTCTGATGATTCTGGGGGGCAGAAGCTGTGGGGATGGAGCCACTCAAGAATTAGTGGGCAAGATCCTCCCAATGCTAGAACTGTGGAGACAGAACTTCTGACTCAGTGGACATGGAAGGCAGAGCCTCATGCCAAAGAGGATTATGCCTGAAACCTAAGATCTAATGGTCTTTGCCTTGCTATGTCTGGGGCCTGGAATCAAGATTGCCAGGAGAAACATCAATCGCCTCAGATATGCAGATGACACCAGCCTTATGGCAGAAAGTGAAGAGGAACTAAAAAGCCTCTTGATGAAAGTGAAAGAGGAGAGTGAAAAAGTTGGCTTAAAGCTCAAAGTTCAGAAAATGAAGATCATGGCATCTGGTCCCATCACTTCATGGGAAATAAATGGGGAAACAGTGGAAACAGTGTCAGACTTTATTTTGGGGGGCTCCAAAATCACTGCAGATGGTGACTGCAGTCATGAAATTAAAAGATGCTTATTCCTTGGAAGAAAAGTTATGACCAACCTAGATAGCATATTCAAAAGCAGAGACATTACTTTGCCGACTAAGGTCCGTCTAGTCAAGGCTATGGTTTTTCCTGTGATCATGTATGGATGTGAGAGTTGGACTGTGAAGAAGGCTGAGCACCGAAGAATTGATGTGTTTGAACTGTTGTGTTGGAGAAGACTCTTGAGAGTCCCTTGGACTGCAAGGAGATCCAACCAGTCCATTCTGAAGGAGATCAGCCCTGGGATTTCTTCGGAAGGAATGATGCTAAAGTTGAAGCTCCAGTACTTTGGCCACCTCATGCGAAGAGTTGACTCATTGGAAAAGACTCTGATGCTGGGAGGGATTGGGGGCAGGAGGAGAAGGGGATGACAGAGCATGAGATGGCTGGATGGCATCACAGACTCGATGGATGTGAGTCTTAGTGAACTCCAGGAGATGGTGATGGACAGGGAGGCCTGGCGTGCTGTGATTCACGGGGTCGCAAAGAGTCAGACACGACTGAGCGATTGACCTGAACTGAACTGAGAGAACCAACACTCCTTCCTTTTTCCTGTTTCTCCCTTTTAGAATAGGCATATCTCTCCTATGCCAGTCCTGTTATTGTATTTTGGAAGCACATAGCATATCTGGTTTCATGGGTTCACACTGGAAAGAAATTTTGCTTCAGGATGGATCATAACTCGAGTGCCATCCATTATTTAGATGAGACTTTGTATTTTTAGACTTTAGAGCTGCTACTGGAATGAGTCAAGACTCGTGAGCCTATTGGGATAGAATGAGTGTACTTCATATTTGAGAAGAATGTAACTGGGGGGTACAGGGTGGAATGTTATAGACAGAAGGTTTATTTCCCTCTAAAATTCATATGTTGAAGTCTTAACTCCCCATGTGATGATGTTTGGAGGTGGGGCCTTTGAGATGTAACTAGATTTAAATAAGGTCATGAGGGTAGGGATTCCATGATGGATTTAGTGTCCTATAAGAAGAGGAAGAAAGAATAAACTCTGCCTTTCTCCCCTCCCTCTGTCCCCCTCTCCTTACCCTCTTCATTTCTCTCCATCTCTCTCTTTCTCTCTCTCTCTCTGCCTGAGAGGGCACAATGAGAAAGCAGCTATCTGCAAGCCAGGAAGAGAGCCCTCACTGGAGAACCTAATCAACCAACACCTTGATCTTAGATTTCTTAGCCCCAGACTATGAGCAATAACTTTCTATTGCAACCCAGTTTATGGTATCTCATTAAGCAGCTCCAGCTGACTAATACAGTATATAAACAATAAGATGAGGGAATCTTTGCCAACAATCCCCATATTCATAAACTATTTAAGCAATTTTCTTTCCACCTTATTTTTTTTTCCCAACTTAGTAATTGGTTTTTATCTCCTCTAGGGGTTATGTAAGATAGCCAGCCTCAAGGCCAGCAGCATACTTCTGCATGTGCGCTATAGCTCATGCATTGTTTGTGAGATTCAAATTAGCTCAAGTTTAAGAGGTAAAACCATTTGAATTTTCAGAGTAGATCTTTTTTTAATGTGGTTGAGACTTAAGGGTACTTTTCATTTTGTGGAATAAAAAATCTGTCTTTATAAGAAAGCCTAATATAATAGGAAGGGGGTGCTCCAGGGCATCTGTTACTGTTAAATATCTGTTTCAATAATTTTTCAGTATTGGCTCAATTATTTAAATAACAGGCACTAAAAGGAAAGCCTGTTTTGCTTCTTTTTTTTTTTTTAATGTTAGAAATGAAATAAGTCAACCAAATGCCTTTAAAGTACACATTGATCTTTTCTGCAATAGCAAAACCTTTGGGAAGTTAAGTGCATATTTGTAATTTGTTCAGGGCAAAAATCACAGGGTGATGGATCAAACTGTGTTCCCTACGGTATATTCCCAGGAAAAGAGACAAACACCTATTTTTCTCCAAGTAGTTTATGAAAAGAAAGTCCAAAGCCATAGCAATCAGTATCCTTTCTCTAGCTTTCAGCTTTCATGATCATAAGCATTTGATCATGTCTGGGTCTTCAGAGAAAAGACCACCAGGACTAAGTAAGCACGACATCTATCAAATTCGTGTTTCAAGTTTCAGGATCCTAGTTTAACAATGCCTGAAGGCTGTCAGCTTCCTAGATGAGCATATCAAAAGGATGAATGGCCCAGACATGGCAGGAAAGCCTTCAGTGGAAGGCACGAAAGAATTTGTGAAGGAGAGGAAAGTAAAGAGGTGTGTCTCTCAGAGCTAAGTAATCACAGAATAAGTGACAATGATGGAAGAACTAGGTCAGCTTTATGACTACTAAAATCCTTGAACTCATTAAAACATAGCAATTGAGATCTATCAAGTATCAGGCACTAATATGGGCTCTGGAAACACCATGGAAAGGTAAGAAGAAGACACAGCAAATGTAGTGGCAATTTCCATTCATGTGAGCCATTTTCTGTCTTAGTTTCAATGTGAATTGCAAAAACTTAAGAAAAAAATCCAGATCCAAAATTCAGTCTGTAAAGAACATTCCTACTCATTTATTCAAAATAGATTTTTTTTTTTTTTTGGCCTTGCCACACAGCTTGTCGGATCTCAGTTCCCAGGCCAGGGATCAAACCTGGGCCTCTAGCAGTCAAAGCGCTGGGTTCCAACAATTAGACCACCAGGGAATTCCGCCCCCCCCCCCCAATATTTTGAGTGCCAACTCGATTGGGACTTTGGCCAAATAAAAAACTCATTGCTTAAATAAAAAACTCACTGTTTAAAACCCATGTGTCTGAAATTAAGTATTTTGAAACCGACTATACCTGTTTAATGTATTCCCTTAAGAAGAGAACAATCTTATTTTTATCATTGTTTCTGTTAGTGACCATAGTACCATGACTGCTTTTAAAGGCATTTCAAATTTTTTGGTTGCTTGATAATTTTCAAGGAGCGGTGGCTGTGCAGGCTCAGGAGGGCCGAAAGGAGCTACTCCACATTCAAGGCCAGGAGGGGCAGCACTGAGGAGATAACCCTCATCCAATGTAAGGAGCAGCAGCTGTGCTTTGCTGGAGCAGCCGTGAAAAGATACCCCATGTCCAAGGTAAGAGAAACCCAAGCAAGATGGTAGGTGTTGCGAGAGGGCATCAGAGGGCAGGCACACTGAAACCATACTCACAGAAAACTAGTCAATCTAATCACACAGAACACAGCCTTGTCTAACTCAATGAAACTAAGCCATGCCCTCAGGGCAACCCAAGATGGGCAGGTCATGATGGAGAGGTCTGACAGAACGTGGTCCACTGGAGAAGAGAATGGCAAACCACTTCAGTATTCTTGCCTTGAGAACCCCATGAACAGTAGGAAAAGGCAAAATGATAGGATACTGAAAGAGGAACTCCTCAGGTCGGTAGGTGCCCAATATGCTACTGGAGATCAGTGGAGAAATAACTCCAGAAAAAATGAAGGGATGGAGCCAAAGCAAAAGCAATACCCAGCTGTGGATGTGACCAGTGATAGAAGCAAGATCCGATGCTGTAAAGAGCAATATTGCATAGGAACCTGGAATGTCAGGTCCATGAATCAAGGCAAATTGAAAGTGGTCAAACAGGAGACGGCAAGAATGAACGTTGACATTCTAGGAATCAGTGAACTAAAATGGACTGGAATGGGTGGATTTAACTCAGATAACCATTATATCTACTACTGTGGGCAGGAATCCCTCAGAAGAAATGGAGTAGCCATCATGGTCAACAAAAGAGTCCGAAATGCGGTACTTGGATGTAATCTCAAAAATGACAGAATGATCTGTTTGTTTCCAAGACAAACCATTCAATATCGCAGTAATCCAAGTCTATGCCCCAACCAGTAATGCTGAAGAAGCTGAAGTTGAACGGTTCTATGAAGACCTACAAGACCTTTTAGAACTAACACCCAAATAAAATGTCCTTTTCATTATAGGGGACTGGAATGCAAAAGTAGGAAGTCAAGAAACACCTGGAGTAACAGGCAAATTTGGCCTTGGAATATGGAATGAAGCAGAGCAAAGGCTAATAGAGTTTTACCAAGATAACGCACTGGTCATACCAAAAAACCTCTTCCAAGAACACAAGAGAAGACTCAACACACAGACGTCCCCAGATGGTCAATACCAAAATCAGATTGATTATATTCTTTGTAGCCAAAGATGGAGAAGCTCTACACAGTCAGCAAAAACAAGACCAGGAGCTGACTATGGCTCAGATCATGAACTCCTTATCGCCAAATTCAGACTTAAATTGAAGAAAGTAGGGAAAACCACTAGACTATTCAGGTATGACCTAAATCAAATCCCTGATGATTATACAGTGGAAATGAGAAATAGATTTAAGGGACTCAATCTGATAGAGTGCCTGATGAACTATGGATGGAGGTTCGTGACATTGTACAGGAGACAGGGATCAAAACCATCCCCATGGAAAAGAAATGCAAAAAAGCAAAACAGCTGTCTGGGGAGGCCTTACAAATAGCTGTGAAAAGAAGAGAAGTGAAAAGCAAAGGAGAAAACGAAAGATATACCCATCTGAATGCAGAGTTCCAAAGAATAGCAGGAAGAGATGATAAAGCCTTCCTCAGCGATCAATGCAAAGAAATAGAGGAAAACAGAATGGGAAAGACTAGAAATCTCTTATGGAGAAGGCAATGGCAACCAACTCCAGTACTCCCGCCTGGAAAATCCCATGGACGGAGGAGCCTGGTAGGCTGCAGTCCATGGGGTCGCTAAGAGTGGGGCACAACTGAGCGACTTCACTTTCACTTTTCACTTTCATGCATTGGAGAAGGAAATGGTAACCTACTCCAGTATTCTTGCCTGGAGAATCCCAAGGATAGAGGAGCCTAGTGGGCTGCCATCTATGGGGTTGCACAGATTCGGACACGACTGAAGTGACTTAGCAGAGATCTCTTCAAGAAAATTAGAGACACCAAGGGAATATTTCATGCAAAGATGGGCTCGATAAAGGACAGAAATGGTATGGACCTAACAGAAGCAGAAGATATTAAGAAGAGGTGGCAAGAATACACAGAAGAACTGTACAAAAAAATCTTCATGACCCAGATAATCACGATGGTGTGATCACTAATCTAAAGCCAGACATCCTGGAATGTGAAATCAAGTGGGCCTTAGAAAGCATCACTACAAACAAAGCTAGTGGAGGTGATGGAATTCCAGTTAAGCTAATTCAAATCCTGAAACATGATGCTGTGAAATGCTGCACTCAATATACCATCAAATTTGGAAAACTCAGCAGTGGCCACAGGATGGGAAAAGGTCAGTTTTCATTCCAATCCCAAAGAAAGGCAATGCCAAAGAATGCTCAAACTATCACACAATTGCACTCATCTCACATGCTAGTGAAGTAATGCTCAAAATTCTCCAAGCCAGGCTTCAGCAATACGTGAACCGTGAACTTCCTGATGTTCAAGCTGGTTTTAGAAAAGGCAGAGGAACCAGAGATCAAATTGCCAACATCCGCTGGATCATGGAAAAAGCAAGAGAGTTCCAGAAAAACATCTTTTTCTGCTTTATTGACTATGCCAAAGCCTTTGACTGTGTGGATCACAATAAAGTGTGGAAAATTCTGAAAGAGATGGGAATACCAGACCATCTGACCTGCCTCTTGAGAAACCTATATGCAGGTCAGGAAGCACCAGTTAGAACTGGACATGGAACAACAGACTGGTTCCAAATAGGAAAAGGAGTATATCAAGGCTGTATATTGTCACCCTGCTTATTTAACTTCTATGCAGAGTACATCATGAGAAATGCTGGACTGGAAGAAACACAAGCTGGAATCAAGATTGCTGGGAGAAATGTCAGTAACCTCAGATATGCAGATGACACCACCCTTATGGCAGAAAGTGAAGAGGAACTAAAAAGCCTCTTGATGAAGTTGAAAGAGGAGAGTGAAAAAGTTGACTTAAAGCTCAACATTCAGAAAACAAAGATCATGGCATCTGGTCCCATCACTTCATGGGAAGTAGATGGGGAAACAGGGGAAACAGTGTCAGGCTTTATTTTTGGGGGCTCCAAAATCACTACAGATGGTGATTGCAGCCATGAAATTAAAAGACACTTACTCCTTGGAAGGAAAGTTATGACCAACCTAGATAGCATGTTCAAAAGCAGAGACATTCCCTTGCCAACAAAAGTCCATCTAGTCAAGGCTATGGTTTTTCCAGTGGTCATGTATTGATGTGAGAGTTGAACTGTGAAGAAAGCTGAGTGCTGAAGAATTTATGCTTTTGAACTGTGGTGTTGGAGAAGACTCTTGAGAGTCCCTTGGACTGCAAGGACATCCAACCAGTCCATTCTGAAGGAGATCAGTCCTGGGATTTCTTTGGAAGGAATGATGCTAAAGCTGAAACTCCAGTACTTTGGCCACCTCATGTGAAGAGTTGACTCATTGGAAAAGACTCTGATGCTGGGAGGGATTGGGGGCAGGAGCAGAACGGGATGACAGAGTATGAGATGGCTGGATGGCATCACCAACTTGATGGACATGAGTTTGAGAGAACTCCGGGAGTTGGTGATGGACAGGGAGGCCTGGCGTGCTGCAATTCATGGGGTCACTAAGAGTCGGACATGACTGAGTGACTGAACTGAACTGAACTGATAATTATCAAAAGATTTAACCAATTTTGATGATATTTGTTGCACTGCCAAGTCATGTCAAAATTTGTATTATCATTTCTTCTTATTAAAACAAAATTATTTAGCAGATGTCAACAGTTTTGGAATGACCAAATCTTGTACACACAGACAGTACCTTCACCCATATTCTTTCAAAATGTGTTTATTTTCTGACTTGAACATTTTTCAATGAATTCCAATATTGTATTGTTTTCCATTACTTGTAATAGCTATATTTTAATATTTATGTGGTTTCACTGAGTAAAGTGTATAGTTCACAGAAACACTAGTTCCTTCCTTAATCTCAGACTGAGTTCCTATATCACAACCTGTAAAAATTTTTTTAATATTTTTAATTGGAGGATATTGGTTTACAATATTGTGTTGGCTTCTGCCATACCACAGCTTTAATCAGTCATAAGTATACATACGTCCCCTTCTGAGTCTCTCCCCCACCCCCACCCCTTCCCACTCCTCCAGGATGTCACAGACCACAGGTAATCCCCCTGTGTTACACAGGAAATTCCCATTGGCTATCCGTTTAACACGTGGTAATGCACATGTTTCAGTGCTACTCTCTCAGTTTGTCCCACCCTCTCCTTCCCCTGCTGTATCCAAGGTCTGTTCTCTATGTCTGTGTCTCCACTCCTGCCCTGCAAACAAATTCATCAGTATCATTTTTCTAGACTCCATATATATGCATTACTTTACAAAATTTGTTTTTCTCTTTTTGACTTACTTTACTCTGGATAACAGGCTCTAGGTTCATCCACCTCACTAGAAATGACTCAAATGTGTCCTTTCTATTGCTGAGTAATATTCCATTGTCTATATGTATCACAACTTCTTTATCCTTTCATCTGTCGATGGACATCTAGGTTGCTTCCATGTCCTAGCTATTGTAAACAGTGCCGCTATGAACACTGGGGTACATGTATCACTTCTTTTTATTTCAAACAGTTTCAGTTCATTTCAGTCGCTCAGTCGTGTCTGACTCTGCGACCCCATGAATCGCAGCACGCCAGGCCTCCCTGTCCATCACCATCTCCCGGAGTTCACTCAGATTCACGTCCATCGAGTCCGTGATGCCATCCAGCCATCTCATCCTCTGTCGTCCCCTTCTCCTCCTGCCCCCAATCCCTCCCAGCATCAGAGTCTTTTCCAATAAGTCAACTCTTCGCATGAGGTGGCCAAAGTACTGGAGCTTCAGCTTTAGCATCATTCCTTCCAAAGAAATCCCAGGTTGATCGCCTTTAGAATGTCCTGGTTGGATCTCCTTGCAGTCCAAGGGACTCTCTAAGATATAACTGACATATTAAACTTCACATGTTTATAATATAAAATATAAATTTAACATATGTGCATCTATGAAATCACCACTGTATCAAGATAATAAGCACATTCATCCAAAATGTCTCCTTTTCTCCTTTTTAAAATGCCTTCCTCCTGTCCTTCTGCAAACTTCTCTTCTCCCCACCTTTATTTCCATGCAACTACTGACCTGCTTTCTGTCACTATGGATTAGATTGAGTTTTCTAGAATGTTATATAAATTGAATCACACAATATGTATTCAATTTTTCTCTAGCTTCTTTCACATAATATAATGAACCTAAGATTCATCCACTGTATTGTTTATGTCAATAACTTATCCCTTTTACTAGTATGCCTAGTATTATTCTAATTCACCACACTTTATTTATTCATCTGTTGATGAATATTTTGGTTGCTTCCAGTTTGGGGTTATTCAACATAAAACTACTATGAACACTGTGTACAAATATTTGTATGGACATACAACGTCATTTAACTTAAGTAAATACCTAAGTGTTCAACAATTGGATCATTTGGTATGCATATGTTAACTTTCAAAGAAACTGCCAAGCTCTTTTCCAAAATGACTATACAATCTTACACTTCCATCAGAAGAACATGAGAGTTTAAGTTCTTTCACATCCTCATCAACACTTAGTTGTACCTCATTGTATTAATTTGCATTTCTCTAATGACAGATGGTGTTGAATAACATTTCATGTATTTATTTGCCATCCATATATCTTCTTTAGGGAAATGCTTTGACAAATGTTTTGCACATTTTTCATCAAGTTTTAGTTTTTTTCCTATGAAGTTTTGTGAACTCATGTATACTTTGTGTATGATTTATACAAGTCCCTTGTCAGATATGTGATAGGCATACATTTTCTCCATGTCCATGTCTTGCCTTTTCATTCTTTTTACTCTGTTTTCCTAAGAAGAGTAGTTTTTTGTTTTAGTGAATTCAATTTTTGAAACTTTTGGCTTTTTCTTTTATAGATCATGTTTTTGTAGTGCAGGTTTGATGGTGTTAAATGCTTTCACCTTTATATGACTAAAGAAGCCTTCACCAGTAATGAATGCTAGGTTGACAGGTTTTTTTTCTTTCAGTATCATGTTTTTTATCTTTCATTGTTCTGAAAATAAGACTGCTGTTATTTATTTTTATTTTATTCTCTATATAGAATTCTTTTTTTTCCCAACTGCTTTTAAGATTTTCTCTGTTTCACTAGCTTTAAGTAACATGCTTATGATGTCCCATTGTGTCATTTCCTTCCTGTTTCTTATGCTTGAGACTTGATGAAACTTTTAAATCTGGGTTTATAGTTTTTAGTGAATATGGGGAAATCCTGTCCATTCAAACATTTTAAAAGCCCTCTCTGTTTTTGAGACTCCAGTTACATATATATTTGGTTGCTTGAAGTTGTTCTAGAATTAACTGATGTTCTCTAAATTTTTTGCCTTTGTTTTCTAACTTCATTTTGGATAGTTTTTATTGATATGTTCAAATTCACTAATTTTTTTTTCTGCAATGTCTAATTTGATGTTAATCTCATCAAGTATTTTCTTGATATCAAAGTTTTCAACTCTAGAAGTTCAATTTGGCCCTTTTTTTCCCTTTCATATTTCTACATAGCATACATAATCTTTTCTTTGGCTTTTCGGACATATGAAATACAACCACACTAGCTGTTTCTTTGTTTACTAATCCTATCACTGTGCGATTTTTGTTTAGAAGCCAGACATTATGGATTTTACCTTTTGGGTGCTTGATATTGTTATATTCCTATAAATTTTCTTGACCTTTTGTTAAATAATTCAGTAATAATAAATTATTTGAAAAGAGTTTAAATTTTTTGAGTTTTACAAAAAACTCAATTGCATAGATAGGACCAGAACAGCACTTAATTTGCACTTACATTTTCCCTAGTCCCAACAAAGATGCTTTTTAGATGATTCTTCAATCTGGCTGTTGATAACAGGCACTATTTTGACTCTGTGTGAACACTGGACATAGTTTTCTCTCATCCTTTTTTTTTTTTCTTTCCAGCCTTGCCATAAGACTTGTGGGATCTTAGTTCCCTGATCAAGGATCTAACCTGGACCCACAGCAGTGAAAGCACTGAGTCCTAACCACTGGACTGCCAGGGAATTCCCCGCCTCATCCATTGAGGTAGTTATCGCCCCAGCCTCAGTTGCCTCTGTTACCTCAAACATATACACTGAGGAATACTTAACAGAATACTGCAGATCTTGAGTCCCCCCTATGAACAGCTCTCTCCTCTCTCTGGTTGCTCTGCTTTGCAAAATCTAGCAACCTTCGTTTCTCCAGACTTGCAGTTCTTCTCAGTTCAAGGAGACCACGAGGCCTCACCTGAGGCCCCCTTCCCTGCACTGTGGACTGGAAACTGTTTTCACACAACACGGTGAAACAATTTTATGGCTCCCATTCTTTGTTTCCCACATCATCTTTATCACCCAATGCTCTGTGTGTTAAGTGCCTGGTTTTCTATTTTGTGTGTATTTTTGTATGATTTTTTTGTTGTTATTTCAGGCCACAGGATAAACCCAGTCCCTGCTAATTCCATCTTGGTCAAAAGCAAAAATCTCTCAATCTTCTTTTTAATCTTTTCTAGAACACACAGCTTCAAAGGTCATTTTTGGAATTTCAAATGCATATAGTACAGGATCAAAAAATAAAAAGTTTAAGACATATTGAATCCACCTTCTGATATCATAAATACACATTTAAAAATTCTCTCTCCATTAATCTTACAAAGTATTAACATTTGCTTCAAATTCAGCAGTATTGTTTTGTCCATGGTACCAGCCAGATTATTTTATTCAACTACGTTGCACGAAAAAGGCATGGAGGGTAGAGAAGGGAACATTTTTTGTTGAAGTTACTAACAAACATGATGATTAAAAAGTTCAATTTGACAAGCTCAAACACAGAAATTATTAATAATAATTCCCCAAGTTAGAAATACTTTTAATTCTCTCTTGCCTTGATGCTTACAACTTGTTGAGCTAAGTAACTTTGAGAGAGAAATGCCTTCCACCCTTTCAGGAACAGGTAAGGAGGCAGCTCAAGGCAGGCTTGGAAATTCAATCTTTATCTTTCAGATTTGTAGCTTTCAGCAGTAGCACCACACCTGCCTCCCACTCCTCCACTCTTCCATCCCCCACACCTATTATTGCTGCTCAACTCACACTGACTGAAAACAAGCTTCCTTTTTCTGGCCCATCTCCAAAAATCGATAAGACTGAAATTTGAGCAAGCTTATGATTCTGATCAGTACTGCCTAAGGCTTTAATGTCAAGGCATGAAGCATGGTTGGGCAAAAGAGATGAAGTTCACTCAGGACCTCACATCAGTTTACTTGTGTTTTAAAGACACAGAATCACAACTAGAAGAATACAGCTTGGCCATATTGGGGGTTTGTTTTGCTTTTATTTGTTTACAGAGAAGATATTAGATTAAAACATCAAAAACATTCCTGAAGGGTGAAAGAACTCATGAACAAGTAACTCACAGCTAAGAGAGAGAAGAAGCTTGTGAATGGGAAAAAGAGCTGACTTCCACATATGTCTCTATCAAGGCAGGGGCAGAATGGAGACAGAGTCTGAGTTGGTGAATGTGTCAGACTCTGAGTTGTTTGAAACACACCCAGCAACCAGGCTACATATACACACAGAGAAACAGGCAAAGTCTGATTTGGCCAAGGCCTTGGTGCAGGCAGCTGGCTTAGAGTCAACCAGCTGATTAGAGTCATCCACAAACAAGCTAGGGGCAAGTGAGAGAGATGGTCTCAGGCACAAAGTCAGGGACAGGACCTAGGCCAGTGGAAGAGTCAGGGATGGAAGAAAAGGCTCTGGTCCACTGTGTCATCCATTTACCAACAATTGCTGAGCCCCTGCTCTAGACCAGGCTGTGCTCTTGATGGAGATTCAGATGAACCACCCTGGCTAGTCCTTACCTTCAGGGAGGTCCCAGTGAAGTGAAGGAATTTTTAGGAAGGAACAGTCCACTCTGTGATTTAGTCAGTTTTCCTTGGTATAAGAACAAGCAGTTCAAAGAGATGGATATCAACAGAGATATCTAGGGTAGACTTTAAGGATGTGTCTTGCAGGGACTACTCCTCCTCTGAAAGGAAACTCCAGTGTCCCAAGCTCTGTGTTTCCTTCCTTTCACTCTGACTCTCCGACCCTCTCACAATCACACACACTCCACTCTCCAAAGGGAGTCATTAAACAATTTTCTATACAGGATATAAAAGCACATCTCCAAAGCTGGACACAAGCTTCCCTGGTGGCTCAGTGGTAAAGAATCTGCCTGCCAATGCAGGAGAAGCAGGTTTGATCCCTGGATGGGGAAGATCCCTTGGAGAAGGAAATGGCAACCCAGTCAAGTATTGTTGCCTGGGAAACCCCATGGACAGAGGAGCCTGGTGGGCTATAGTCCATGGGGTCACCAAGAGTGGGAGAGGACTTCACCACTAAACAACAACAAAGCTGGACCCAGGACAGTTATGGGAAACAGACAAGGGAGGAATCAGTTACTAGAGAAAGGAAGAGGCAGAGAAGTTCCCAGAGAGGGGATATTTGAGCTACACTTTTTAAAAGGATGAAACTCACTAGAAACTAGAGGAGGAAAGTTGGAAGGAGAGCACTAAAGGAGAGAACGTGACAAGGACAAAAACTCAAGGAAGCCCTTAAACAGCCCTGGGCTGAACCACTGGGGGGCCTCCAGCCCATAGAGTCTTACTGCTGCGTCTAGCAAGGCCTTTCCCAGGAGGAAAGAGGGGCTGAAAAGTGCCCTCAGGAGCAATTTGTGCATTAGAAAACTCATTCAGGGACTTAAGTGGAGAACAAATTGTCACACAGGGAGTGACAGAAAGTAAGGAAATCGATGAGAAAGCTATCTTAATAGCCCAGGCAAAAGATATTGATGGTTTTTCACATCCCGGAATATTCCTAGCTTAAGAGTTTAATGAACAATTTAAATTAGCACTAACGTATTTAAGCTCATAAATTGACAGAATTGGAAGATTTAAGCACATAGATTTCTCTCCAATCCTCCCCAATCCCACTTCCCAGAAAAACAGATTTTTCCTTATTATACATAGTTTTAAATTATTCAGACATTTTACATCTCTACTCTTCACATTGCCTTGCAGGGATATGGGGAAAGAGAAGGTGGTTAATAGATAATGTTGCCCTTAGAAAAAAGTAACACAGGATAATATATAACTCTAGGTGACCTGGAGTTGCTCCACAGAAGTGCAAACACCACAAGCCTTGAGAGTGTCATGGATGAAACCAGGCAGAGTGAACGAGGGTCCGATAGTGACCGATCAGACATTCACACTGACCACCCCATTCAGAGGCAGAGCCAGCCCTGCATCTTGCCTGGTCCCCTTGTCCTCCAGAACTGGGGAATCCAAAGGGATAAGCCCAAATGTGCATAATGGGCATGCTATTTCATGCTTAATCCCCATTTCAAAAATGCACTGAAACTCATCTCAGAGATAAGGTGCTATAAAATGGATGTCGGAAGCCTTAACGGGAGCCATGGCCTTACTGTAAGGGACTAATGGGATGTCTTGAGCCAGTTGCCCTTCACTTTAAGGATGTTATCAATTCCCAACCTATGTTTCCTGGATTGTTTTTAAGAGTGTAATAAGTGAAAATATGATCTGTAAGATGGTATGTAAATATAAAATATTAACAAATAACTATGTATAAAAACAGTATTTGACTTTAAAAATTAGAAAAGGCTTTGCTTAGCAGTGGGCTTCCCTGGTGGCTCAGATGGTAAAGAATCTGCCTGCAATTTGGGAGACCTGGGTTTGATCCCTGAATCAGGAAGATCCCCTGGAGAAGGGAATGGCTGCCCACTCTAGCATGCTTGCCTGGAGAATTCCATGGACAGAAACCCTGGAATTCCATAGACAGAAACCCTGGTGGGCTATAGTCCATAGAATCACAAAGAGTTGGACACTACTGAATGACTAACACTTTTACTTTCACTTTGTTTATCAATAGCCAACACATCTATATTGAGTTCTATGTGTTTAGATGATAGGATATCTTATTTGTAAAAATAAATGTGTAAAACTCTGCTTTTTCTCTGTGTCTATTTTTACTTCTTTAAAAATCATTCTGAGGTAGTGAATGATCTTCCAAGAATGCCAGCCTCTGTGTCTCGAAGACATTGGCCATCTTTGCTGGCTGTTCATTTACCCTCTACTCTTTTTGGCCTGTCTCAGAATTAGCTGAAACTTGAGGTCAATTCAAGAAAGAAAGATGGCATTTTAGGACAGCTCTACTGAGGAAATAATTCACGTGAAACCTCTGGGACATCTCCCACGTTGACTCAACCCCTGGGTGAGCGCAGCTCTGGCTGTGATTCAAAGCTCTCCTAAACGCTTCGCTAGTTAGTCTGGTCTTTGTTAGTATATCTAGTTAGCAGACTAGTTAGTCTACTTCAGTGCTGGAAAAAAAATCACAGAGCTTCGCACCTCTATGCTCTGCCCAAACAGACACCCCAGTGGTCACGCCGCTCTTGTTGGCCGTGGGCTCACTACATAAGCACTTTAACAAACATTATTTTTATTCAAGCTATTTACTCTCCCGATAAACTAAAGCACAATTGAGGGAGCAAATGTTTGCAAAGTTCATAGAAGAGAAGAGATCATCTTGAGGCTGAAGTACGACTTCAAAGCTGGAAAGCCAGCTGTTGATCTATAGCCCACACTGGCTGGCATGGCAACCTCAAGCTCAACATCAACAGTTGCTAATATTTAGTGAATGGTTCACAGAATGAGAGGCAAAGCTAGAAACAGATCTCATGAGGGAACTAAATGTTCCTGACTCTCTGGGATAATATCCTTAGATGAACAAATGAATACTACAATAATTGACTTCCATCTCTGCCTAATATTCAAATTCCATAGAGAGAGTATGATTGAACTTGGGGTTGCATGCCTTTCTTATGGCAGTTGAATGAGAGGTGCTTAGGACACCAGTCTCATCAGCATTATTCCCAATAGAAGAGGTACCATTTTTCCAAAGGCAAATTGAGATGTGATTTCAGGGGAGTAAAAGATGAGTCCTTGACACTCAAAAACAATGATCATTACATACAAATGGAACATCACTAGAATTATTATGCCCATATTACCCATGGAAACGGTAAAATTTTTGAGTGTTAAATCAACTGTCAGCTGTACCAATCTCATTTTCTTTTCTTTTTTTTTGGGGCAGTCTCATTTCCAAATGCCACCTGGAAATTATGTAACTCTTGTGGTGTTGGAGAAGACTCTTGAGAGTCCGTTGGACTGCAAGGACATCCAACCAGTCCATTCTGAAGGAGATCAGCCCTGGGATTTCTTTGGGAGGAATGATGCTAAAGCTGAAACTCCAGTACTTTTCCACCTCATGCAAAGAGTGGACTCATTGGAAAAGACTCTGATGGTGGGAGGGATTGGGGGCAGGAGGAAAAGGGAACGACAGAGGATGAGATGGCTAGATGGCATCACTGGCTTGTTGGACGTGAGTCTGAGTGAAGTCCAGGAGTTGATGATGGACAGGGAGGCCTGGCGTGCTGTGGTTCATGGGGTCGCAAAGAGTCAGACACAACTGAGCAACTGAACTGAACTGAACCTTTAGCCCCGTCGTAACTTACAGCAATAGGCGGTATGAAGACCATACAGAACATGGAGTTATAATCTTCAAAAAAAGATAGTGCTTCTGAACATCAATAAATCTTCTTAGCATCCAAAACATCATTTGGGTGAATTTTAAGGAGCAATCAAGAAAAAGAGAAAGTTTGGAAAAGAGAAAAAGAGGAATTAATGATATTTCTAAGTTCTATTCTTTGATATGGGCTTCCCTAGTGGGGCAGATAGTAAAGCATGCGTGCAAGGCAAGAGACCTGGGTTTGATCCCTGGGTCAGGAAGATCCCCTGGAGAAGGAAATGGCTACCCTCTCCAGTGTTCTTGCCTGGAGAATCCATAGACAGAGGACCCTTTCTCGGTTTCAATTCAGTCGTTCAGTTGTGTCCGAATCTTTGTGACCCCGTGAATGCAGCACAACTGTCCATCACCAACTCCCAGAGTTTACTCAAACTCACGTCCATAGAGTTGGTGATGCCATCCAACCTTCACGTCCTCTGTTGTCCCCGTCTCCTCCTGCCCCCAATCCCTCCCAGCATCCGGGTCTTTTCAAATTAGTCAGTTCTTTGCATCAGGTGGCCAAAGTATTGGAGCTTCAGCTTCAGCATCAGTACTTTCAATGAATACTCAGGACTAATCCCTTTAGGATGGACTAGTTGGATCTCCTTGCTTTCTAAGGGACTCTCAAGAGTCTTCTCCAACAACACAGTTCAAAAGCATATATTCTTTGGCAGTCAGCTTTCTTTATAGTCCAACTCTCACATCCATACATGACTACTGAAAAAAACATAGCTTTGACTAAATGGACCTTTGTTGACAAAGTAATGTCTCTGTTTTTTAATAGGCTGTCTAGGTTGGTCATAGCTTTTCTTCCATGGAGCAAGTGTCTTTTAATTTCATGGCTGCAGTCCCATCTGCAGTGATTTTGGAGCCCCCAAAAATAAAGTCTCTCACTGTTTCCAATATTTCCCCATCTATTTCCCATGAAGTGATGGGGCCAGATGCCATGACCGTAGTTTTCTGAATGTTGAGTTTTAAGCCAACTTTTTTATTCCCCTCTTTCACTTTTATCAAGAGGCTCTTTAGTTCTTCTTGGCTTTCTGCCATAAGGGTGGTGTCACCTGTATATCTGAGGTTATTGATATTTCTCCTGGCAATCTTGATTCCAGTTTGTGCTTCATCCAGCCTGGCATTTCTTATGATGTACTCTGCATATACGTTAAATAAGCAGGGTGAAATATACAGCCTTGACATACTCCAGTACAGAGGACCCTTGAGGGTTACAATCCATGGGGTCACAAAGATTCAGACATGACTGAATGACCAACACACACACATACATACTTTGATGTAGTGGAAGAACGTGAAGCATACTATCAATTGCACTAAAACAGACATTATCCAAAACGGCAAAAATTGGGAACATAAAAGCTTTATAAGGTTAGCAAAGAGGAATAAAAAGCTCATAAAACTTCATAAGAGTCTAAATGTAACACTTAGTGATAAAGTATCTTTTAATGTGTAAAATTAAAATCCTTTCTAAATGAACTGAAACACTGCTCAAGTAACAGCAGTTGAAATTCATTACATATACATTATTATCAAACTGGTCATTCTAGAGAAGGAGGAAGAGATGAAAATCTTCAGAGGATCCTAGATCTTCGATCATTTTTTAAAATGCTTAATGAATAGAAACAACATAAAACTGCCCATCCATAAGGACTGGTTAAAAAATTCAGAGGTATGCTTTTAATGGCATACAATTAAAAAACAATGAAGGTGCCCATAATGCCCTGATATAGAAATTAAGGTCTAGATTAGTTTATATTAGCTGCCATGAAGGAAAAAATAGAAATAAATAAGAAATTGTTTGCTGATTTGTTTCTATTTGCATTGAACATCTCCAAATGACACATCAGAAATCGGTAATACTAGTTGCTTCTGAAGCAAGTGGAGAGCTGGGCAGCAGGACTAAAAGGAGATTTTTACTACACATCTTGGTTTTTTTTTTTTTTCTCCTCTTGGATTAAAATAATGTGAATACACATTTTTTGTGTATATTCCATATAGAAATAAAATGAATTTTAAAATTCTAAATTCCTTGCATTGTTTCTAATAGTGGAAGAGATTATGAGATATTAAGTTCAGAACTCCCTGGCAGTGCTTCCCAAAGGAATGTGGTCAGTGTGGTAAAGTACATTCATACTAAAATGGAACCAACTTTCTACAACACCCTGCTGTTGTTGCCTTGGGCCCCTGTTGAGAACACAAAAGATTCAGTTCAGTTCAGTTCAGTCACTTAGTCGTGTCTGACTCTTTGTGACCCCAGGCCTCCCTGTCCATCACCAACTCCCAAAGTTCACTCAAACTAATGTCCATTGTGTCGGTGATGCCATCCAGCCATCTCATCCTCTGTCGTCCCCTTCTCCTCCTGCCCCCAATCCCTCCCAGCGTCAGGGTCTTTTCCAATGAGTCAACTCTTCACATGAGGTGGCCAAAGTACTGGAGTTTCAGCTTCAGCATCATTCCTTCCAAAGAAATCCCAGGGCTGATCTCTTTTAGAATGGACTGGTTGGATCTCCTTGCAGTCCAAGGGACTCTCAGAAGTCTTCTCCAACACCACAGTTCAAAAGCATAAATTCTTCAGTGCTCAGCTTTCTTCACAGTCCAACTCTCACATCCATACATGACCACTGGAAAAACCATAGCCTTGACTAGATGGACCTTTGCTGGCAAAGTAATGTCTCTGCTTTTGAATATGCTATCTAGGTTGGTCATTACTTTTCTTCCAAGGAATAAGCGTCTTCTAATTTCATGGCTGCAGTCACCATCTGTAGTGATTTTGGAGGCCCAAAAAATAAAGTCGGACACTGTTTCCACTGTTTCCCTATCTATTTCCTATGAAGTGATGGGACTAGATGCCATGATCTTCGTTTTCTGAATGTTGAGCTTTAAGCCAACTTTTTCACTCTCCTCTTTCACTTTCATCAAGAGGCTTTTTAGTTCCTCTTCACTTTCTGCCCTAGTTACCAAGTGCCAAAAGGTAAATCCACTGATGATAAGCAAAATTAGCAGGCCCAACAGAAGAGAGGCTTCCTCATTATTCTTTCTACCAAAAGACAGGTCCAAATGCAATGTGTACAAATGTCAGTGAGAGAGTCAATTCCTCGGCAGGTTGATAAGAAGTCTGGGAGTGCCCGAGGAGAGAGGGGTTCTGAGGTTCTTGAGAAGGAAATGGGAGTCTGGAATTCTCAAGGAGGAGGAAAGAACAAACTTTTTTTTTTTTTCTTTTTCTCTACATTCCTTAGTCTTAATCACACTAAAAAAAAAAATTTTTTTTTCTTTAAGCCCAGAACTGATGATTATACAACAAGCAACTCAGTTTAAACTCTGTACTAGGGATTGTATAACAACAATGTATCCTGCTTGAAGACAGTTTCTCCTTCCTGAAAACCTTCTGACTAATCCTAATATCTTAGAATGTAAATTATGAGAGTGGATCTGGTAGGATCTTTCTATTGTTAAGTTCTAATAAAGCAAAGAAGAACTAAAGAACCTCTTGATGAAAGTGAAAAAGTTGGCTTAAAACTCAACATTCAGAAAACAAAGATCATGGCATCTGGTCCCATCACTTCATGGGAAATAGATGGGGAAACAGTGGAAACAGTGTCAGGCTTTATTTTGCGGGGCTCCAAAATCACTGCAGATGGTGACTGCAGCCATGAAATTAAAAGACTCTTGCTCCATGGAAGAAAAGCTATGACCAACCTAGACAGCCTATTAAAAAGCAGAGACATTGCTTTGCCCACAAAGGTCCATCTAGTCAAAGCTATAGTTTTTCTTTCCAGTGGTCATGTCTGGATGTGAGAGTTCGACTATAAAGAAAGCTGAGAGCTGAAGAATTGATGCTTTTGAACTGTGGTGTTGGAGAAGACTCTAGAGAGTCCCTTGACTGCAATGACATCCAACCAATCCATCCTAAAGGAAATCAGTCCTGAATATTCATTGGAAGGATGGATGCTGAAGCTGAAGTTCCAATACTCTGGTCACCTGATGTGAAGAACTGACTCATTGGAAAAGACCCTGATGCTGGGAAAGATTGAAGGTGGGAGGAGAAGGGGACGACAGAGGATGAGATGGTTGTATGACATCACCAACTCAATGGACATGAGTTTGAGTAAGCTCTGGGAGTTGGTGATGGACAGGGAGGCCTCGTGTGCTGCATTCCATGGGGTCACAAAGAATCGGACACGACTGAGCACCTGAACTGATGAAAACCTTATCAACCACAAGTGCCTTGTAACTTTTGTCTTTTTTGTGACTCAAGATATCTGAAAGCAGAATAGGTCCTGTAAGAATATTTGGAAAAATCTTTGTTTTCAACTTACATATTTTGGGAAGCCAGTTAGGACAAAGCTAGCTTGAGTTCTCATGCAAAATAAAGGGTTCTGGCTTGACAGTGAACCTAACAGGCATCTCAAAACAAATTAAATCCCAACATCAGCTAAAAAGTAAAGGAGGCATGCATGTGTAGCCACTTCAGTCATGACCAACTCTTTGTGACTCTATGGACTGTAGCCCATTCAGTTCCTCTACCCATGGGCTTCTCTTCACAAGAATACTGGAGAAGGTTGCTGTGCCTTCCTCCAGGGGATCTTCCAAACCTAAGGATCAAACCCACGTCTCCTACATCTCCCACATTGGCAGGCAGGTTCTTTACCACTAGCACCACCTGGGAAATCCAGAAAGAAACGATACTGATCCAAAACTGGAAGAGACTCAGGGTAGGTACAGTATGGCCCTGGTCCAAGTCCTAAGAGAGTGAGGGCTCCAACCCACGTGCCATGCCCAGCTGCCTTCTCAGGAGGCACCCCTCAGAGCTACCTGGGACCTCCAAGAGGTCCTCCGGAGATGCCAAACTATTGGTCTAAGGGTGGATCAGTTTACGAGCTGAGTGATAAAATCTCATGATTAGGAGGGACACCAGCATTCAGTTGGAAGCAGAAGTACAAAGAACAGGTTCTGGAACTGGATCGAAAGCCTAACTCTACCACGGGCCAGCTGTGGGACCTTGAGCAACTGACTGAACCTCTCTGTGCCTTATTTAGGGCATCTAAAACAAAGATAACCATAGCACCTTTCTGGTAGAGTTCTTCTGAGGATTAAAGGAGAAGATGTTGATAGGAGCCTTCATATGGTGTCTCACTTAGGAAGCCTCAAATACAATATTTAATTTAGTCACATGCGCAGACCTCTTATATTTCCTAAGAAATGGTGTCGATCATCCTAACAATTGTTAAGCGACGAGACAGGAGTATGACCTCTGGAGAGTGAGAAAAAGAATGTATCCTAAGGTGGTGAGTAATGCTTTTTAATGTCAGCATTCCAATCTCTCAGTAAGAGCAGACTCTTTAACTCACAGCACTGGAGGGACCCCCACTCACTTCTCAGCACATTACATAGATATCACCGCTCAGAGTCTGTCTAGGGCAGGGACTGTGTCATACTCTTCTCTGTCCCCCTGAGCCCAGCACCTAGAATGTCCTCAGATAAACAGAGGGTCAGCTGAGCTACTCGTCTTGTCTCCCTCTGCGGTGGCACAGCGCTCTGTAAATGTGGAAAGTATAGAGAATGATTAGAGAAAGCAGACAAGGCGATGTTCTTCCTCTTTCCTTAGTTCTGCCAACAGCCCCCAGCAGCTCCATCTTAAAGCCATTCCTCGCCCACCTTGCTCAGGCTGGCAGAGTGTCAGTCAGGTCCCTCTCTGAGTCCTCCAGAATTCTCCTCAGGGGTGCAGGCTCACTGGCAGTAGTAAGCCTCCTCTTCTCCATCTTTAAAGAGGGCTTCACAAATGCTCTATTCTTCGGCTCGTTGGCAAGACTCTCAGGAAACCAAAAAATGTTCTTTCTTCAAAAGGTGGGGTGAATGTCTGAGTGAGGTATTTCTAAGAGCTCCATACCAGATATAAAATAGCTATGACTTCTATATAATTGCAAATCTAATGATACCAAAAATTCACCATTTAAGGTGAGAAAAGTGGTTCTGAAAGTTTTTAAATCTTATTCACAAGGTAAAACATATATTATGTAAAAAGAAGAATGTGACAACAGGTACAATGGGAGTAATAATTATTATTACTCACTCCTACATGAATTCCACTTTTCCTCTTGCCCTTACCGTCTAGAGCTTTCCTCTCTCTTACACAAACCTCCCTCAGAAACTCGGTGTTTGCACACTGCCGAGTGATACCCACAATCTGACCCCAAGTCCAGTGAAAGTCATAGAAAGAAATTGCACTAAAGCAGAGGAATCATGATTATCTTAAGAAACAAAACAAATATCCACCTAAACATATCTCATCCTTTATCTGAGAACCACCTTATGAGAACAAGGGGAAATTCTGAATGGACATGAGCAGCTTTGTGACCTGGTCTTGCTCACAGATGCTAACAGATGCTGCCAGGTCAGACACCCTGGGCCTCTGGGACAATGCTTAGTCAAAACTCATCTCTGCACCACCACCTACCTTTTATCATCAGGACACTTTCTTACAAAGATATAAAAAAGTAAAGGAGAAAGAAAAAGCATTAAAAGGAGATTAGTAGGGGGCCTTTGATCATTTTTTAAATCTGCCATTGATTAGTGTTTCCATTATCTATTACTGTGCAGTAAACCAGCCCAAACTTAGTAGATAAAATGGCAACAATTTTCATTTCCCAGGTAGCTCAGTGGTAAATGACTTCCCTGGTGGCTCAGAAGGTAAAGAATCGGCCTTCAATGATGGAAACACAGGTTTGATCCCTGGATCAGGAAAATCCCCTGGAGAAGGAAATGGCAACCCACTCCAGTATTCTTGCCTGGAAAATTCCATGGGCAGAGGAGCCCAGCAGGCTACAGTCCATGAGGTCATAAAAGAGACAGAGCTTAGCAACTAACCAACTCAACAATTTTCATTAGGAAGAAGAGGAGGAGGAAACGGAGGAGAGTTCAGTTTCTCTGGTTTCCATGGGTTGACCTGGGTCAGCTAGGCAATTCCCACTCAGGGTCTGTTGTGAGGCTGCTGTCAGAGAGGACAGGGGCTGGGATCTTCTGGACACTTCATTGCTCACAGGTCTAGTAAATAACGCTGGCTCTTGGCTGGGAGCTCAGCTGGAAGAACATCTGCCCTTGGTGGCCCAGGCATCCTGGGCTTCTCTCAGCAAGACCGCTGGGTCTGGAGAGCAAGAATCCCAGGAGAAAGAGCCAGGTCATCATCTTCAAAGGCCAGACGCTGGGTCACTGTGCCACTGGACCACAGTCTGCTCATCAGGATTTAGTCTGTTTTCCAGGGAAGGGGAATTAGACTCCTGATTAGAGGAGTATCAAAGAATATGTGGATGTGATTTGAAAACACCACCCTGTCATACATTTCTTTGTCCCTTTCAAAACCATGAGTAAGTATTAAAAAAGACAAACTCATCAAGGCTCAGCTTGCATCAGACATTAGATCTCTCTGCTTTATTTTTGCTCTGATGATCAATGCCTTCCTCATCCATATGTCGATGAGGCAAAGCATCTCTGACACATCCTCTCTCTCTTCCTAAAGATCTTCTCTTGTGGGCTCTGGAGAGCAAGACCACTAACCACAAGAAAGCCACAGTTTCCACAATAGGGAGACTTGATGTAGGATGAGTTTATTTTCTTCCAAATATCCTGCTCTTTCAACCATGACACTGTTCCTAGTAGCCACTGGCTGACGTCATCTTTGAGATTCTTCGTGTCCTGTAAGTCGCCAAAACCAATATGAAACTCCTACATACTAGTAGTCTTCTCTACATCACCTAAACTCTCTCCGGCACCAGTCCTCTCTTTTCTGGACTGGCACCTTCTACATGACTATCCATATCACCACTGTCCCTTCAAATTTAGTGACTGAAATTTCCTTCTCAAACATTGCCTACCTTTCTAATTCTGACAAGATTTCTATGGTTTCTGAATGCGTTTTACCCAAATTTCAGGTCATGGGTTTCAAATACCTGATCAAAGACCTATGCTTATGTCTTTGAAACACAGATATAAATATACCCTCCCACTCCAATACAGTCCATGGGGTCGCAAAGAGTAGGACACAGCTGTGTGACTTCACTTTCAACAATTTGAACCTGCTCCAAATTAATTGTGTGTCCCCCACTATCTCCTCTTGAAAACGTCAAGTGCATATTCAGGAAAGACTTTTCATTGTCCTGTCTCCAGACTCACATTCCCAAGGATGGTTCTTCAGTCCGTCTGCACTTTTGCACCTGCCAGCCCGTTTCAGCGCAGTAGAAAGACCCCAGGTTTCAGAAATGAGGCAGCCAGACTCTAGTGTTAAAACCCTCAAGACAAGATATTCAATAAATTTATTTGAAGTAAAATATACACTATCATGGTGACCATTCCTTCCATTTTGAAAATTCTTCTCAATTTTCATCTACCTTTTAAACCTTCCCTGGTGGATTCCCCGGTAGCTTCCCAGGGTTTCCCTGGTGGCTCATCTGGTAAAGAATCTGCCTGTAATATGACAGACCTGTGTTCGATCCCTGGGTTGGGAAGATCCTCTGGAGAAGGAAATGGCCACCCACTCCAGTATTCTGGCCTGGAGAATTCCATGGACTGTATAATCCATGTGGTCTCAAAGAGCTGGAAATGACTGAGCCACTTTCACTTTAAATCTTCCACTATAAGCAAAGGAGGTTCCAGTGTCTTGCTGCTTATGACAGCCCTTCTGTGAGCCTGGCACAAAGAATGCCAGCAAAGTCCACCTCAGGGTGTATAGGCCTCTTTGCAGGATTTATGACAGCCACAGACTGATGATGGCTGAAGACCCTGGGTGTCTCACAGCAACACACATTGAACACGTCTGCCATGTGTGTGTAGCTGAGGGCCCATCCTAAATCCCACCAGGGCAGCAAAGTAAACATACCACCCATGAAAAGTGAAAGTGTTAGTCGCTCAGTCATGTCCAATTCTGCAACCCCATATACTGTAGCCCTCCAGGCTCCTCTAACCATGGGATTTTCCAGGCAAGAATACTGGAATGGGCTGTCATTTCCTTCTCCAAACAACCCATGAAAGGGTCTCAGACTGCACCCTGCAAGGGCTTCTAGAGAAGGCTGAGAAGATGCACAATGCCTGGTGCCCATCAGCTGGCTGAGCATTACAGACTTGCCTTCCTGGAGGTTGGCTGACCTGAGTCATCCAATGTGACAACTAATATATGTGCAGTCCACTAGAAGTCCCCCCCAAATTCCAGTGAATTCCACAGTCAGTCCTCACCACCATCCAGCGACATATCCCTCAATATACTATTCTCTCTATTTTGTATACGCTTTCACCTCTGCATGTCTGACAGCTAAAACCATGCCTACCCACTGCAACCTCAGACGGTCACTGAAAAGAAACACTCAAGTTCTCACCCAAGGTGATCTGCCTGTCCCTGTGGTCCAGCTCAACTCTTTCAAACTAGGATTTGGGGACAAACTGTCAACCAATCATGACAGATATATTCCTGCACATCTCTTGTGCATAGAGCTCCCTCTGGAGCCTGGGGGGTGAGGGGGTGGACTGGCAATGCTCTGAGAGGGACTGTGGGTGTTCCCAGATCTCCTGGGCATTTATCATCAAGTTTGCATCCCAGGAGCACACCAACAGGGGCAAGACAGACAATGGCATTTCCTGAAAAGAATGTCTATGCTCACAAGTACAAGGAGAATTCACCCATATGCACTATTCAGAAAGGCTGGTGTGTCTAGATCTTTATCAGGGCACAAGCATAGGTCCGTGGGAACATCTACAAAGGCAGCAGCAACTGTTAAATTTCAGGGATGCTGTCAACATGTATTCATTCGGCAAACACCCACTGAGTACTCCCTGCCCCAGATGCTAGGATACAGAGACACACAAACCAGTGGTACTCCAGTAGGTGAAATTAGTAGCTTACATGAGTGCTGACTGATAAATTCTATGGAGAAAAACAAAGCAAGGAAAGAGGAAGAGGCTTGGCTGGGGAATGGAGAGGGTGTTGTTCTCTATAGGACAGACAGGAAAGCCTCTGATAAGGCACCACTGGGGCCTGAAGGAAGTATGAGGGTGAGTCCTGCAGGGATGTGCAGTCAGTGGAGAGCACAGGGGAGGCACCTAAGAAGGAATCAGACAGGGGACATCCCACTGTCACCCCCATCACAAGCCCCATCTCCCAATATCCTGAAACTTCAAGACAAAGAAGAATCCCACCACATTTCATACCAAGATTGAGTTTCCAGCAGGAGCCCAACTCATTCTCCCAGTAATTGAAAGTAGATTTACTCTCCTGAAGTTGAAATCCTCCCAGTGCTTGTTTTGGTGGCTTGTGGAGTCACAAATGGATGATGGTAAGAAAAAGAGGATTATAGAAAAATAGAGAACAAACAGAAGGTAGAAAAGGTGGAGGAGAAAAAAGGGGAAAGGGCAAATGAGGAATATCTGCTAGTAAGTAAACTTCCTGTATCAAATTCATGACATGTAAACTTGTATATCAGAATATGTGACTCTTAACATAGTACGTATCTGGACCCAGGGTAGATATTACTGCAATATCTCAAGAAGCAAAATCAGCAAGGCTAAAAGGCCTTGCATTAACAAACTGTAAACACACCAACACAAACATAAGGCACAAATGTATTGTTTCAAAACTAATCCAGATAATGATTAAAGCAATCACATCATTGGCACCTATCTGTTCCCTGACCAGGGATTGAACCTGGGCCCTTGGTGATGCTAGCATTAAATCCTAACCACTGGACCACCAGGGAATTTCCTCAGTATTATATGTAACTGTCAAAACTAGAAACAACCTAAGCATCAGCCAATAGATGGTTACTTAAATGGTTATTAAATTATGAAAATTTGATAAGGCAGAATATTATAGTCATTAAAAGTATCTCCAAAGAAATATTAATGACATGGAAGAAATAGTCATGCTAAAGTCAGTGATACACAATATAGTCTACATTAGATGAAACGTTCTAAAATTTCACTTGACTTGTTTGTAATTTTTGTTTTGTTTTGTTTTGAGTAAATGCTATGGTCTGAATGTTTGTAGCCCCACAAAATTTGCATGTTGAAATCCTAATGTCTAATGTGATAGCAGTACAGAGGCAGGTCTTTGCAAGGTCCTTCAGTCCTGAAGGTGGAGCTCTCATGAGTAGGATTAGTGTCTTATAGAAGAAACCCCAGAGAGCTCTCTCTCATCCCCTCTAACATGTGAGAACATGGTGAAAAAGTGCTCTCTATGAATTAGGAAGCCTCTCTTGTGGCTCAGATGGTCCTCTTGCAATGCAGGAGACCCAGATTTGACCCCTGAGTCAGAAAGATCCCCCGGAGAAGGGAATGGCAACCCACTCCAGTATTCTTGCCTGGAGAATTCCATGGACAGAGGAGCCTGGTGGGTTACAGTCTATGGGGTTGCAGAGTTGGACACAATTGAGCAACTGACACTTTACAGCAAACACCAAAGCTGCCAGTGCCATAGCTTAGACTTCCCAGCCTTCAGAACTGTGAGAAATAAATGTTTGTTGTTTATAAGCCACCCCCATCTATGGTATTTTTATTATAGTAACCCAGTAAACTAAGACAATGAGCATGAGCCTAAGTTACATTTATAATCAAGTAAAAAGCAAAATCTTAAGAGTTCTACTCACGTACGGTTTTTTTCTTAAATTTCCATCCCTGCCATGAAGTCAAAGCCTCATGAAGTACTAGGGGCACCCTGTGAAGTTACACAGTCATACTCTTATCTATTAATTTGTAAGTTAAGGCTTTCTAAAAATCCTAATAGAGTGTGAAAAACAGATTTTTAATAAGTCTAATCTTTCCAGCCAAGACCTGGAAATAATGTGGCCATGATCTTAACAGAGGCCAACAGAACTGAGGCATGGATCTTTTCCATGGATTGTGTTTCCTGAGGCTCCCCTGACTTTAAAAAAAAAAAAAAAAGACAACACAGCCATTCACCAGTTCTTTCTTTACATCCTGAAAATCTCTAGAGACTGTTGGTATCAAGAGTCTGCAAAAGAAGTAAACAGTTTTCAAATTGTTGACTTTGTGTGTAGCTCCAACCATTTTGAAATATGTAGCTATAGAAATTATTTCATGAGTAAACCTAATGCAACAGAGGGAAGCTTTCAAAATCTACTGTATTGTGTTACCCTTGAAAGTTTCAAAAAATTAAAGAGAATACCAGACTCTCCCATGCAATAAGAGGCTTTGTGGTTAAATCAGAAAAGATAAGTTATTATCCCATATGGAATGATGAAAGCAACTGTGGGTGGGAAGGTGGGGAAATGGGCAGATGAAAAAGACTCTCTAAACTCTCATCCAGTGACCTGATTATGTTTCTTGGATCATGTAGGAAACATACTTAGAAGAAGGCATTTACTTTATTGATGCCCTTTGGGAGATATTCACTTGACTTTGCTGACCTCCTATGCCTACAGAGTGAATCCTTGGTTGGGTCCTTTCTTGTTTCTGATGGAGCAGCCAAGAGAACGCTCAAGCATGCAAGTAATTTACTCAAAAACAGACATAACACTGTCTGTTATTCTCTGGCACTGACAGAGCCAGAGAGCAACTAGAATCTATTACCACTTGAATTCCAAATTTTTAGGCTGATGTCTCCCATTGCGAGGGTTTTCTGTGCCAAATCAATTAATTATAGGTTTATAGATATCCAATTCCTTTCACTCAAAATGAAATGGATCCCCATCAAATTAGAAATGCAATGTGTTCTTTTTTCCTGAGAAAAAATGATCATGATCAGATGTAACCTGCAAAGGAAGATTCATTTTTTGAAGCATACGAGACTCATGATAAAACTAGCTATCAAAAAAAATCTAAATGAAGCAGATAACTTTGTAATTAACTCTACATTTCTGTTGAGCTCTAAGTATTTGCTGTCAACTAAAGAATTCATTAGTACCGTCTTTTATAGACTATTAACATGCTTCATTGTTTTCTCTTTGCGCAGTCTTGTCCTGCCCTATTCCATTATCCAGGATGAAACCAGAGCAATCTAAAACCACAAATGTGATCTGGACACTTCCCTTTTTTAACATTTCAATGGTTCCCATTGTCCTTTGAGTGAAGCACAAATTCCCCAAAATGGCTCCCAAGTTCCCAAATTATCTGGTCTCCATTCTTCCACTGGAGCAGCAGCTGTGTGGTACTGGAGTGATGGCCATGCAGCTGTGCAGCAACTTTGAGGAGACAGCCCACATCCAAGGGCAAAGGAGAAGCCCTAGCAAGACGGTTCAGTTCAATTCCGTTCAGTCACTCACTCGTGCCCGACTCTTTGCGACCCCATGAATCGCAGCACGCCAGGCCTCCCTGTCCATCACCAACTCCCAGAGTTCACTCAGACTCATGTCCATCGAGTCAGTGATGCCATCCAGCCATCTCATCCTCTGTCATCCACTTCTCCTCCTGCCCCCAATCACTCCCAGCATCAAAGTCTTTTCCAATGAGTCAACTGTTCACATGAGGTGGCCAAATTATTGGAGTTTCAGCTGTAGCATCAGTCCTTCCAATGAACACCCAGGACTGATCTCCTTTAGAATGGACTGGTTGGATCTCCTTGCAGTCCAAGGGACTCTCAAGAGTCTTCTCCAACACCACAGTTTGAAAGCATCAGTTCTTCAGTGCTCAGGTTTCTTCACAGTCCAACTCTCACATTCATATATGACCATAGGAAAAGCCATAACCTTGACGAGATGGACCTCTGTTGGCAAAGTAATGTCTCTGCTTTTCAATATGCTATCTAGGTTGCTCATACTTTCCTTCCAAGAAGTAAGCATCTTTAATTTCATGGCTGCAATCACCATCTACAGTGATTTTGGAGCCCCCCAAAATAAAGTCTGACACTGTTTCCGCTCTTTCCCCATCTATTTCCCATGAAGTGATGGGACCGGATGCCATGATCTTCATTTTCTGAATGTTGAGATTTAAGCCAACAATTTCACTCTCCTCTTTCACTTTCATCAAGAGGCTTTTAGTTCCTCTTCACTTTCTGCCATAAGGGTGGTGTCATCTGCATATCTGAGGTTATTGACATTTCTCCCAGCAATCTTGATTCCAGCTTGTGCTTCTTCCAGTCCAGCGTTTCTCATGATGTACTCTGCATAGAAGTTAAATAAGCAGGGTGACAGTATACAGCCTTGACATACTCCTTTTCCTATTTGGAACCAGTCTGTTGTTCCATGTCCAGTTCTAACTGTTGCTTCCTGACCTGCATATAGGTTTCTCAAGAGGCAGGTCAGATGGTCTGGTATTCCCATCTCAGAATTTTCCACAGTTTATTGTGATCCACACAGTCAAATTCTTTGGCATAGTCAATAAAGCAGAAATAGATGTTTTTCTGGAACTCTCTTGCTTTTTCCATGATCCAGCAGTAGTTGGCAATTTGATCTCTGGTTCCTCTGCCTTATCTAAAACCAGCTTGAACATTTGGAAGTTCACGGTTCACATATTGCTGAAGCCTGGCTTGGAGAATTTTGAGCATTACTTTACTAGCATGTGAGATGAGTGCAATTGTGCGATAGTTTGAGCATTCTTTGGCATTGCCCTTCTTTGTGATTGGAGTGAAAACTGACCTTTTCCAGTCCTGTGGCCACTGCTGAGTTTTCCCAATTTGCTGGCATATTGAGTGCAGCACTTTCACAGCATCACCTTTCAGGATTTGAAATAGATCAACTGGAATTCCATCACTTCCACTAGCTTTGTTCATAGTGATGCTTTCTAAGGCCCACTTGATTTCACATTCCAGGATGTCTGGCTCTAGGTGAGTGATCACACCATTGTGATTATCTTAGTCATGAAGATCTTTTTTGTACACTTCTTCTGTGGAGAGGAGCTACCCCATGCCTGAGGTCAGGAGTGGCACCCGAGAGGAGCAACCCCACGTCCCAGAAGCGGTGGCTGTGAGGGCGCAGGAGGGCTGAGAGGAGCTACTCCATTTTCAAGGTCAGGAGGGGTGGCCATGAGAAGATACCTCTCCTCCAAGGTAAGAAGCGACAGCTGCACTTTTCTGGAGCAGCCATGAAGAGATACCCCACGTCCAAGGTAAGAGAAACTCAAGTAAGACAGTAGGTGTTGTGAGAGGGCATCAGAAGGCAGACACACTGAAACCATAATCACAGAAAATTAGTCAATCCGATCACACGGACCACAGCCTTGTCTTACTCAATGAAACTAAGCCTTGGTGTGGGGCCACCAAGGTGGGCAGGTCATGGTGGAGAGGTCTGACAGAATGTGATCCACTGGAGAAGGGAATGGCAAACCACTTCAGTATTCTTGCCTTGAGAACCCCATGAACAGTATAAAAAAGCAAGACGGTAGGAGGGGCAAAATCGTGTTTAGCATCAAACCCCATACACACCAGAGATGCTCAGAGGGCTCAAACAAATCTTGTGTGCACCAGGACCCAGAGACCCCAGAGAAACTGAGACAGAAATGTGTTTGGGTGTTTCCTGAGGAGGTACAGGTCAGCAGTGGACTGCTGCAAGGACAGGGGCTCTGGGTGCAACAGACTTGGGTATGGCATAAACCCTCTTGGAGGGGGTCGCCATTAACCCCACCACAGGGCCGCCAGAACTTATACAGGATTGGGAAAGACTCTTGGAGAGGACAAACAGAACCTTGTGCACACCAGAACCCAGGAGAAAGGAGCAATGACACCAGAAGAGACTGACCCAAGCTTGTCCAGGAGTGTCCGGGTGTCTCCAGTGGAGGCGTGGCCCAGTGTTGGCCTGCTGCAGGGATGGGCACACTGAGTGTAGCAGTGCCTGCATGGGACCTTTTGAAGGAGGTACCATTATATTCATTGCCTCCACCATAGTTTGGCCCCAGGTTAAATAACAGGGAGGGAACACAGCTCCACCAATCAACAGAAAATAGGATTAAAGATTTACTAAGCACAGCCTCGCCCATCAAAATGAGATCCACTTTCTCCCTCAGTCAGTCTCTTCCATCAGGAAGCTTCCATAAGCCTTTTATCCTTCTCCATCAGAGGGCAGACAGACTGAAAACCAAAATCACTGAAAACTAACCAATCTGATCACATGGACCACAGCCTTGTCTAACTCAATGAAACTAAGCCATGCCGAGTGGGGCCACCCAAGGTGGGTGGGTCATGGTGGAGAGGTCTGACAGAATGTGGTCCACTGGAGAAGGGAATGGCAAACCACTTCAGTATTCTTGCCTTGAGAACCCCATGAACAGTATGAAAAGGTGAAAAGGTAGGACACTGAAAGGTGAACTCCCCAGGTCAGTAGGTGCCCAATATGCTACTGGAGATCAGTGGAGAAATAACTCCAAAAAAAATTAAAAGATGGAGCCAAAGAAAAACAACACCCCGCTGTGGTTGTGACTGGTGATGGAAGTAAAGTCCAATGCTGTAAAGAGTAATATTGCATAGGAACCTGGAATGTTAGGTTCATGAATCAAGACAAATTGGAAATCTTCAAAAAGGAGCTGGCAAGAGTAAATGTCAACATTTTAGGAAACAGTGAACTAAAGTGGACTGCAATGGGTGGATTTAACTCAGATGACCATTATATCTACTACTGTGGGAAAGAATCCCTTAGAAGAAATGGAGTAGCCATCATACTCAACAGAAGAGTCCAAAATGCAGTATTTGGATGCAATCTCAAAAATGACAGAATGATCTCTGTTTGTTTCCAAGGCAAACCATTCAAAATCACAGTAATCCAAGTCTATGCCCCGACCAGTAACGCTGAAGAAGCTGAAGTTGAACAGTTCTATGATGACCTACAAGACCAACCAGAACTAACACCCAAAAAAGATGTCCGTTTCATTATAGGGTGCTGGAATGGAAAAGTAGGAAGCCAAGAAACACCTGGAACAATAGGCAAATTTGGTTTTGGAGTACAAAATGAAGCAGGGCAAAGGCTAACAGAGTTTTTCCAAGAGAACACTCTGGTCATAGCAAACACCTTCTTGCAACAACACAAGAGAAGACTCTACACATGGACGTCACCAGATGGTCAATACCGAAATCAGATTGATTATATTCTTTGCAGCCAAAGACAAAGAAGCTCTATGCAGTCAGCAAAAACAAGACCAGGAGCTGAATGTGGCTCTGATGATGAAGTCCTTGTTGCCAAATTCAGACTTAAATTGAAAAAAGTAGGGAGAACCACTAGACCATTCAGATAAGACCTAAATCAAACCCCTTACAATTATACAGTCAAAGTGACAAATAGATTCAAAGAATTAGATCTGATAGACAGACTACTGGAAGAACTATGGATGGAGGTTCGTGACATTGTACAGGAGATAGGGATCAAGCCCATTCTCCAGAAAAAGAAATGAAAAAAAGGCAAAATGGTTGTCTGAGGAGGCCTAAAAAATAGCTGAGAAAAGAGGAGAAGCAAAAGGCAAAGGAGAAAAGGAAAGATATACCCATTTGAATGCAGAGTTCCAGAGAATATCAAGGAGAGATAAGAAAGCCTTCCTCAGTGATCAATGCAAAGAAATAGAGGAAAACAACAGAATGGGAAAGACTAGAGATCTCTTCAAGAAAACAAGAGATACCAAGGGAATAGTTCATGCCAAGATGGGCACAGTAAAGGACAGAAATGTTATGGACCTAACAGAAGCAGAAGATATTGAGAAGACATGGCAAGAGTACACTGAAGAATTATACAAAAGAGATCTTCATGACTGAGATAATCACGATGGTATGATCACTCATCTAGAGCCAGACATCCTGGAATGTGAAGTCTAGTGGGCTTTAGGAAGCATCACTGCGACAAACCTAGTGGAGGTGATGAAATTCCAGCTGAGTTATTTCAAATCCTAAAAGATGATGCCATGAAAGTGCTGCACTAAATATGCCAGCAAATTGGGAAAACTCAGCAGTGGCTACAGGACTGGAAAAGGTCAGTTTTCATTCCAATCCCAAAGAAAGGATATGCCAAAGAATGTTCAAACTACTGCACAATTTTACTCACTTCACTCGCTAGCAAGGTAATGCTCAAAATCCTGCAAGCCAGACTTCAACAGTATGTGAAGCATGAACTTCCAGATGTTCAAGATGGATTTAGAAAAGGCAGAGGAACCAGAGATCAAACTGCCAACATCCAATGGATCATGGAAAAAGGAAGAGAGTTCCAGAAAAACATCTATTTCTGCTTTATTGACTATGCCAAAGCCTTTGATTGTGTGGATCACAATAAACTGTGGAAAATTCTGAAAGAGATAGGAATACCAGACCATCTGACCTGCCTCCTGAGAAGTCTGTATGTAGGTCAAGAAGCAATAGTTAGAACTGCACATGGAACAATAGACTGGTTCCAAATTGGGAAAGGAGTACGTCAAGGCTGTATATTGTCATCCTGTTTTTTTAACTTATATGCCCAGTGTATCATGTGAAATGCCAGGCTGGAAGAAGCACAAGCTGGAATCAAAATTGCCAGGAGAAATATCAATAACCTCAAATATGCAGATGACACCACCCTTATGGCAGAAAGCCAAGAAGAACTAAAGAGCTTCCTGATGAAAGTGAAAGAGAAGAGTGGAAAAGTTGGCTTAAAACTCAACATTCAGAAAACTAAGATCATGGCATCTGGTCCCATCACTTCATGGGAAATAGATGGAGAAAGAGTGGAAACAGTGTCAGATTTTATTTTGGGGGGCTCCAAAATCACTGCAGATGGTGATTGCAGCCATGAAATTAAAAGACACTTTCCCCTTGGAAAAAAAGCTATGACCAACCTAAACAGCATATTAAAAAGCAGAGACATTACTTTGCCCACAAATGTCCATCTAGTCGAAGCTATGGTTTTTCCAGTAGTCATGTGTGGATGTGAGAGTTGGACTGTGAAGAAAGCTGAACATGGAAGAATTGATGCTTTTGAACTGTGGTGCTGGAGAAGACCCTTGAGAGTCCCTTGGGCTGCAAGGAGATCCAACCAGTCCATCCTAAAGGAAATCAGTCCTGAATATTCATTGGAAGGACTGATGCTGAAGCTGAAACTCCAATCTTTGGCCACCTGATGCAAAGAACTCACTCTTTGGAAAAGACCTTGATGCTGGGAAAGATTGAAGGCAGGAGGAGAAGGGGATGACAGAGGATGAGATGGTTGAATGGCATCATCAATTCGATGGACATGAATTTGAGTAATGTCCAGGAGTTAGTTGGTGATGGACAGGGAGGCCTGGCTTGCTATAGTCCATGGGTTCACAAAGAGTCGGACATGACTGAGCCACTGAAGTGAACTGAGGGCCCAGAGTCACTGCATGGAAAACAGTCATGTGGATGACCTACCTTGTCCGCACTGGAATTGATATGAGCCAGAATCAACCATCCATTTTGTTACATCTCTGAGTTTCCTACTATAGCAGTTAGCATTGGTGACCTCTCAACCGCTAAAATGCTCTCTCCACTTTTTCATCCCTACCTCCTATCACCATTAATTTTCACCTAACTTCTATTTCTCTTTGAATTTCAGTGTACATCTCCTTCTCCAGAACTTTTTTCCTTGTTACAGCAGAGCTCATATGTATTTCTTTAATGAATTCATTCATCATGTTTTACTATATTGACTCCATTAAAATTCTTTATTTCTATATGGACTGTAAGCTCCAAAAAGGCAGAGGCTCAGTTTATGTTGGTCCCCACTGTATCCCCAGTGCTGACATGCTGTGTGTGACATAGTTCAGTTCAGTTCGGTCGCTCAGTTGTGTCCCACTGTTTGCGACCCCATGAATCGCAGCACACCAGGCCTCCCCATCCATCACCAACTCCCGGAGTTCCCTCAGATTCACATCCATCGAGTCAGTGATGCCATCCAGCCATCTCATCTTCTGTCATCCCCTTCTCCTCCTGCCCCCAATCCCTCCCAGCATCAGAGATTTTTCCATTGAGTCAACTCTTCACATGAGGTGGCCAAAGTACTGGAGTTTCATCCTCAGCATCATTCCTACCAAAGAAATCCCAGGGCTGATCTTCAGAATGTCCTGGTTGGATCTCCTTGCAGTCCAAGGGACTCCGAGGAGACTTCTCCAACAGCACAGTTCAAAAGCATCAATTCTTAGGCACTCAGCCTTCTTCACAGTCCAACTCTCATATCCATGCATGACCCCAGGAAAAACTATAGCTTTGACTAGACGAACCTTAGTCGGCAAAGTAATGTCTCTGCTTTAGAATATGCTATCTAGGTTAGTCATGACTTTTCTTCCAAGGAGTAAGCCTGTTTTAATTTCATGACTGCAGTCACCATCTGCAGTGATTTTGGAGCCCCAAAAAATAAAGTCTGACATTGTTTCCACTGTTTCCCCATCTATTTCCCATGAAGTGATGGGACCGGATGCCATGATCTTCGTTTTCTGAATGTTGAGCTAAGCCAGCTTATTCACTCTCCTCTTTCATGTTCATCAAGAGGCTTTTTAGTTCCTCTTCACTTTCTGCCATAAGGGTGGTGTCATCTGCATATCTGAGGTGATTGATATTTCTCCCAGCAATCGTGATTCCAGCTTGTGCTTCCTCCAGCCCAGCGTTTCTCATGATGTACTCTGCATATAACTTAAATAAGCAGAGTGACAATATACAGCCTTGACGTACTCCTTTTCCTATTTGGAACCAGTCTGTTGTTCCATGTCCAGTTCTAACTGGTGCTTCCTGACCTGCAGACAGATTTCTCAAGAGGCAGGTCAGGTAGTCTGGTATTCCTTGTGACCCACATAGTCAAAGGCTTTGGCATAGTCAATAAAGAAGAAATAGATGTTTTTCTGGAACTCTCTTGCTTTTTCAATGATCCAGTGGATGTTGGCAATTTGATCTCTGGTTCCTCTGCCTTTTCTAAAACCAGCTTGAAAATCTGGAAATTCACGGTTCACATATTGCTGAAGCCTGGCTTGGAGAATTTTGAGCATTACTTTACTAGCATGTGAGATGAGTGCAATTGTGCAATAGTTTGAGCATTCTTTGGCATAGCCTTTCTTTGGGATTGGAATGAAAACTGACCTTTTCCAGTCCTGTGGCCACTGCTGAGTTTTCCAAATTTGCTGGCATATTGAGTGCAGCACTTTCACAGCATCATCTTTCAGGATTTGAAACAGCTCAACTGGAATTCCATCACCTCCACTAGCTTTGTTCATAGTGATGCTTTCTAAGGCCCACCTAACTTCTCATTCCAGGATGTCTGGCTCTAGGTGAGTGATCACACCATCGTGATTATCTGGGTCGTGAAGACCTTTTCTGTGCAATTCTTCTGTGTATTCTTGCCACCTCTTCTTCATATCTTCTGCTTCTGTTAGGTCCATACTATTTCTGTCCTTTATCGAGCCCATCTTTGCATAAAATGTTCCCTTGGTGTCTCTAATTATCTTGAAGAGATCTCTAGTCTTTCCCATTCTGTTGTTTTCCTCTATTTCTTTGCATTGATCACTGAAGAAGGCTTTCTTATCTCTTCTTGCTATTCTCTGGAACTCTGCATTCAAATGGGTATATCTTTCCTTTTCTCCTTTGCTTTTTGCCTCTCTTCTTTTCACAGCTATTTGTAAGCCCTCCCCAGACAGTCATTTTGCTTTTTTGCATTTCTTTTCCATTGGGATGGTCTTGATCCCTCTCTCCTGTACAATGTCACGAACTTCTGTCCGTAGTTCATCAGGCACTCTATCTATCAGATTTAGGCCCTTAAATCTATTTCTCACTTCCACTGTATAATCATTAGGGATTTTATTTAGGTCATACCTGAATGGTCTAGCGGTTTTCCCTACTTTCTTCAATTTGAGTCTGAATTTGGTAATAAGGAGTTCATGATCTGAGCCACAGTCAGCTTCTGGTCTTGTTTTTGTTGACTATATAGAGCTTCTCCATCTTTGGCTGCATAGAATATAATCAATCTGATTTCAGTGTTGACCATCTGGTGATGTCCATGTGTAGAGTCTTCTCTTGTGTTGTTGGAACAGAGTGTTTGCGAACAGGTGCTTAACCAATATTTTAGAGTGAATGAATGAACAGGGACTTGGTTTTCAGCTGCTGTAAATGTCAACATGATTTTTCTCATTGAGGCAATAAACTTTTATTGAATATTTGAGAGATTTAGTTTGCAAATGGACAATGACCAAACAATATGTAAAAATAGAACCTTTTCCCACAATCTACAGTAACCAGCCCAAAAAACCAGCTGGTCTATAAGTCTGTAAGTCAGACTAGTAGGAAATCAGACAACTATCTCTAGTAATCCAACCAGGATGTCAAACAATAACCCATTTAACAAATGACCCTAAATGCTGCTGTTAAGTCACTTCAGTCGTGTCCGACTCTGTGCAACCCCATAGATGGCAGCCCACCAGGGTCCCCCATCCCTTGGATTCTCCAGGCAGAACACTGGAGTGAGTTGCCATTTCCTTCTCCAATGCATGAAAGTGAAAAGTGAAAGTGAAGTTGCTCAGTCGTGTCCGACTCTTAGCGACCCCATGGACTGCAGCCTACCAGGCTCCTCCATCCATGGGATTTTCCAGGGAAGAGTACTGGTGTGGGTTGCCATTGCCTTCTCCACGACCCTAAATAGCCAGGACTTAATTTATAATGGACAGTATCTCTAATATTCATCCCACTTTTAACGAAGGACCAGCCAGAGGAAGATAAATATATGTAACCGGAACCAATCACATAGGATGCCCACTTCTAGTCAGTCCACTCTAAAGCTTCCCTACTTCTCTGCCTGCTTTTGAAGCTCTGTCAACATGTAAATGCCAAGGACTGTCCCTTGCTACAGCACACGCTGAATAAAGAAGAACAAGGCAAATGTGATCAGCTTCTAGTGGTTCCTGTGGAACTTGGATAGCAGCATCAGAATCACTTGGGAACTTGTTAGAAACACAAATTCTCAAGCCTTATGCGAGACCTACTGAATCAGAAACTATAGGGATGGGGACTACAGTCTATTTGAACAAGACCTCCAGGTGTCATGCAGTTTAAGAACAACATTATGATGGGATCTGAATTACTTTATGTCCCAAAGGCTTTAATCCTTTACTCACAAGTGGAGCCATAAGGCTCCCTTCCCATGAGAAGGTCCTCCCAGGCAGATATCCCCCCAGTCATTGCCGCTAAGCACCAGACAAGCCCCATTTGAACAGCAGGAATGGCACCTCCCTCTTCTGGGATCCGTTCCTTTTGCATAATACAGCGATTCCCTCTGCAACAAGCCACATGCATTTCCTCTTCTTCTTTTTCTGGGCCACCTGGTATTATGATCTGTTAGAAGACAAACACACTGATTTTTGGCTGTGCCCAGTTACTAACTGTTCTTAAGAACCAGCCAAATTGTTCTTGTGACATGACTTCCTTCCTACTGACTATTACTTTATATATTTAGAGATTTCTGAGTGTTGGTCTAACATGTGGAAGTGAATGTCCTCTAAGCTGAAATCTTATTTTATAGAAGCCAGAAATATCTGAGATTGGATTCAGAATAGCAGTTTCCAATATCAACGGACTTCTTTCCAGGCTCATAATATTGGTTTCAAGTGCCTTGGAACACAGTAGATGAGAAAGATGAAGAGGAGGAATTTTGCCTTCAACGTTTTAACTTACAAGTTGAAAATACCTGATTTAAAAGCTTTACTAAAAAATTATTTTTTTAGAAGCATCAAAGTGGGTTTCAAACAGTTGAAACTAGGGATAGATCTAGGTGCTGATGTCTCTAAAGCTTAAACAACCTCAGGATTCCTCTTTTCTGAAAAGGTACAAAACTAGGTAGGATGTGAGGGGAAATCAGAAATTACAACAAAATACAAATTTTGGAAAACTGATGAATATCACAAGCATCATAAAACTCAGCAGGAAATAATATAAAAAGTAATAAAGTCCTGACGCATCTCAAAACTACTTTCTTCCCTACATTTTTGGCTGCAGGCTTTCTGATCACCTCTTCATATGATGAAAGTTTTGTAGCAGAAAATACAAGATCATAGATCTTTTCTCTAGCACAGTTGGTCATATTTTTTGAATTGATAGCTTAGAAAACTCTTCAGCATCACAACCATTATTGATCATGTTTTAGAATTGCTTGTCAAATTTGGGAAGATTTCTACCAAGTTGCCTTCACATATGAGCTTTCCAATCTGAAAAAGTTTCACAGACTGGCTCCAGGCTCCACGCCCTGTTAACAGTGCTCCTGCCCACCTCCCACATATTTAGGTCCCAGGATCCTCTGGGTCTCCTCACAGGGGAGCAGCAGAGTGGGCCATTCCTCCGGGAGGACAGGAGCAATAACTGAACTGTAGACACTCAGAAGAGTATACCAAGTATATTCCACTAAACCCAAAGTAAATGGATCCCCAACTCAACTTTCCCTTAAATGGTTCTCAAAAATGTCTCAGCCACGATCTCCAGCTGTATGAGAGGAGATGTACCTGAGGAGAAGTTGAAGTAGAAATAGGCCAAAGTATGTGGCGCTTGCACCTTTCACACTACGTGACATCGTGAACATGCTGCTAGGGCCAGTGCAAGCCAGGGGTCCCTAAGCTTCCTCAGAAAATCCACTTCCAACCAAGCATGAGAAATCAGGTGTGTGTCCCTGATGCACCCTGGCAGGTGAAGGTAAGTTCTGGACCCTTAATTGCCAACTGAGGAAAAGGGGAGCGCAGAGGGGACAGAAGAAAGCAGTGGAGAGAAGTTGACAAGAACACACTGGCAGCCTGAGGCCAGTGTATGGGGCAGGGGTGCCCTAAAGAATATGAGCATGGTTTAAGAGGCAAGTGCACTCCACTGCTGCTCCAGCTAAGGTGCGATCCAGCATTCACGTGTCAACCAAGCACATTTGTCATAAATGATTAACTCCTGGAAGAACAAATCATTTGACCTCTCCAGCTGAACAAACACAGAGCCCCAGTGGCTAAAAGAGCCAGAGGCAGTGCTTCAGCAACACTGAACACATTTTCCTAAAAGTCCTGCCGTTTCGTGTCACAAGAACCTGAGGGAAGCTTAGGTAATCGCATCTCTTTAGCTGAAGGAAAAGAATTCCCCCATCTTGGGGTTGTAGCTGCAGTGTATGAAAGATACAGAAAATAGCTGCAGATCTCAAAAGGTGACTTTGCTGCAGCTTTGGAAATGTGGCCCACAGGTCCTTAAAAGGAGAGTTGGATTTATGCAAAGATTCCGATTTCTGGGATTTTCACAAAGAAATTGAACAAAGGTCGTAAAATAGTGCAAGGAGCCATCAGGTTATGCCGCATGCAAGTTTCAGGTGTCTCTGTGGTTGTAAGTGCTCAGCCATCCAAATTTACACAAAATAGCTTTTAGCCAGAAAAGTTCTTTGGGATACAGGATGCAAATGTGCGATAACATTAATTCCAAATTTCTCTGTTCTGTGCTGCTTTCTTTCACAAGGAGATTTTCAAATAAGGAGAGAGCACCCCTGTCTGCTGGACTTCTTGTTTCATTCAAATGCAGCTTAGCAAGGACTTTCACAAATAAAATGCAAATGAGAACAGAAATAAATTAATTATAAGTGAAGATCAGGATTCCTTTTCATTAGCTCCATAAAAACCACCATTCCCCAAAAGAAAATTTAAAGAAATGTTAATACACTAAAATTAAAACACAAGTCACCACTTATTTTCTTTGCTTTGACCTTGCTTAACTAAAATTAATGATCTGATCTGCCCAGAGACCATGTCTTAAAGGGCATTTTCCCCTATAAGGTGGAAGGTCAGAATTCTCTTCTGAAGCCTGTACCTGACTTACGGTTATTGAAAACCCAGTGTCCCCCTTTTAGGTTCTGGAAGTCAGCAGCTGCTGAGCAGTGAGACAGCAACCCTGGGGCGTGGCTGATTTCTTTGGTGAGTCTTATAATATGTTTAAAAAAAATACTACAGCTTTACTTTAAATGTTTCTTACATGTGTACACACGTGGTCACCTATAGTTTCATCTTAAGTTTAAAAAATTGTAAAGAGGCTTCCCCGGTTGCTCAGTGGTAAAAAAATCTGCCTGCCGATGCAGGAGACACTGGTTTGATCCCTGGCCTGGGAAGATCCCACATGCCATGGAATAACTAAGCCAGTGCTCCACAGCTACTGAGTCTCTGCTCTAAAGCCCAGGAACCACAGTTACTTAGTCCTAGCACAGCAGCTGAAGCCCACACAACCTAGAGCCTGTGCTCAGCATCAAGAGAAGCCACCAAAATGAGAAGCCTTCACACTGCAACTAGAGAGCAGCCCCTGCTCACCGCAACTAGAGAAAAGTGCAAGCAACAGCAAAGACCCAGCATTATAAATAAATTAATTCAAATTTTTTTAAGTTGAAAGGAAAGAAATAACTTATGAATAATTATTTGAAACAAAACACATTCACAGCAACTATTTCATTTACATGCAATGCATTCTTTTAAAAATATATATCACTCAGTCAGTTCAGTCTCTCAGTCATGTCTAACTATTCACGACCCCATGAATCACAGCACGCCAGGCCTCCCTGTCCATCACCATCTCCCGGAGTTAACTCAGACTCACGTCCATCGAGTTGGTGATGCCATCCAGCCATCTCATCCTCTGTCATCCCCTTCTCCTCCTGCCCCTAATCCCTCCCAGCATCAGGGTCTTTTCCAATGAGTGAACTCTTCACATGAGGTGGCCAAAGTACTGGAGTTTCAGCCTCAGCATCATTCCTTCCAAAGAGATCCCAGGGCTGATCTCCTTCAGAATGGACTGGTTGGATCTCCTTGCAGTCCAAGGGACTCTCAAGAGTCTTCTCCAACATCACAGTTCAAAAGCATCAATTCTTCGGCGCTCAGGTTTCTTCACAGTCCAACTCTCACATTCATACATGACCACTGGAAAAACCATAGCCTTGGCTAGATGGACCTTTAAGGTTTAAACATGCTCATCACAGAAAACTTGGGGGAAAAAAAAACAGAAGGGGAAAAAAGTCATCAATGTATCTAACATCCAGATATAACCATGGCAATCTGGTATTTTTGTTGTTCATATTCTTTACATATAAATGTCAATATATGGACTATTCAAAATTTTATATACTAATTTTCAGTTTTCCCTGATTATACAAAAATACCTGCCTTTTGTAGTTCATCTACAAAATACAGAAAATTGTACATCCAAAATGCCACCATATAGAGAGAGTATCTTAAGGATTTTGGTGTAATTCTTTATATTATGTTTTCTTTAAAAAAAAATGTAAACAAGTAATTATGTTCACATTCTAGTTTTTTTTTTTCTTTTTCAGAATACTTAGGATACTATAGGATGCTATAGAAAGATAAAGAAATCTAACAAAACAATATGTAATAGGGTAAAGTGTGGTCATTTAGAAAATATTGAGAAAGTATGGAGAGGTAAGCCCCAAAATCAAAAATAACACAAGTTCTAGAAAGAAGGAAAGCTTTTACATACTGTAAGAAAGAATATCCTAATAAATCTTTAGAGGTTGATCATTCTCTCCCCACCCTGGTTCCTACCCCATCCTTCTGAACACAACCTAAAGTTGAGAATGGCTAATCTTGGGTGCAACATCAAACGATAAGCAGTTTTCTATCATAGGTCAGCTTTCCCATGGAAAATAGGAAAAATGAGATTACTTAAATAATATATTTGCATAGCATTTATTTTTATTGAAATATAGTTGATATATAACATATTAGCTTTTGCTGTACAAAAACTATGATTTGACATTTGTCTGTATTGCAAAATGATCTTATTGTCTAGCTATTGTCTGTTGTAGTTGTTCAGTAGCCAAGCTGTGCTTTGACTCTTTGCGACTCTGTGGACTACAGCATGCCAGGCTTCCCTGTCTTTCACTATCTCCTGGAGTTTACTCAGATTCATGTCTACTGAGTTGGTGATGCCATCCAACTATATCATACTCTGTCACCACTTTCTCCTGCCCACAATCTTTCCCAGCATCAGGGTTTTGTCCAATGAATATTCTCATGAGGTGGCCAAAGTACTGGAGCTTCAGCTTCAGCATCAGTCCTTCCAATGAATATTCAGGACTGATTTCCTTTAGGAAATGACTAGTTTGATCTCCTTGCAGTCCAAAGGACTCTCAAGACTCTTCTCCAATACCACAATTTGAAAGCACTCAGCTTTCTTTATGGTCCAACTCTCACATCTGTACATGACTATTGGAAAAACCATAGCTTTGACTAGATGACTTTTGCCAACAAAGGAATGTCTCTGCTTTTTAATATGCTGTCTAGGTTTGTCATAACTTACCTTCCAAGGAGCAAGTGTCTTGTTCTTTCATGGCTGCAGTCATGGTCCACATGGATTTTGGAGCCCGAGAAAATAAAATCTGTCACTGTTTCCACTTTTTCCCCTTCTATTTGCCATGAAGTGATAGAACCAGGTGCTATGATCTTAGGTTTTTATTGTTTTCCCTCACCTCCTTCACCCTCATCAAGAGGCTCTTTAGTTCCTCTTCACTTTCTGCCATTAGAGTTATTATCTAGATTTATTTTATTGTCTAATTAACATTTATCACTATATATAGTTACAAAACTTTTTTTCTTATAATGAGAACTTTTAATATATACTCTCTTCAGTTCAGTTCAGTTCAGTCACTCAGTCGTGTCCAACTCTTTGCAACCCCATGAATTGCAGCACGCCAGGCCTCCCTGTCCATCACCAACTCCCAGAGCTCACTCAGACTCACGTCCATCGAGTCAGTGATGCCATCCAGCCATCTCATCCTTTGTCGTCCCCTTCTCCTCCTGCCCCCAATCCCTCCCAGCATCAGAGTCTTTTCCAATGAGTCAACTCTTCGCATGAGGTGGCCAAAGCACTGGAGCTTCAGCTTTAGCATCATTCCTTCCAAAGAAATCCCAGGGTTGACCTCCTTCAGAATGGACTGGTTGGATCTCCTTGCAGTCCAAGGGACTCTCAAGAGTCTTCTCCAACACCACAGCTCAAAAGCATCAATTCTTCAGTGCTCAGCCTTCTTCACAGTCCAACTCTCACATCCATACATGACTATGGAAAAACCATAGCCTTGACTAGACGGACCTTAGTCGGCAAAGTAATGTCTCTGCTTTTGAATGTGCTATCTAGGTTGGTCATAACTTTTCTTCCAAGGAATAAGCATCTTTTAATTTCATGGTTGCAGTCACCATCTGCAGTGATTTTGGAGCCCCCCCAAAATAAAGCCTGACACTGTTTCCACTAGCAACTTTTAAATATGCAATGAAGTATTATTAACTATAGTCACCCTGCTGTAGATTACATCCCCATGACTTGTTCATTTTATAGCTGGAAGTTTGTACCTTTCGACCTCCTTCACTCATTTTTGTCCACCCCTAATCCCCACCTCTGGCAACCAGCAATCTATTCTCTGTATTTATGAGCTATGGCGGCTTTGTAATTTTAAGATTCCATGTATGACCAAGATCATATGGTATTTGTCTTTCTCTGTATGATTTATTCAGAGAAGGCAATGGCAACCCGCTCAAGTACTCTTGCCTGGAAAATCCCATCGATGGAGGAGCCTGGTGGGCTGCAGTCCATGGGGTCACTAGGAGTGAGACACAACTGAGCGACTTCACTTTCATTTTTCACTTTCATGCATTGGAGGAGGAAATGGCAACCCACTCCAGTATTCTTGCCTGGAGAATCCCAAGGACGGGGGAGCCTGGTGGGCTGCCGTCTATGGGGTCACAAAGAGTCAGACACGACTGAAGCAACTTAGCAGCAGCAGCATGATTTATTTCACTTAGCATAATGCCCTCAAAGTCATCCATGTCATCACAAATGGCAAGATTTCATTCTTTTTTATGAATGAGTAGTACTCCATTGTGTATACATATATAACATATTCTTTATGCATTCATCTATCAATGGACACTTCAGCTGCTTCTGTATCTTGGCCTATGTAAATAACACTGCAATCATGTAGGGGTGCTTATATCTTATCTTTTTATGTCAGTGTTTTTATTTTCTTCAAATAAATACCCAAAAGTAAAATTGTTGGATCATATTGTAGTTAAAATTTTTAATTTTTTGAAACTTCATACTGTTTTCCATGGCGGCTGTACCAGTTTATGTTCCAACCAATAGAGTATAAGTGTTCCCTTTTCTCCTCATCCTCACCAACACTTGCAATTTCTTGCCTTTTTTTTTTTTTTGTAACAGGCTTTCTAACAGGTGTGAGGTGACATCTCATTGTGGTCTTGATTTGTATTTCCTTAATGATTAGTGATGTTGATCATTTATTCATGTACCTGGTGGCCATCTGTATGTACCTGTGTGTCTTCTTTGGGAAAATCTCTACTCAGATCTTCCAACGATTTTAAAATCAAATTATGTGGGTTTTGATCTCTAGTGAATTCACTTCCCAGGTACTGCTAATCGTAAAGAAACTGCGTGCCAATGCAGGAGACCCGAGTTCAGTCGCTGGGTCAGGAGATCCCTTGGAGTAGTAAATGGAGTAGGAACCTGCTCCAGTATTTTTGTCTGGAAAATTCCATGAAAAGAGGAGCCTGACAAACTACAGCCCATGGAGTCCCAAAGAGTTGTACACAACTGAGTACACACACACACACACACACACACACACACACACACACACAGAATTAACTATATAGTGCCACTATCTCCACAAATTTCATAACATTTTCATTCAGTACAGTTTAGCTCAGTTCAGTCACTCAGTCGTGTCAGACTCTTTGCGACCCCATGAATCGCAGCACTCCAGGCTTCCCTCTCCATCACCAACTCCTAGAGTTCACTCAGATTCATGTTGATCGAGTTGGTGATGCCATCCAGGCATCTCATCCTCTGTCGTCCCCTTCTCCTCCTGCCCCCCAATCCCTCCCTGCATCAGAGTCTTTTCAAATGAGTCAACTTTTGCATGAGGTGGCCAAAGTACTGGAGTTCAGCTTTAGCATCATTCCTCCCAAAGAGATCCCAGGGCTGATCTTCTTCAGAATGGACTGGTTGGATTTCCTTGCAGTCCAAGGGACTCTCAAGAGTCTTCTCCAACACCACAGTTCAAAAGGATCAATTCTTTGGCACTCAGCTTTCTTCACACTCCAGCTCTCACATCCACACATGACTACTGGAAAAACTGTAGCACTGACTAGACAGACCTTTGGTGGCAAAGTAATGTCTCTGCTTTTGAATATGCTATCTAGGTTAGTCATAACTTTTCTTCCAAGGAGTAAGCGTCTTTTAATTTCATGGCTGCAATCACCATCTGCAGTGATTTTCAGTTCAGTTCAGTTCAGTTCAGGCGCTCAGTCGTGTCTGACTCTGCGACCCCATGAATCGCAGCACGCCAGGCCTCCCTGTCCATTACCAACTTCAGGAATTCACTCAGATTCACGTCCATCGAGTCAGTGATGCCATCCAGCCATCTCATCCTCTGCCGTCCCCTTCTCCTCCTGCCCCCAATCCCTCCCAGCATCAAAGTCTTTTCAAATGAGTCAACTCTTCGCATGAGGTGGCCAAATTACTGGAGTTTCAGCTCTAGCATCAGGCCTTCCAAAGAACACCCAGGACTGATCTCCTTCAGAATGGACTGGCTGGATATCCTTGCAGTCCAAGGAACTCTCAAGAGTCTTCTCCAACACCACATTTCAAAAGCATCACTCCTTCAGTGCTCAGCCTTCTTCACAGTCCAACTCTCACATCCATACGTGACTACTGGAAAAACCATAGCCTTGACTAGATGGACCTTAGTCGGCAAAGTAATGTCTCTGCTTTTGAGTATGCTATCTAGGTTGATCATAACTTTTCTTCCAAGGAGTAAGCCTGTTTTAATTTCATGACTGCAGTCACCATCTGCAGTGATTTTGGAGCCCCCCAAAATAAAGTCTGACACTGTTTCCACTCTTTCCCCATCTATTTCCCATGAAGTGATGAGACCACATGCCATGATTTTCTTTTTCTGAATGTTGAGCTTTAAGCCAACTTTTTCACTCTCCTCTTTCACGTTCATCAAGAGGCTTTCTTTTTAGCTCCTCTTCACTTTCTGCCATAAGGGTGGTGTCATCTGCATATCTGAGATGATTGATATTTCTCTGGGCAATCTTGATTCCAGCTTGTGCTTCTTCCAGCCTAGCATTTCTCATGATGTACTCTGCATAAAAGTTAAATAAGCAGGGTGACAATATACAGCATTGATGTACTTCTTTTCCTATTTGGAACCAGTCTGTTGTTCCATGTCCAGTTCTAACTGGCTGCATATAGGCTTCTTAAGAGGCGGGTCAGGTGGGCTGATATCCCCATCTCTTTCAGAATCTTCCACAGTTTATTGTGATCCACACAGTCAAAGGCTTTGGCATAGTCAGTAAAGCAGACATAGATGTTTTTCTGGAACTCTCTTGCTTTTTCCATGATCCAGCTGATGATGTTGGCAATTTGATCTCTGGTTCCTCTTGCCTTTTCTAAAACCAGCTTGAAAATCTGGAACTCCATAGTTCACGTATTGCTGAAGCTTGGCTTAGAGAATTTTGAGCATTACTTTACTAGCGTGTGAGATGAGTGCAATTGTGTGGTAGTTTGAGCATTCTTTGGCATTGCCTTTCTTTGGGATTGGAATGAAAACTGACCTTTTCCAGTCCTGGGGCCATTGCTGAGCTTTCCAAATTTGCTGGCATATTGAGTGTAGCATTTTCACAGCATCATCTTTCAGGATTTGAAATAGCTCAACTGGAATTCCATCACCTCCACTAACTTTGTTCGTAGTGATGCTTTCTAAGGCCCACTTGACTTCACATTCCAGGATATCTGGTTCTAGATGAGAGATCACACCATTGTGATTATCTTGGTAGTGAAGCTCTTTTTTGTACAGTTCTTCTGTGTATTCTTGCCACCTCTTCTTAATATCTTCTGCTTCTGTTAGGTCCAGACCATTTCTGTCCTTTATCAAGCCCATCCTTGCATGAAATGTTCCCTTGGTATCTCTAATTTTCTTGAAGAGCTCTCTAGTCTTTCCCATTCTGTTCTTTTCCTCTATTTCTTTGCATTGATTGCTGAAGAAAGCTTTCTTATCTCTTCTTGCTATTCTTTGGAACTCTGCATTCAGATTCTTATATCTTTCCTTTTCTCCTTTGCTTTTTGCCTCTCTTCTTTTCACAGCTATTTGTAAGCCCTCCCCAGACAGCCATTTTGCTTTTTTGCATTTCTTTCCCATGGGGATGATCTTGGTCCCTGTCTCCTATACAATGTCATGAACCTACATCCATAGTTCATCAGGCACTCTATCTATCAAATCTAGTCCCTTAAATCTATTTCTCACTTCCATTATATAATCATAAGAGATTTGATTTAGGTCATACCTGAATGGTCTAGTGGTTTTCCCTACTTTCTTCAATTTAAGTCTGAATTTGGCAATAAGGAGTTCATGATCTGAGCCATAGTCAGCTCCCAGTCATTTTTTCTGACTGTATTGAGCTTCTCCATCTTTGGTTGCAAAGAATATACAATCTGATTTCGGTGTTGACCATCTGGTGATTTCTATGTGTAGAGTCATCTCTTGTGTTGTTGGAAGAGGGTGTTTGCTATGACCAGTGAGTTCTCTAGGCAAAATTCTATTAGCCTTTGCTCTGCCTCCTTCCGTATTTCAAGGCCAAATTTGCCTGTTACTCCAGGTGTTTCTTGACTTCCTACTTTTGCATTCCAGTCCCCTATAATGAAAAGGACATCTTTTTTGGGTGTTACTTCTAGAAGGTCTTGTAAGTCATCATAGAACTGTTCAACATCAGCTTCTTCCACATTACTGGTTGGGTCATAGACTTGTATTACTGTGATATTGAATGGTTTGCCTTGGAAACGAAGAGAGATTCTGTCATTTTTGAGATTGCATCCAAATACTGCATTTCGGACTCTTTTGCTGACCGTGATGGCTACTCCATTTCTTCTAAGGGACTCCTGTCCACAGTAATAGATATAATGGTCATCTGAGTTATTTCACCCAGTCCAGTCCATTTTAGCTCACTGATTCCTAGAATGTCGACATTCACTCTTGCCATGTCCTGTTGACCACTTCCAATTTGCCTTGATTCATGGACCTGACATTCCAGGTTCCTATGCAATATTGCTCTTTACAGCATCGGATCTTGCTTCTATCACCAGTCACATCCACAACTGGGTATTATTTTTGCTTTGGCTCCATCCTTATTCTCTCCAGAGTTATTTCTCCACTGATCTCCAGTAGCATATTGGGCACCTACCGACCTGGGGAGTTCATCTTTCAGTGTCCTATCCTTTTGCCTTTTCATACTGTTCATGGGGTTCTCAAGGCAAGAATACTGAAGTGATTTGCCATTCCCTTCTCCAGTGGACCACATTCTGTCAGACCTCTCCACCATGACCCATCCATCTTGGGTTGCCCCACACAGCATGGCTTAGTTTCATTTAGTTAGAGAAGGCTGTGGTCCTAGTGTAATTAGATTGACTAGTTTTCTGTGATTATGGTTTCAGTGTGTCTGCTCTCTGATGCCCTCTCGCAACACCTACCGTCTTACTTGGGTTTCTCTTACCTTGGGCGTGGGGTATCTCTTCAAGGTTGCTCCAGCAAAGCACAGTCACTGCTCTTTACCTTGGATGAGGGGTATCTCCTCACCACTGCCCCTCCCGACTTTGAAAGTGGAGTAGCTCCTCTCAGCCATCTTGAGCCCGGGCAGCCACCACTCCTTGGACGTCGATCTGATGAGGTCCTTAATTCCTATCAGCTTCTGCTCTGTTATCTATAAAATTAAGAAGTGAATGGCTCCTGTCCTGTTATGTTGATAGAATAGTTAAATGAGATTATATATAGAAAAAGTTAACAATATGCCAGGCACAAAATCAACCCTCAGTAAATGTTAGCTTAAAAAATAGACCCACTCACTCCAGTCCTGCTCCATCTTTGCAGATGTTCTTGCTTGACTTTTACTTTGCTGAGAAAGTGAAATTCTTGATTTATCCCCTCTCTTGATCCTAACAATCTTATTCCCTCTTTCTTTTTTATCTCAAGACAAGAAAGTTATCCTCCTTGCCAGTCCTATCACTGTTACGTGTGATCACCTTCCAATGCACAAGTGAAATATCTTTATGAACTAGCTTTGAGCTTCCATGATGGTTCACATGATAAAAAAAAAAAAAAATGCCTGTAATGCAGGAGACCTGTGTTGGATCCCTGAGTTGGGAAGATTCCCTGGAGAAGCAAATGGCAACCCACTCTAGTATTCTGGCCTGGAGAATTCCATGGACAGAGGAGCCTGGCAGGCTACAGTCCATGGGGTTGCAAAGAATTGTACACGGCTGAGAGACTTTCACTTTTGCTTTGGAACTGTCAGGAGAGTATATGCTCCTCGGTTCTGTCTCATCACAGCAAAGATTTGGAGTGATGGACATTAAATCCCTCGGCGGGTCACAGCTCTTGGGTTTTGGACAGGCTGTGTTATAGCTCTTAGACAGATCAGTGTTACAGCTCTATTTTATTTAGAAAATAGCAAGATGAACATTGGGGTACATGTGTCTCTTTCAATTCTGGTTTCCTTGGTGTGTATGCCCAGCAGTGGGATTGCTGGGTCATAAGGCAGTTTTATTTGCAATTTTTAAAGGAATCTCCACACTGTTCTCCATAGTGGCTGTACTAGTTTGCATTGCCACCAGCAGTGCAGGAGGGTTCCCTTTTCTCCACACCCTCTCCAGCATTTATTGCTTGCAGATTTTTGGATCGCAGACATTCTGACTGGTGTGAAGTGGTACCTCATTGTGGTTTTGATTTGCATTTCTCTAATAATGAGTGATGTTGAGCATCTTTTCATGTGTTTGTTAGCCATCCGTATGTCTTCTTGGGAGAAATGTCTATTTAGTTCTTTGGCCCATTTTTTTATTGGGTCATTTATTTTTCTGGAATTGAGCTGCATAAGTTGCTTGTATATTTTTGAGATTAGTTGTTTGTCAGTTGCTTCATTTGCTATTGTTTTCTCCCATTCAGAAGGCTGTCTTTTCACCTTGCTTATATTTTCCTTTGTTGTGCAGAAGCTTTTAATTTTAATTAGATCCCATTTGTTTATTTTTGCTTTTATTTCCAGAATTCTGGGAGGTGGATCGTAGAGGATCCTGCTCTGATTTATGTCGGAGAGTGTTTTGCCTATGTTCTCCTCTAGGAGTTTTATAGTTTCTGGTCTTACATTTAGATCTTTAATCCATTTTGAGTTTATTTTTGTGTGCGGTGTTAGAAAGTGATCTAGTTTCATTCTTTTACAAGTGGTTGACCAGTTTTCCCAGCACCACTTGTTAAAGAGATTGTCCTTTCTCCATTGTATATTCTTGCCTCCTTTGTCAAAGATAAGGTGTCCATATGTGTGTGGATTTACCTCTGGGCTTTCTATTTTATTCCATCGATCTATATTTCTGTCTTTGTGCCAGTACCATACTGTCTTGATGACTGTGGCTTTGTACCCCAATGTTCATCGCAGCACTGTTTCTAATAGCCAGGACATGGAAACAACCTAGATGTCCTTCAGCAGATGAATGGATAAGAAAGCTGTGGTACATATACACAATGGAGTATTACTCAGCCATTAAAAAGAATACATTTGAATCAGTTCTGATGAGATGGATGAAACTGGAGCTGATTATACAGAGTGAAGTGAGCCAGAAAGAAAAACACCAATACACTATACTAACACATATATATGGAATGTAGAAAGATGGCAATGACGACCCTGTATGCAAGACAGCAAAAAAGACACAGATGTGTATAACGGACTTTTGGACTCAGAGGGAGAGGGAGAGGGTGGGAGGATTTGGGAGAATGGCATTGTAACATGTACACTATCATGTAAGAATCGAATCTCCAGTCTATGTCCGACACAGGATACAGCATGCTTGGGGCTGGTGCACGGTGATGACCCAGAAAGATGTTATGGGGAGGGAGGTGGGAGGGGGGTTCATGTTTGAGAACGCATGTACACCCGTGGTGGATTCATGTCAATGTATGGTAAAACCAATACAGTACTGTAAAGTAAAATAAAGTAAAAATAAAAAAGCAAATAGCAAGAGAATCCATCCTCGAGTCATGAGGGCATGCGGACCCACAGATGCGAAGAGAAGGGAGTTGGGGAGCATGCCAGCAGGCGGGAGAGAGAGAGAGCATGCGCTTCGGCTCCTTTTTTTATATGATTTTTTCCTCCCCCTGGGCTTGCCCTATGTAAATTGGGCTAGCCAAAAGTGCTGTTTGTTCTACCTGAGGTCCTCACTCAGGTCCTCGGATCTTCCTTTGTTCTATTCTCACGGGCTTTTCCCTTCCTTGTCTTTTAGCCACCACCATTTTGGACTCCTGTTTCCTATCCTAACTACCTAACAGAACCATCCTTTACATTGTATTCTGTTAGCCCCACACTCCAGCACAGACTCAACACGGAAGGAGAAGTACAGGAACACTAAAAGACAGTGACCCCAGTTGCCATCACAGAGGCTGCCAAAGTCTTCTGACACTCTCCTCTTTACCCGTCCACACAGTTTCTCACCCTCTGCTCTCACGGGCAGAGTTCATATTTGCGAACAATCCAAGCTGATACCAAGTATTCACAAGAGAAATTTATTAAAAAGACATTGTTGGGAGGGCTGGTGTCCCAAGGTGGCTAAAGTTACATTTCTAAGAACAAGGCTCAAACCAGGCCTCAGAACTGGTTCAGTGAGAAAACAATTCCCATTGCTGTGGCTGCTGTTACTGCTGCCTTACTGGACATCACAGGGAACTATGGAGGTCACTGTAACACCCCAAAAATAACACTGGTTTTTTTTTTGAGTTGGGACTGCAACTTCACAACCACTGTGCCTCAGAAAACTAAAACCTCGGCTGCCACCCAACCAACAAAAATAATAGAAGATTCTACAAATAGATCTTTCCCCAAGCTGTTCGTTTCTGAACAGATGTTTAATATGGGCCTGTCTCATCAGTGCTGCATGTTTCGCACTCTTGCATCCCAGGCGCAAAAGAGGTTGGGACTTTCAGTTTTCTGAGTTCTGCTATGTTTTTGGTGAAGCAAGATGCAAAAGGCCAGAAATAACCCAAACATCACAAGACTTTCAAGAAGTGTGTGTGCATGCTAAGTAGTTTCAGTTGTGTCAGACTCTGTGCAAAATCATGGACTGTAGCCCACCAGGCTCCTTTGTCCATAGGATTCTCCAGGCAAGTATACTGGAGTGGGTTGCCATTTTCTTCTCCAAGGGAGCTTTCCAACCCAGGGATTGAACCTATGTATCCTGTGTCTCCTGCATTGGCAGGTGGGTTCTTGACAACTAGCTCTACCTGTAGGACACCCAAAAAGGACAAATTGTCCTCAGCACTCACTCCTTTACAGTTAGGCTTGTATCTCATTGTTCCACTAAACCTTTTTCTCAGGGCCACTCATCAGGCCTTCCCACTCTGGATCAGTCCTTCACAAGCTGGGGAAATGAAAGTAACTTTGGCCAGCGTCTCAGGGCTGGTACCCCAGAAATGGACCCAGAGACAAAAATTCATTTCCAAATGATTTATTAAGAAAGTCTCTCCAAGGAACCTGGCTAAGCGGGGGAAGCAGAAGGAAGAGGAAGAAATGAAGACCAGGCACTCCAAGATCCATGGAGTAGATTCAGCGTCACCCTGCAGGGAACTCTGGAGGCCAGGGAGATTTCAAAATCTATCCTCACAAGGAGCCAGAGAGGGACTTGAACATCTGACTCTTTGATCTTGATTTTGAGGTGGCTGCAGTAGCCTGAGGGTAGTCCTCCAAAGAAGAGAACCAGATCTGAACCTGTGTGGATCAAAACACACATATCCTTTCTGGAAAAAGTGTAAGTGTGTGGTAAAAGGGACCCGAGGATTTCTGGGCAGAGGACAAACAGGGCCCAGGAAAACCGAGGAGTTAGTATTCAGTTTCAGATACACCTTCCCTTTCAGATATACCCCAACCTGAGTCCACAACCTTGCCAATTGACTGTCCTCAACCAGGCACCATGAAGCCATGCATCTCACTAAACCCCTGGATCTACCTCAACATTCATCCAGATGTTCTGTTGACCCAGATAGACCTAACATTTCTTATCTTCATAGCATCATTTCCTATGGCAAGAAATGCTCCCCACTTAGTGGCATCTATTGTAGAGCTTCCTGAGAACCTGCCTAAACACTGCCTGCTTCAGGAATTCTTCCTTAGTCTTCCCAGCTCTCCTTGAACTAAAGAAGACTTTCTCTTTTCAGAGCCTTATCACATATCATAGGAATTTATATTCTTGTCTTATTCTTGCCTGGAGAAGCCCCATGGATTCTAGAGGAGCCTAGCAGGCTACAGTCCATGGGGTCTCAAAGAGTCGGACACAACTCAGCGACTAAGCATATACATTTCTATGCTCTTGTCTCATCTTCACTGATAGATTTTAGACTCCAGAAGACAAAGATGGCTTCTTATAAAACTATGTTTAGAGCATAGCATTTTATTCATCGTATTCACTTACACTTATCTGTTGAAAGAATCCTGCTTCTGAGTTCATGAACCATCCAGATTATTGCAGTTTACTTTTAAAATAGACCATTCCCTAAAGCAGAACCTCCAGTATCTTAAATATATCCCTCTGTTGAAAGCAGAGGAGTAATATAATATATTTTCATGTAATTACCCTGATCTAAAAAGTGAGTACAGAAATAAAAGATTTGGCTCTGGGTCCCCAGACAAAAAATTTTTGGAAAATTTCCCTGACCCTTTTTAGGCAGTTCTCATCAAGTGAATTCATCCCCAGTTCCTACCTAGACAGAGCTGATACCTTCTTAGCTGCTGGGGGCCATGTGCACTCTTGTGTTATCATCTGCTTAAAATCCTTCAGCAGTTTCCCACTGGCCTTAGAATTCAATCGATCACTCACAAGACCCTGTCTAAGCCCCAACCTCACCTCAGCACACTTGCCCTTTGCTCACAAAACTTCACCTGCAACTATCTGTTCTCATTGCTTCCATATACCATATTTTTCTTTGCTTTGTAACTATTGTCCTTGCTATTCCCTCTGCCTAAGTACATTTCCCCCTCAGGGGACAAGGCTGGTTGGCTCCTCGTTGTCCTTTAGGTCTCAGATATCTTAGCATTCCATCTCAATTCTCCTGGGGAAGTGGCTCATTCCCCAGGAGATATTACTCTATTTGTGTCCTGCAAAGCCTTTATGATAATCCTGAATTATCTTTCAAATATTATTGTCTCCCTTCCCCAACTAAAACTGCAAATCATCCAAAGGAGACTGCCTTATATATAGGCTTGAACCAACAAAAATTCTTGTCAGTGTAGGCATTCCATTAATGAATGAGTGGGGAAATTTGCTTTGGAGAAGAAATGTCTTCTTATGTTAAGACAACGAAACACAAAATTATAAAGCAAAAGATAAATTAGACTTCATAGAAATGTTACAGTTTCTGTTCATACAATGTGAGTAAACCAAGTTAAAAAATGGGTAGGTGTGGGGGGGGAATCCTGGAATTAACACAACAGACATTGGTTTATTAATGATTTCCCACCAATTTAGGTGACTGACCATACATAAATGAGAAGGATTTCACTTTATAAAAAGTGAAAAGGAGTCCAGAGTCCGAATAAGAGTTAATAACAATGGGAAAGTTAATAGGCCCCAAACAAACAAAGATGATTTATGGCCTTACCACTAAATCTTCAGTGAACACTGGGATTATTTCCCTGAGTCCCACTCCCCAACCCCAAAGTACCCTGGAACTACCTGTGTCCACACAGAGCTTTGTACATTCCCTAAGAAAGGCACCAATCCCATAGTCTTCCAGTTAGTGGTCCAGTCATTTTTCTGGGAGAGCCTCGGGGAAAGAATGGTGTCTTGTTTGTTGCTATACTCCAGGGTCAGCTCAAAATTTGTCACAAAGCAGGTTACAATGTAGGGAGGAGAGGTCTGGGGGAGGGGGAGGACCAGTAACTGCAAAAATAAAACCATTGAGCAGGTAAGAGGAGATGAGACACAAGAGCAAAGTGAAGGTGCTGGCCCTCCTTTGTAGTAATTAACAGGACTGCATAGGCAGATAAGGGAGTGTGTGCTTAAGGGGTCCCTTTTCCTCAACTGAATATGAGGCAAACAGGGAGGAATGTAAAAGATTTGAGACAGGTGAAGAGGGTATGAAGCAGTGGAATTAAATACTGGGAAATCAAAGCCGTTAGGAAAGCTTCACAAGCTTGACCTTGAACATATAATAGAGGTTTATCATCATGAAACTAAAGCAAGAATCCATTGACAGTTATGTGTTATTTTCCAGCAATAACTAGCTGCTGAAATGAAGCTACAGAGGAGGTGGAGAGGTGGATTTAATCAAGATTTCAGGTTTGCTAAACAAGTGAACTACTGGGGAGAGGGTCTACGAAAGTTCATGGCATGTGCAAGAAGAGAATGGACCATGCACTCTAGCCTGGGAATATGATACATCTCTGATGGCGAAAATCTAACAGGACCGAAGGATTAGAGTTCTTGCTGAGGGTGGTGAATTGTTGGAGCAGATGTTCTCAAGTAAGGGAGGTAGAAGGTGGTAGTCAGAGAATGGGATATTGGAGTTGATTTGCAGTGATCATGCTCTTAAGGATGATGGAAAGTTCATGTGTTGGCCATGGTAGTCAACAGCTTAGTTGAGATTAAAGAAAATAATGAATGTGAAGAGGTAGAGGAACTGAGCTTCTAATGTGAAGGACAGATCTTTCATGTGATTGTGGAAATCTCCAAGAATGAAGTAGGAGAGTGAATTTTAAATGAATGATCCATTAAATACCTTTGAGATATGAAAGGCATTCAATCTTCTCAACAGTTCCACATGGCATGACATTTTCATGTCCACATTACATGGCAAGGTACCTTGAATACCTACCTAACATCACTCATAGAGTATGCGATTGAGTTGGGATTTGAACCTAAGTCTCTTTGGCTCCAAAGCTTATTACGTTCTTTTTATGCCAGTGTGCATCTTCCATTTTTCATTGGTGAGACTGAGCAGAAAGGAGTTCAGACATGATCCATGGCATTCCTGGGCAGTGAATTCTAAGCCCAGAAGAAAAAATAAAAGCCAGTACTGAAATGTCTTGGGGAAGAAGATTCAGACTCTAGGATCCCTTAATCTCAATATCCTTAATTTCTGGACACTACAATCTCCATTGGAAATGTTACTTAATTGTTCAGAGTAATAAGGGAGATTCCAAAAGTAAAGATGCATCAGTTCAGTTCAGTTCAGTCACTCAGTTGTGTCTGACTCTTTGTGACTCCATGAGTTGCAGCACACCAGGCCTCCCTGTCCATCACCAACTCCTTGAGTTTACCCAAACTCAGGTCCATTGAGTCAGTGATGCCATCCAGCCATCTCATCCTCTGTCATCCCCTTCTCCTCCTGTCCCCAATCCCTCCCAGCATCAGAGTCTTTTCCAATGAGTCAACTCTTCGCATGAGGTGGCCAAAGATGCATAATTGAGTGATATTTCAGAAATTATTCTGCCCAACTCATTTTCTACTTAGAAAACAGAGACTCAAAAAAAGTTAAGGGCCTTGCCTAACATCACAAAGGTAGGTGGTAACATCGGGTCTAACCAGGTCACTGCCAACCCCATGCATCACACAGACTGTAGTTTTCCCTCCTACTCAGGAGGATTTTAAGCCAGAATCTTTGAGACTTTATTTTCTTAGATCATAGTTGCCCACTAGTTAAATCCATTTTGTTTGGGGGTCTTCTCTACGGTGCATTTGGCATTTTTGTGGCATTCATATGGGCCCTTTATGCTCAAATTTGCTAACACGGGCCTTCTCTTGGATCCAGGAACAGCCTTCTTTGCAGAAAACATGACTGTAACCTGCTCTAAATTTGCGGTCAAATCTTGCCAGAGGCAAGAGTCTACTTCCTGTTGGGCCCTTTCTCATGACTGACCTCTTGAGAAACTGGAAGTTCTGGTAACCTCTTGCCAAAAAAGAAGTTTCAATCATTGAACATGAAAATGTGACATGTTAGAGGACCAGTCACTCACCAGCTAATATTTGGAGGGCTGAAAATGCACTGAACTGTTTTGGCTTCTTCAGTGAAGTCAGATTCAGCAACTGAAGGTTTTCCTGTACCTTCCAGACTTATGCTTCTGTGGCTGGGGGAAAGACCTGGGGAGGACTGGTACAAAAGAGACCCAGAGATGAATCAGAAATGACTTCCTTCTCTACAGGCACTTACTTCAGGAACAGTTGATCAAGGCATAGCAACATCTGTAAACATTGTGTTAAGCATCCTTTGGCTGGAAGACATCAGCTTTTTCAAATGAAGGCTATTAAGGCAAGTGGCTGTGTAGGGCCTCATAAATTATGAATTCACTAGACATAGATGAATACAGATAAGTCTGCAATCAGGAGACAGCTGGTGATTATGAGCAACTCTTCTTTTGATTCAATTAACCACCTGAAGAAACTGGGTTTTGATTTGTTTTTTTGTTTGTTTGAATGCAATAGTCTCTCTTAAAACAGGGGGTGGGGGGAGATTTTTAAATTCCAGAGCACAGTACTTCTCTTCCAGATTTACAATGGAGGAGATCTCTCTATCATGGTTAGAAATCAACAAATTCAAGGAAAATCACCCGCAGTGTGTTGTTGCCGTTAATAATTACCACTGATCAACTCAGGAGGGAGGATGGGGCAAAATATCTTCCATTTCTGAAATCTGATCTTCCCCACAGTTGGAAACAGGCTCCTGCTCTAACTGGTTTGACAAACAGGGAACCTAAGTTTGGGTGGCTGCCCAGTGATTACCTAGTGAGGAGGTGGCAGGCCCAAGGTGAACACATGGAGTTCTTCATTTTCCAATTTACTGAGTGTTGCCTACAGCACAGACCCCCGCAGATGTTCAAGAGCAGGGAAGGAAATGCAGGAACACTTCTGTACACAGTCCTGTGGTCCTCTCTGTGCTTTTATTGTATCAACGTATCAGACAAACAGAAAACATTCCTCCACCTCCACCTCAACCCCACCAAGGCAGGTGCTTTAATAAAACCTAAGAAATGTAGTCAGCATCCCAGAAGAAAGATGTGCTTAGCAGCAGTGACCTTTTAAAGGTCACATTTTTCCTAAAGGTTTTCAGGATACTTGGAGCCAGGTTTTCTGACGATTTTTCTAAATATAGGACTGAGAATTTACCACCTGCATTATTATACAGAGCCTTTCAATACTTAGGCTCCAAAGGTAAATATTAATAATGGACATCATTTATTTGGTGTATTGTTTCACAAAGTATGGCCCAAGTACCAGTTCAGATACTACAGATGGTATACAAAGTGATTTTAGGCCTTATCTGATGAATTATTTTTCTTTGAAATATAGTCGATTTACAGTATTGTGCCAGTTTCAGATGCATAGCACAGTGATTCAGTTATATGCACTCACGTATATAGTCTTTTTCAGATTCTTTTCCCTTAAAAGTTATTACAAAATTCTTACTATATTTCCTTGTGCTATACAGTAGGTCCTTGTTGGTTATCTATATTATAAATAGTAGTGTGTATATGTTAAGCCCAACTTCCTAATTTATCCCTCCCCCTACAATGAATGCTTAATTTAAAGGTTATATATTTCTTTAAATGTATATTTGAAAGCATAATTACTTCACCATCTCCATGCTTTAATTAATATAGTTGCTTAAGATGAAGCTAAGTTTTTTAAATAAGTTGAATAAGATTAACTAAGATACTGAAATAAATAAGAGTACAGACAAAAACCAAATATGGCTGAAGTTTTGCAAGCAGTAATTTGATGCTTATTATGATTTTCAGATACTTTGCTAAAGGATTATGGTTTCTGCTCCATCCCCTGTTTCTTCAAAAGCTCAAGTTAATCATATCTGTGAGTTGGTAGAACTGAACCCTTTGGGTTTGGCTTTGTTTTCTGAACATATTACCCTCTGAACTAAATCCTCTTGGATTTTAGATTTTGCCAAATTGTTGGCAGCTGTCTGAAATTCTCCTACATTAAACAGTGAGCTTTGAAATTTGTTTGGTGGTGAGACAGCAGCTCATACTTGCCCATGGGAGTTGTTTATATGCTTCTCTTCCCAACTCTGCATCCAGGGGAAGCACTTTGATAGCTTGAAATTGGCCACAGTGAGAGTATTTACACCACAGATATTGGCAAATACTAAAATTGGGATTTGGTTGCTCTTTTCCCCTAGATAATTGGTTGTTAAACTTGCCAAAATAAAATTTTATTTAACTCTATTTTAAAGTCTTCCTGCAACAAATCACTGGGCTCTTGCATAACCAGAAACATCCACTCAAACATCTGCTAAGAACATAAGAGCAGCAGAGTAGAAATTATATTATTTGATTAATGCATTTTATTTTATTAATGCATCTGGCAGTTGAGGGGAAGTGCGTGAAGGATGTTTTAATGGGACATAAAAGGCAAGTGGAGAGACAATGGATGTAATAGTTTGTAGCAGCAACATGCATCTACTTTGTATGTACCCACATTATTTGCTTTAAAATGTCATGTTTGTGTGTGCTCAGTTGTGTTCAACTCTTTGTGACCCCATGGACTATAGGCCAGTAAGCTCCTCTGTCCATGGGATTATCCAGGCAAGAATACTGGAGTGGGTTGCCACTTCCTCCTCCAAAGGATCTTCCCAATCCCAGGATCAAACCCATGTTTCCTATGTCTCCTGCATTGGAGGACGGATTCTTTACCACCAAACCACATGGGAAGCCTCTGCTTGTTTTAAAATATAGTCTGGCAAAAGGAGAAGAGGGTGGCAGAGGATGAGATGGTTAGATAGCATCACCAACTCAATGGACATGAATTTTAGCAGACTCCTGGAGATAGTGGAGAACAGAGGAGCCTGGCATGCTTCAGACTATGAATCACAAGGAGCTGGACACGACTTAGTGGCTGAACAACAACAAGAACCCAGCCTGGTCACTCTGGAATAAATAGAATAGAGTAACAGAAGAGTGCAGCATAGAATGGGACCTTCAAAGGGGACATGCTTTCTAGGTATTTTCTTTTGAAAAGTTCTTCTTCCAATCAAAATGTCATCTTTTGTTACTTGACCAAAAGTGGACCATTAACTTTTTACACAGCTATCTGGATTGTATATTTTCTAAATAACACTGGGAAATCAAACTGCTCTCTACTCTTTTAGGCTACAAGTACTCCTAAATCATTATATCTAAGTGAAATCTGATTCATGACAAACATCAAGCTAATATCAAAAGTGGAAAGACGCGTAGACATCACAAGAAGGCAATAAGCATGGTGGTGAGGAGGGGGAGGGGAGTAATGTCACTAGTGATGACAATCATCCCAGTAGTTAATTCACCTGTATGTGTACGGAGCTTCAAGTTTTTCTCAGCATAAACTGGCCTCCTATTTCCACCCCATCTCCTGTGATGTTCCAGTAGCCTGTCAGAGATTGTCTCAGGGGTCTTGAAAGCTCCAGCGTTCAAGAGCCCAGTGGTCAGCCTGATCGGTTGTCTCCTGTAGAGATCAGAACTTCAGAGCACGTGTAGGCATTCTCCTTCCCTCTTAGATTTATTCTCACCCCTTTCGCCTGACAGATAATACAGGCTCACCAGCCTGAAGCTCATTACAGCAAGGCTGGCTAATTCCCAGGTGCACAGTTCATCACTGATTTCAAGCACATCCCATTGACTAATAGATTACACCATAACTGCCGGGAGGGCAATCAGATAGTATTGACTGCAAGCCAAGCAAAGTCACAATTCTTCCTGGGCTCTAGCCTGGAGGGAGGTTAGCAACTGCAGGCCCTTCACACTGCCCAGCTCCAGGGGATACATTTAACGTTGTCTTCTATGTGTTGGTGACTCCGAGAATTGTGTGCTGTACACAGATTATCCAACACTCACAGGTGAAGAGAGCAAGGTCCTTAGAGAAGCTGGTTTCTCCAGGTTGTTTAGCTACTAACAGCAGAACTGGGATCACACCCCAGGTCCCTGCGTCATAATCTTTCTACTACACAGATGGCCTCCCATATTTACTAATAATATCCACAGAAAAAAAAATAATGGCCTCTTACCATACTGAGCATTTACTATGGGCTGGGCTCTGCATATTTGGTGATTTACATACATTTTCATAAACATGATGGATGGAATAAGCTATGAGCCTGAGGGGCCTAGGGCTCTACTCTTGGGCAAGTCATAAGAAAGAACTTGGCAGTTTTAGAAAGTCTAAGTGTGAACACAGTTGGAGTCAATGTCTCTCTTTGCTTCAGAGCACAATACATGCTTCTCTTATCCACTCCGCCCCTGAGGAGGTAAGTTGATTTCGCTGGCTGGTGAGCCTGGTCACGTGGAGTTCTTCCAATCTCTCTTCTGCCTCCTGTACTTTAAATCTTCCCAGGTCAGGACTCTCATGTAGACAGAACCCAGAATATACAGGATCATGGAGATATGGTTGATTTGGGGCTGCTGGCTACCAAGAGGCCTTGCTACCATTTCATTATTTGTTGAACTGATTGTATAAGTTCATACCTCACCAAACAACTGAATTGGTTTCCTTTTCTTTCAGCCCCAATATCACCTTCTCATCCTGTCCCAACTCCAACAGTGAGACACTGAGAAAGAAAATTATTTCAACATTTGGAGACCAGTTTCCAATTGTTCAAGCCTCTATCCAGGCATCTATCTTCATCCACAAATATTTTTCAGCTAGGATTACATTCAGCTACATGGGTAATCAAACTTCTGTCTACTCTCTCAGGCTACAACCACTCCTAAACTATTGTATCAAAGTGAAATCTGATTCATGATAAACATTAAGCTAATATCAAAAGAGGAAAGATGCATAGACATCACAAGAAGGCAATAAGCTTGGAGGTGAGGAAGGGGAGGGGAGGCTGATATCACTAGTGATGACAACCATGTGCCTTAAACAAGTAAGGGGTTAATTTCCTCACTGATCAAGAAGTCCAGAGCTGCTATAGTAGATTGCAGAGATCATCAAAGACCTAGGACCCCCCTAACTTTTTTCTTGACCATCCTTTTCTTGAAGTACTGATCCTCTGGTGGCAAGATGGCATCACAATTGGGTTCAGGCAGGAGAAAGGCGGCCAGCCAATGGACAAGCAGAACATGCCTGTGGAGTCTTTCTTTTCACCAGGAAAATAATAGCTTTCCAAGAAACCTTACCTATGGACTTGATGGTCTATGTCACAGAGCTATTCCTATTTCTAGGAAGCCTGAGAAATCAAGTGATTTGGGGCAGGGGTGCATGCCATCCAGAACAAAAGATGGGTATGTTAGTAAGAAAGAAGAACAAAATGGCTAATGGGTGGTGTCAATCCCCAGACTGGAATCACTCTCTAGAACCCTGGACCACTAGTCCTGAACATGTCTGGATCCTTCTATAGAGGTCAGGGTTCCTACCCCAGCTGGAGTCCTAGTTGTACTTAGCAACTGGTTGGATTTAACTCTTATCTGATTTAGGACTCCCTCAGACAAATAAACCCATCATGTCTTACCTCTCTATTAACCTTGATCAAAACCCAGAATGTAAGTCCCTTGTTAAGCCTAGAGCCTCCTACACTGTATTGTTCGGTGCTCCACCAGTGCAAACTTTCTTTTCCTCCCTCCCAAAACTTTGGGTGGCTCTTTATATCCACAATGTTTTCATGATTATAGACTCCATCTCCATGCCCTCCTCTGAGGTTGAGGGTCTCCTATGACCTCATGAAGGAAGATTCTCTTCATTCTATACCTTGGGAAGCCCAGAGAACTTCCAGACAAGTTCTTTCCCATCATCCAAATGGGATACAAAGATTCTCATATATTGGGTACATTCTGAGAAGACTGTTCCTTCTCCAGACTTCTTTGGCCAGATCTTCCAATCTTGTTCTTTCCAATCTCCTGATTATCTGGCCAGAACCACCATCCAGCAGAGTAAATCCTTACTTCACATACCTCACCTTCTAGGAAAGTGGACAAAGAAATACACTGTTAAAAATCCTGCCCACAAGAAGGGTTTCCCTTACTCAGTTCAGTTTAGTTCAGTCACTCAGTTGTGTCCAACTCTTTGCGACCCCATGAACCACAGCACACCAGGCCTCCCTGTCCATCACCAACTCCCAGAGTTTACCCAAACTCATATCCATTGAATTGGTGATGACATTCAACCATCTCATCCTCTGTCATCCCCTTCTCCTCCTGCCCTCAATCTTTCCCAGCATCAGGGTCTTTTCAAATGAGTCAGCTCTTCCCATCAGGTGGCCAAGGTATTGGAATTTCAGCTTCAACATCAGTCCTTCCAATGAACACTCAGGACTGATCTGCTTTAGGATGGACTGGTTGGATCTCCCTGCAGTCCAAGGGACTCTCAAGAGTCTCCTCCCACCATAGTTCAAAGGCATCAATTCTTCAGCACTCAGCGTTCTTTATAGTCCAACTCTCACATCCATACATGACTACTGGAAAAACCATAGCCTTGACTAGATGGACCTTTGTTGAAAAAGTAATGTTTCTGCTTTTTAATATGCTGTCTAGGTTGGTCATAACTTTCCTTCCAAGGAGCAAGCATCTTTTAATTTCATGGCTGCAATCACCATTCACAGTGATTTTGGAGCCCCCAAAAAATAAAGTCAGCAATTGTTTCCACTGTTTCCCCATCTATTTTCCATGAAGTGATGGGACCAGATGCCATGATCTTTGTTTTCTGAATGTTGAGTTTTAAGCCAATTTTTTCACTCTCCTCTTTCATTTACATCAAGAGGCTTTTTAGTTCTTCTTCACTACTCTCATTTTGAAATTATTTCATTACCCATGCTGGTAGAGACTGGCAAGTCTGGAAGGAATACCTATGAACAAGATCAAGTTGGTTTTTTTAAAAAGGTCGGTTATAGGGAACTCTCTAAGTGGCCACAAGTGTTGACTGAAGGAAGGACAGATGTGTGGAGGGAGTAGGCAGGCTAGAAGCCTGAACCACGTGGTCATGAGATCTATTTGTGTCTTCAAAGGCAGCCCGGGCCTACTCCTATAACTGCTTCTTATGCTTGATAACAGGCCTAACTTCATGGGTGGTGGAAGGGGTTGTCAGAGAGTATCCAATTCATGATCATGCATTTAGATCATGTAGCCAGCATATACCTTGAGAAAGCCATAACTGAAAAAGGTGCATGTACCCCCAATGTTCACTGAGAATTACTTACAATAGCTAGGGCATAGAAGCAACCTGGATATCCACGGACAGATGAATGGATGAAAAATTTGTGGCACATATATACAGTGGAATATTACTCAGTCATAAAAAGGAATGCAGCTGAGTCAGTTCTAGTGAGATGGATGAACCTGGGGCCTATTATACAGAGTTAAGTAAGTCAGAAAGAGAAAAACAAGTATCATATATTAATGCATATATATGGAATCTAGAAAAATGACACTCATGAACCTATTTTCAGGGCAGTAATAGAGATGCAGACTTAGAGAACAGACTTTGGACACAGCAGGGAAGGAGAGGGTGGGATGAACTGAGAAAGTAGCATTGAAACACATGGATTACCATGAGTGAAATAGATAGCTAATAGGAAATTGCTGCATAACATTGGGAACTCAGCATGGTACTCTGTGACAACCTAGAGGGGTGGGACGACAACCTAGGTTGCTTCTATGCCCTAGGTATTGCAAATAGTGCTCAGTAAACATTGGAGGTATGTGCGTCTTTTTCAATTATGGCTTTCTTGGGATTGGACATGACTGAGCAGTTTCACTTTCCCTTTTCACTTTCATGCATTGGAGAAGGAAATGGCAACCCATTCTAGTGTTCTTGCCTGGAGAATCCTAGGGACAGAGGAGCCTGGTGGGCTGCCATCTATGGAGTCACACAAAGTCAAACATGACTGAAGCGACTTAGCAGCAGCAGCAGCAGGGTATATGCTGGCTACATGATCTAAATGCATGATCATGAACTGAATCCTCTCTGACCACCCCATTCCCCACCCATGAAATCAGGCCTCAATCATCAAGTGTAAGAGGTGGGAGGGAAGTTCAAGAGGGAGGGGACATATATGTACTCATGGCTGATTCACGTTGTTGTATGGCAGATGCCTGAAGAAGGGAATGGTAACCCACGCCAATATTCTTGCCTGGAGAATCCCATGGACAGAGGAGCCTGGAGAGCTACAGTCTATGGGGTCACAAGAGTCAGACATGACTGAGCAACTAAGGACACACAGCACACACCTGGTCTTCCCTGATAGCTCAGTTGGTAAAGAATCTACCTGCAATGCAGGAGACCCCAGTTCAATTCCTGGGTCAGGAAGATCCCTTGGAGAAGGGAAAGGCTACCCACTCCAGAATTCTGGCCTGAAGAATTCCATGGACTCTATAGTCGATGGGGTTGCAAAGACTGAGTGACTTTCACTTTCACTTTCATGGCAGATGCCAACAAAATATTGTAAAGCAATTACCCTCTAGTTAAAAATAAATTAAAAAGAAATAAAGGGAATCCAGTTTGGAAAAGAATAAGTAAAACTCTCACTGTTTGCAAATGACATGGTCCTCTACATAAAAAACCCTAAAGACACCCCCAGCTAATCAATGAATATAGTAAAGTTGCAGGATATAAAATTAATACACAGAAATCCCTGCATTCCTATACACTAACAATGAGAAAACAGAAAGAGAAATTAAGGAAACAATCCCATTCACTATTGCAATGAAAAGAATAAAATACTTAGAAATAAATCTAGCTCAATAAACAAAAGATCTGTATATAGAAAACTGTAAAACACTGATGAAAGGAATCAAAGATGACACAAATAGATGGAGAAATATACCATGTTCATGGATTGGAAGAATCAATATAGTGAAAATGAGTTTACTACTCAAAGCAATCTATAGATTCAGTGCAATCCCTATCAAGCTACCAATGATATTTTTCACAGAACTAAAACAAATAATCTCATAATTTGTATGGAAATACAAAAGACCTTGAACAGCCAAAGCAATCTTGAGAAAAAAGAATGGAACTGGAGGAATCAACTTGCCTAACTTCAAACTATGCTGCAAAGTTACAGTCATCAAGACAGTATAGTACTGGCACAAAGACAGAAATATAGATCAATGGAACAAAATAGAAAGCCCAGAGATAAATCCATGCACCAATGGACAACTTATCTTTGACAAAGGAGGCAAGAATATACAATGGAGAAAAGACAATCTCTTTAACAAGTGGTGCTGGGAAAACTGGTCAACCACTTGTAAAAGACTGAAATTAGAATACTTTCTAACACCATACACAAAAATAAACCCAAAATGGATTAAAGATCTAAACATAAGACCAGAAACTAAAAAACTCCTAAAGGAAAACATAGACAAAACATTTTCTGACATAAATCACAGCAAGATTGTCTATGACCCACCTCCCCGAATACTGAAAATAAAAGCAAAAATAAACAATGGGACCTAATTAAACTTAAAAGCTTTTGCACAATGAAGGAAACTATAAGCAAGGTGAAAAGACAGCCTTCAGAATGGGAGAAAATAATAGCAAATGAAGCAACTAACAAAGAATTAATCTCAAAAATATACAAGCAGCTCATGCAGCTCAAGATCAGAAAAATAAATGACCCAATAAAAAAATGCGCCAAAGGACTAAACAGGCATTTCTCCAAAGAAGACATACAGATGACTACCAAACACATGAAAAGATGCTCAGCATCACTCATTATCAGAGAAATGCAAATCAAAACTACAATGAGGTAACATCTCACACTGGTCAGAATGGCTGCCATTAATAAGTCTACAAACAATAAATGCTGGAGAGGGTGTGGAGAAAAGGGAACCCTCTTACACTGTTGGTGGGAATGCAAACTATTACAGCCACTATGGAGAACAGTGTGGAGATTCCTTTAAAAAATAGGAAACAGAACTACCATATGACCCAGCCATTCCACTTCTAGGCATACACACCGAGGAAACTGGAATTGAAAGAGACACATATACCCCAATGTTCATCGCAGCACTGTTTACAATAGCTAGGACATGGAAGCAAACTAGATGTCCATCAGCAGACCAATGGATAAGAAACTTGTGGTACATATACACAATAGAATATTACTCAGCTATTAAAAAGAATCCATTTGAATCAGTTCTAATGAGGTAGATGAAACTGGAGCCTATTATACAGAGTGAAGTAACTCAGAAAGAAAAACACCAATACAATATATTAACACATATATATGGAATTTACAAAGATGGTAAGGACAATCCTACACACAAGACAGCAAAAGAGACACAGATATTAAAAAAAAGACTTTTGGACTCTGTGGGAGAAGGCGAGGGTAGGATGATTCTCCCACAGACTCCAAAAGTTTGTTCTTTATATCTGTGTCTCTTTTGCTGTCTCGTGTGTAGGGTTGTCCTTATCATCTTTCTAAATTCCATATATATGTGTATAACCAACCTAGATAGCATATTCAAAAGCAGAGACATTACTTTGCCAACTAAGGTCCATCTAGTCAAAGCTATGGTTTTTCCTGTGGTCATGTATGGATGTAAGAGTTCGACTGTGAAGAAGGCTGAGCGCCGAGGTATTGATGCTTTTGAACTGTGGTGTTGGGGAAGACTCTTGAGAGTCCCTTGGACTGCAAAGAGATCCAACCAGTCCATTCTGAAGGAGATCAGCCCTGGGTGTTCTTTGGAAGGAATGATGCTAAGGCTGAAACTCCAGTACTTTGGCCACCTCATGGGAAGAGTTGACTCATTGGAAAAGACTCTGATTCTGGGAGGGACTGGGGGCAGGAGGAGAAGGGGATGACAGAGAATGAGATGGCTGGATGGTGTCACTGACTCGATGGACATGAGTCTGAGTGAACTCCGAGAGTTACTGATGGACAGGGAGGCCTGGCATGCTGTGATTCATGGGGTCACAAATAGTCAGACACGACTGAGCGATTGAACAGAACTGAACTGAACCATATGTGAAGCAGATGACCAGTCCAAGTTCAAGACATGAAATGGCACTCAAAACTGGTGCACTGGGACAACTCAGGGGGATGGGATGGGGAGGGAAGTGGGAGGGGGATCGAGATTGGGGACACATGTACACTCGTGGCTGATTCATGTCAATATTATAGAGTCATTAGCCTCCAATTAAAATAAATTAATTAATTTTAAAAATAATTATTTAAAAAGCCCAGTAGCAAGTCAAGAGTCAAAAGAGCACAGTTACTTGCCTACAGGAGCATAACATTGCTCTGTATTTCCTGAGGTCTCTGTAGTGATTCTCCCATCAGGACTTGACATGAGTTTCGTATACATTCTGATATGCCACAGATAGTCTAGAAATCACTGAATGTTCTGAGGCAAGTCCATTAGAGTCATATCTTATTCTGGGCTCCATACAAGGCTGATAGCTTTGGAGTCCTTGGGAAATTGGTCCAAACAGAACACCCAATATCCACAGAGGCTCATTATGGACCATGCCTCTTTCTTGGTGGTAGGAGACATAATATTAAGCAGAAGTTGTTTCTTACTGAAAAGATAATAACTGAATCTTTCCCAGCCCATTGGAGCTCCAGAAATTTTACATAAGTTATTTTACAATGTCTTTGGTTCACCTGCCTTACTAGAGTAACTAAAGAACCTGCTACTTCCTATTCTCCATGTTCTATCAGCCTAATGTCATTAGTGCAAGCATTAGTGGTATTTATTTTAAAATGATAAGCTGGTTTCAATCTTTATGGATTAGATTGGGGCACAAAGTCAGAGTCAATACATCCCTGCAGGAGGGTGGCAAATGTATATTGCTGACCTGTCAGGTAAAAGCAATATATTTCTGGTGTTCTCCACTTAATGAAACAAATTTAAAAATACATTCCAGCTAAATAACTGCCCATCAAATGTAACAGGCTTATAAATTTGCTCCAGTAATAAAATTTAGTGTGGATGAGCATCCACAATGGGAATTACTACCCAATAAAATTTATAATTTACCTTTATTGTATAGGACCATTCCATTTTTTAAATTTGCCAAACTGGGAAACATGTCAGAATGCAATAAAGACCATTAGACATTCATATTCAAATGTTTGATGGTAATATAATCTCTGAAATTTTCCTAGAAATAGAATGTTGCTTTCCATGTACTATTTAGTACATTTAGCTGATTATTCTGATCAGAAAACTACAATGGCATTCTATACTACTGAGAATTCATTTGATCTTGGCATATAATAGCTTTTACAATAAAATAGCCACAATTATTCAGGAGGGATGGCAGAAGGAACCTGTTGGGTGTACGCTATAATACACCACATCCTTTCATTGGTGGTACCCAGTTTCACCTTTATTCAAGAGGCTCTAGATTTTTTTGACTGACTCATACTATGGAGGTGGGTAAGAAATCTTATTTTCTAATGTAATAACTTGAGTCAAATATCTCTTTCCCTTCATTCATGGGTTGCCTGTTGATTTCATTTCTAAGGACTTCATAATTTAAAAACCACGGCCAGAAATGTATGCATGCTTTAAACTAAGAATCTCTTAAAATCGTCACACTGTGCCTGCCCTGCTGCAAAATGAAATGACCACATCCACTTGGTTTCTGCTGTCATTTGAACTCAGGCATTCTGAGCTCCCTTCAACCACACCAAAATCAAGAAGCTTGACTCAATAGCAGGATTTTTCATCAGCATTTTTGATCTCTCAAGAACAGGTTTAAAGCTCTTTCTAAATATTGTGATGCTTTTCTCATCAGCATAATCTTCATAGCAAGAGTAGAGGGAGAGTCTTTTCAGTTCTATCTGGAGACAGAACAAGGGGGCAGGCAAGGTGTATGTGATGGATCCAGTTCAGCGTCTGTTACATAAATTCTTGAAACTACTGTTCCTGCATTATAAGACCCTTATTGGCCTTTCTGTGTTATTGAGTAAGGGCCAGCATTTAATCCAAGATTATATAAGTTAACCAAGAAAACAAGTAGAACCACAGCTGGTCAACTGACCCTAGCCCACTTCACACTAAATCTCTAGTAAATACACCCATTAAATACTTTGAGTCCCATCTCTGATGAAGCATTCTAAAAATCCACTTCAAAAAAAAAAATCGATCTAGACTTTTCATGATATAGATTTACAAATCCTTTCAGGTTCTCCTAAACACAACATCTAAATTTTGCACTTCATCTTCCTAATCATATTATGTTTAAATCCTGGTCCCTTTCAGAGCATCAGTAAGAGATGGGGCATGTGGAAAATTACTGTCTTTCTTCTACACATAAGATTCTCTGTCAAAGGAAATACTGCCTTTAGAAAGATTGGAGAATCTGAAAAGCACATTCAATCTCACTGTATCTCCTATTTCAATTACTGAGGTCCCCAGTCAAAGTCCTAATGTTTAGTAAAAGGTCTGGTCAGATTGTAAATTAAACTGGTACTTAAATTAGCAACCTGCAGAATCAGTCTGTGAATTTCATTTTTAGCTGTTTTAGCCCCATGTCTACAAACCAAAAGCAAACTGCCAATATTCAGTGTTTTTCAAGCACTTTTGGCCATAGCCTACATTATTCATGTAAAATAAATTCTCTGTCACAAATAAGTTCACACACACATACAACTGAATGAAAAATTATATGAAATATTTCTTATTCGAGCTGTATGTAATGTACTTTGATATTTTCTCTTCTGTTATATGCTATTTTGAAATCCTTGGTCATGACCACATAATAACAGATTTCAACCACAATCTCATGAAGATTCTGAGTTTTATCCCATCTTGTGGTAATAATTTCAAAGTTTGATAAAGCTATTAAAATGATGTTAGAAGAAACCATCCTATTTCTATGCTCCCAGAATTTCTTATTCTTTTAAAATTGGTTTAATAATGAATTCTAATAATCTCTATTTCCTTGAGGATCTATATTATGCAATCCATCCATTACTCTCTTTCTTGTTAATTTTTGTGTATTTCAGAGTTCTTTGGATGCAAATAACAACAATTCATTCTGACTAACCCAAGTAAGGAAAAAAAGGCTACTCAGGAATAAACTCAATAATGAAATCAAAAGAACTTCTTAACAACCAAACTTAGGAAAAAGTTTCAGGACCCTTAACTTTAGGAATGTATAGACTATTTCCTGAAGTTTCTCTTCCAGCTACATTTGCTAATGATTCAAATTTGTGGAAAAGAGTCTGATAGACCCCACTTGATGTGGTGTGCCAGCCCTGTGGTGGGCACGGCAACAGTGTCTTCTGATGGCAGCTCTACCAGAATCACATAGATTAGGAAGAGAAATAGGTTCTCAAGAAAGAGATGTTCTCAGACACAAATCACAGATGCTCACTATGGTAAGCTGTATAATCAGGGTAGCCATCATTTCAAAGCCGAGTTCAAGGAAAGTCTAATTCATCAAACCTCAGAATCCCTTTCCAGGAATTCAGACAGATGTTCCCCATTCTCAGAGCAGGGACCACTCAATGACAGGGCTCTGTGATTCAGTCACTGATGGAGAACTCCAGATGTTCCATGTTCCATGTTCCAGCAGGCACTGCTGCCCTGGTCATGCTAATAGGAGTTGGGGTGGGTGGCATTCTCAATGCTAAGTTCTCCTCATTATTTTTGATATGAGACTGAAGCATTAAGAAAAATTCCCATCTTAATCAGAAATGTCTAAAAACAGGCATTCTATCTTGAGAATTATGTGATCATGATAAAACCTCAGAGAGCGTGATGGAACCCAGATACAGTGCTGTGGACAGAGAGATATTCTTCAAGCATGCATGTGTGTATTTAGGTGCAAAGAGTGAGACATGACTCTTTGTGACCCTATGGACTATAATCCACCAGGGTCCTCTCTCTGTGGGATTCTCCAGGCAAGAATACTGGAGTGGGTTGCCATTTCCTCCAGGGTCCTCAAGCATAGCCAGTGTTAAAACTCACTGACTTGGAAATCAGAGCAGCCCAAAGTGTCAGGTGAGAAGCACTGGTTGACCCAGTTCTGAAAATCACAAAAGGGGAGGCTAGGGGAAGGAGGTGACATACAGGGAAGTCTTCTATGTGTAAAGTATATTCATCTAATAATTTCTCTTCTCCACTCATCTTATCTTCAGTTCACCATAATTACCCAAAATTCTGACATTTAACAGTTCATCCTCAAGATAAGCTTGAATATTAACCCCTCCTAGCTACTAACATTTTAGGGAAAAAAATTCTAAGAGAAGAGTTAGGAATCAGAGATAAGTCAGAAAACTTTTGATATATAGATCTTTTGGGGCTCCAAAATCACTGCAGATGGTGACTTCAGCCATGAAATTAAAAGATGTTTACTCCTTGGAAGAAAAGTTATCACCAACCTAGAAAGCATATTGAAAAGCAGAGACATTACTTTGCCAACAAAGGTCTGTCTAGTCAAGGCTATGGTTTTTCCAGTAGTCATGTATGGATGCGAGAGTTGGACTGTGAAGAAAGCTGAGCGCCAAATAATTTATGCTTTTGAACTGTGGTGTTGGAGAAGACTCTTGAGAGTCCCTTGGACTGCAAGGAGATCCAACCAGTCCATTGTAAAGAAGATCAGCCCCGGGTGTTCTTTGGAAGGAATGACCACCTCATGCAAATAGTTGACTCATTGGAAAAGACTCTGATGCTGGGAGGGATTGGGGACAGGAGGAGAAGGGGATGACAAAGCATGAGATGGCTGGATGGCATCACAGACTCAATGGACGTGAGTTTGAGTGAACTCCGGGAGTTGGTGATGGACAGGGAGGCCTGGCATGCTGTGATTCATGGGGTCGCAAAGAGTTGGACAAGACTGAGCAACTGAACTGAACTGAACTGAAGGAGAGGCATGAATGAAAGATGATAATGAAGTGGGGATGGTGTGACAGAGACCACTGGTTGTCTTTGTAATATCCATTTTTCCATCTTCCTTGCTAATAGAACTGTTCAGTTCAGTTCAGTCGCTCAGTCGTGTCCGACTCTTTATGACCCCATGAATCGCAGCATGCCAGGCCTCCCTGTCCATCACCAAATACTGTATTTCAGACTTTTGTTGACCATGATGGCTACTCCATTTCTTCTAAGGGATTCCTGCCCACAGTAATAGATATAATGGTTATCTGAGTTAAATTCACCCATTCCAGTCCATTTTAGTTCGCTGATTCCTAGAATATCGATATTCGCTCTTGCCATCTCCTGTTTGACCATTACCAATTTGCCTTGATTCATGGACCTAACATTCCAAGTTCCTATGCAATATTGCTTTTTACAGCATTGGACTTTGCTTTTATCAACAGTCACATCCACAGCTGGGTATTGTTTTTGCTTTGGCTCCATCCCTTCTTTCTTTCTGGAGTTATTTCTCCACTGATCTCCAGTAGCATATTGAACCTGGGGAGTTCCTCTTTCAGTATCCTATCATTTTGCCTTTTCACACTTTTCATGGGGTTCTCAAGGCAAGAATACTGAAGTGGTTTGCCATTTCCTTCTCCAGTGGACCACATTCTGTCAGACCTCTCCACCATGACCAGCCCATCTTGGGTGGCCCCACAGGGCATGACTTAGTTTCATTGATTTAGATAGAACTGTAGTATAGACTAGTTGAAAGACTACATTTCCCAGACTTCCTTGTTGCTAGAATTGACAAATGAGATGTAAACAGAGGTAAAATGATGGTCCTATAGGCCTTCATAAAGGGAACTGACTCAGCTGGGAGGTATATCCTTCCACTCTTCTACTTCTGGATTCCACACTGAACTCAGATTTAATGGCTGAAGTCCAGATGCCATCTTGAACTGTGAGGACATCTGAGTAAGGAAGATGTTTGCTGAAATGGTGGAGCAGAAGGATTGTTGGAGCCTGGTTCCTTGATGACAAAGACTTCAACTACTTGATCTCAGCCTTACACTGCCTACTTCCAGATCTTTCTCATATGAGGCAGAAACCAACCTCTAGTTTGTTAGGTTGCATACTGGGGTCTTTCATTATATGCAGCTGCACTTAATCCTGAGGGAGAATCTGGAGTACAGCCCTATGCCCTAAGATATCATTTTCAGGAGATGTTATCAAAAGGAGAACTCTGAAATGTCTTGGTGTATTTTTTTTTTTTAATGGAAACAGTAACAGACTTTATTTTCTTGGGCTCCAAAATCACTGTGGACAGTGACTGCAACTGTGAAATTAAAATGCACTTGCTCTTTGGAAGAAAAGTCATTACAAACCTAGACAGCATATTAAAAAGCAGAGATCACTTTGCCAACAAAGGTCCGTATAGTTAAAGCTATGGTTTTCCCAGTAGCCAAGTACAAATGTGAGAGTTGGACCATAAAGAAGGCTGGGTACCAAAGAATTGATGCTTTTGAATCATGGTGGAGGAGACTCTTGAGAGTCCCTTGGATAGCAAGAAGATCAAACCAGTCAATGATAAAGGAAATCAATCCTGAGTATACTTTGGAAGGACTGATGCTGAAGCTGAAGCTCCAATTCTTTGGCCATCTGATGCATAGAACAGACTCATTGGAAAAGACTTCACCTAAGCAGGCCTCCCACCCCTACTGGTACTTCTCTCCCATCTCACTAGTCATTGCCTGTCCATCGTCACCGTGTCCCCCAAGCCCAACTCTCCTTGTGGTTGTCCCAGATGTCACTGTGGTCTTCTGGGCAGTTTTCTCTGACAATACTAGCAATGCTATTTGTGTAAGCACCTGTCCAACCCAGCACCCTCACTAGGAGAGGTGCCTCCTACCTGCCCTCAAAAAAACCAGACAATACTCAGCAAGGACAAGTTAGCATGGTAATGGATGAATAGCCACAGATTAGAGCTGACTTAATCTCTTAAAGGGGTTTCCCTGGTAGTTCAGTTGGTAAAGAATCCTCCTGACATGCAGGAGACCCTTATTTGATTCCTGGTTGGGAAGATCTCCTGGAGAAGGGATAAGCTACCCACTCCAGTATTCTTGGGCTTCCCTGGTAGCTCAGATGGTAAAGAATCTGCCTGCAATGAGGGAGACCTGGGTTCTGCTGGGGTCCAGCCCCAGCAGGATCCAGGGTAATTTGAAGGGGAGACGGAGTATGTGAGGAAAACTTATTTATTTAGAAATATAAAAGGAGATTAGGAAGAAATAGTGTAGTAGGAAAATCAGTGGGGAAAAGATGCTGAATAACTTGGTTTATGGGGAAAGCTAATAAAACCTCAGGACAAGAGATCTGCATCATCTATGTTGGGCCACCGGCGCCTGCCAGGAGCCAGCATGAGGAACTCCGCCTATGGCAAAGGTCATGAGGAAGGAGGCTTGGCATACGCAAAGGCGTGATTAAGCCTTAGGAAACCCCCTGTTCCTGAGCATCTACCCCAAAACCAGAGTCTGTTTTATGCTCTCACCTACACCTCTGACTTTATGGGGGGCTCTCCCCCATAACCATTTCTCTCGGAGAAGGAATAAACGTGCAGCTCCAAGGCAATAAAAATTCCTGGGCATGACAAGAGTGTTTCAGCTTATGGACTCCTCTGAAGGTTATCTAGCCCACCTGTATAGGTTCATCTGGCCACATGAGATTGTTTACAGCCTCCAAATCTGAGAGGCACGAGATGTTTTAGACTTACTAAAGGCAAATTCTTTTGGGGAGTTAGAAATTATTAGTATAGTGGGTTGGTTAGGAATTATATTGGTGAAGGGTTTTTCATATGTTGTGTCAATAATTGCTGCTAATTCCCTGCTCTGGGTGGGACAAGGATGTCTCAGGTCAAACCTCTCTGCTGACAGACTAGCTTGTGTGACAGGATTATCCATACTCCTGCCACTACGCACATGATTGTTTACTACCTGTCAACCATAAACAGCACAGAGTTTTGGAGTATTTTGAGAGTCTTAATTAGCATAGGGCTTTTTCTTCTTGTTGAGTCAATGATTGCCGCCAGGCCTCCATATCCTTAGGCACCTGGGAATATATTAATCAATGTATTTGGACTATAGAAAAGGAAATATAGTAGTTTTTGATGTTAGCGATACTAGACTTTTTGAGTTAATGGATTTTCTCTTTTGTAATAGATCACTGTGCTTTGTTATAAATCACTGTGTCCTTGTTATGTAAAAATGTAACTTTATCACTAACTTAAGACCAAATAGATCTTAAGGGGAACATTGGTGAAAGGATTTTCATTTGTTGGGCTGATGTTTGCTGCTAAATCTCCATGTTCCCTGCCTTTATAACGAATATAACTAGCATATAGGAGAAATAAGCATTAACCTTTAAGCATATAGGAGAAATAAGTATTAACCCTTCAGATTAATCATGTTAACCTTGGGTTAAATAAATTCCTTTCTTGATTGTAACTCACTACACCCTCACCCTATAGGAATGCAACTTTATTTGGAGGGTGGTTCCTGGTTTAAGAAAAAACACCCTTGGAAAAAATAAGTTTTTTGGTTATCAGAAAGAAAGGATCATAAAATCCCTAAGACCTTTTTATGTGAAGCACCTGATTTTGATAAAGGTCAGGACTGCTGACCCCCCGTGACTCTGTATTCATCCCTATGTGTAACAAAAGGTATATAAGCAAACCCCAAAATAAAGAAATCGGATCAGTTTCCAGAAAGACTGATTCCCCCATGTCGCTTCCTTCTTACTCCCGTTTTTCTGGCTGAATTCCCATCTGGAGCATGGATGCTATTCCACGTAATCCAAGTTATTCAGCCTCTTTTTCTCCACTAATCTTCCAACTACACTATCCATTTCTAATCTCTCTATATATCTGTGATTAAATATGTATTTTTCCAAGGATGCCGACTCCGTCCCCCCACCTTCGAATCACCCTGGATCCACCGGGGCTGGACCCCGGCAGGCGCCCGTTTAAATAGCGGAGGGTGCCCCACTTTAGGCCCCCTCTCTCACGGATCTTAGAAGCCAGGGCAAGTAAGTAGACATGATGAGCCTCCCCACTCCAGATGGAAATTCAGCCTGAAAACAGAGTAAGACACGGGGGAAACCAGTCCAGTGACTGGCCCATCCTCTAATGTCCAGAAAGGCCTTATATACTTTTGATTTTACATAGAGATCAATGGATAATACAAAATTATGCAGCGTCAGCAGCCCTGACTCTTATCGAGACCAGGCTTTCTCTCTGCATACCTTGTTGTATACATAAGTCTTAGATGATTTACATCATTTTCTGGCCAGAAGGCCAATTAACATTTTACGGCCCTTTTCTGATAAGGGTCTGTCAACCAGAAGACATATTTGTCTTAAAAGTGTTGTTCTTCCCAAAGTCTGGTGCCACTCTCAGAAAGCACTAAATAAAGTTACATTCTTACATAGCAAGGACACAGCAATTTATAACAATGAAAGAAGTACAGTGATTTATAACAAAGAGAAAGTTAATTAACTCAAAAGTCTAGTGTTGCTAACATCAAAACTACTATATTCCTATTTCTGCATCCTGATTACATTGATTAATATCCTCCCAGGTGCCTAAAAGATAAAGGATATGGAGGCCTGGCGGCAAACATTAACTCAACAAACTCTTCACCAAACTAAAAGGCTCTATATCTTTAAGATGTTTTGAGTTTCGTGCCTCTCACAGTTGGGGGCTGTAAACAGCAGACCAGTCAGATGAGTTAGAAAGCCATCAAAGGGGTTTAAGCCGAGACATTCTTTTTATATGCAGGAGACTGTTGACTGGAGCCCTAAGTTAACTCCTTTTAGAGGCAGAAGAGTGGAAAGCACAGTACAATAAGGCAGGCAGACTCTGGTTTTTGGGGGTAGATGTTCAGGAAAACCCAGGGGGAACCCCTGAAGCCTGACTCGTCTTGCCCATCAGGCCTCTCTGCATGACCTTGTCATGGGTGGGATCTCCTGTGCTGGCTCCCGGCAGGGTTCGATCCCTGGGTTTGGAAGATCCCCTGGAGGAGGACACGGCAACCCACTCCAGTATTCTTGCCTGGAGAATTCCCATGGACAGAGTAACCTGGAGGGCTACAGTCCATGGGGTTGTGAAAGAGTTGGACATGACTAAGTGACTAAGAACAGCATAGCATTCTCTTAAAGAGCTTAGAGCTGAAATTAAATGCTGTAAATGAAGATCTTGGAGTAAAACTGTAGTATTTTGGAGGTTGTGTTATTTGTTTTACATGTATTTAAATATCTTTCCAAAGGTTACATTCTATAAGAGTCAGTTAGGAAAAAGTCTGAAATAGATGAAAGTTAGGGTTATAAAGTTAAGTTATTCATGATTTGAGTTATTCATAACATGATTTACTTATTTATAACATGATTAAGTTATTCATGAGTTACTAATAAGAGTAAGTCCCAGGGTCTTTGCAGTGACTAGTAGTGAGCACCAAACCTCTGACCCAGCAGCCAGCAGGGTCCAGGGAGAGACCTTTCTGGGCTACACAGAAAGCAGATGCCCCTGCAACCCTACATGGCAGTTGGACTAGCCATATGGTCCCTTGGCTAGCTGGGCTGCTGTACTTCCCATCCTTCCTTCTGTCCTCTTCTCTGACCACCTAGGAGGGCCTCCTTCTGGTGTGTCTGACAATCCTGTTTCCATGGCCAGGCCTTATTTGCATCCTTCAGTGCCCATCCAATGTATTCATAAATAGGACTTTCTGCATACTCAAATCCTGTACTATTCCATAGCCTCTGTGCTACAGCAAGTTGGTGTCCCATCCACACAAACACACATGCACACCTCCCAACTTGGTTCTCAAAGCCTGTCTGAATCTCTCGTTATATTTCTGGATCCCCACATCTACCTGTGTTCACACACACACACACACCCTCCCACTCTTGAAGGCTAACACATCTTGAGAACATTGACCAGTACTGACTTGGGCACTATCTAATTTGGGGACCTTGTATGAGCTACTTAGCCTCTCCCACTTCAGTTTCTTCAACAGAAATTGATGAGGCTGAACTGTGAACTTAAAGATCCCTTCCAATTCTGAAAAGCATTTTGTACAGCGATTTCCCATTAATACTATAGATAACAATGGCGATAGCTAACACAGAACACCTACTATGTGCCAGGCATAGCGTGCTTAACATGCATTATGTCATTCGACCCCTCCTAACTAATGTATTAATAGTGATTGTATTTACCCTCCCTTTTTTGTATTGAAGAAAGACAATAGCATTAGAACAATATGTCTAAGGTAATAAAGAGTACAGCCAGGACAGGATGTTGAGACTGACCCCAGAGCTCATGGTCATGGCCATTGTGCTACCCTAAGGTAGTGTCATGAGACTGATGGTTGCACATCAGTACCAGAGTCCTAGATTCAAATTCTGATGCCACCATTTACAAGTTAAATATAGAAAACAGTGTTGGCATCTAGTAAATGGCCAATCATTACCAGCTACTATTCTTGTTGCTTTCAAAGTTTTTTATCATTATTCCCTCCTATGAGAAACAGATTCCTTTTGGCTGTGATGTACTGATATCACCTCTTAAAAACAAATAAATGGAAAGGATAAATAGAAAATTAAAAGAAAAGGAAACTCCAAAAGAAAAGTGACACTAAATAAGTCCTTAGGATAAAAATTCTTTTTTTCAGAACTTGGCAGAATTTAACTTCCACAAACTATGATTGTTTCAGAAGAACTTCTGTTTTTTTGTTTGTTTGTTTTTGCCATATGCAGAATTCAAAGAACTAATGTATAAGAATTTGAGTTCTGCTTAAAAACTCCACACTGGTAATAGCCTGCTTTGCAGATATTATTCTGTTGGGCAAGGAAGCATTGCTGTTTATAGGCAACAGATCAGAAGTAACAAAGAAGAACTTAGCAAACAACTCAAGCTCAAGGGTTGTGAACTCCATTTCCTACTTTACTTCTTTGACCTTGAGGAAGTTACCTGCTCCATGCACCTCTTGCTCCCCGTGGGGAAGTTACCTGCTCCATGCACCTCTTGCTCCCCGTTGTGCTAAATGGGAGTAACAAGTTCAAGTGTTACAAGTTCAAGTGGCTTGTTTTGAGAAAGCCACTTCTAGAAGCGACCTGCCAATAAAATGTATAATTAAAATGTGTGATAGAACATTATTTATCTATTAACATAATTGTCTACCCATTAATATACATGTGTGGTCTTGGTTTTCACATATTAATTATTAAGATTTTTCAATCAGAGTCTTCCTGAATATAAATTAGGGTCAAATTTGTGTTCTACGTCAAGATTGAAAAATGCATACACCTCAAGGGATCCCGGGTCTGAGAGCTACAATTTATATGAAGATGCAAACACCTTTGATGTAATTGTTCCACTGCCCATAGTTATTTCAGGCTAAATTAGCCTTAATTTAGATAAACCTCAAAAGCTCTTTGCATCTCAGTAGGGAGGATGGCTCACGATGCCTCGAAGTTCATGCATCACTTCTGCATAACTAATTATTGTCATCATCTTTATTATTAACCATAAAATGATGAACCCCTAACTAATTATTTAATAGAGTAGTGGAGTGTGAGTAAACATTGAATGGCCCTCTTATTTCTGAAGTTATTATTTAATTCAGCAATGAATGTGAAGTCAACCTCAGTGTACATCTGTTTTCATTTTGATGGAGATGAAAGAAAAAATGTGCAATATTCAAAATTAGAGATAAGACTAGCAGACTTACTGGAGAAGGCAATGGCACCCCACTCCAGTACTCTTGCCTGGGAAATCCCATGGACGGAGGACCCTGGTAGGCTGCGGTCCATGGGGTCGTGAAGAGCCGGACATGACTGAGCGACTTCCCTTTCACTTTTCACTTTCATGCATTGGAGAAGGAAATGGCAACCCAGTCCAGTGTTCTTGCCTGGAGAATCCCAGGAATGGGGGAGCCTGGTGGACTGCCATCTATGGGGTCGCACAGAGTCAGACATGACTGAAGCAACTTAGCAGCAGCAGCAGCAGCAGCAGCAGCAGACTTACTACCCTTTTCTTATTGCAAAGCCTACACAGAGTTTGACCTGGTTATTTCTATGTTTGAGAAATTGGAGACAAATGACCAAAAAGACAAAACCAATTACTAAAGATTACTGACTAGCTTATCTATTTTCTTTCTTCATGATAGTAGCTAAGAATTTCCCTCTCACTTCATATTTTCTTTAATTTCTCCCTTTGAGCAGTTGTCCCCTCATTAGGAGGTTAGTGGAAGCATCAAGTTGAAAGCGAAGTCAATATTTGTCTTAGCTACATATCAACCTAGAAAACCAAACAACTCCTGTTATAACACATGAATTGGTCTTCATAATTTTGTTGTGCTATTTTAATAACAAGATCATTAGAGCCTCAGCAGATATTTATCAAAAAGGTTATATACAGAAGTAACAACCTTTCACAAGACCACAAATATTATGAATATGTGACACATAATTGTTTGCAATTCAAACATTCCATTCTTTAGATATTGATAGGAAAGGGCCACCAGAATATTCTGAGAATTGAGACCACCGCCTCCAAGTGCAATGGGAGGTTCCCTGTACACAGGTAGGAGCAGGTATTTCTAAGTAGTACATCTGTCTCCAAGAGGAAGAGTTGAGTTATCTCACAAGAAATTCCCACCTCACAAGCCCAAACCTATTTCACAAGGTTAAGAACTGTTCCTTAGCGACTTTTCACACTAAGTGAAATGAAGTGAAGTTGCTCAGTTGTGTCCAACTCTTTGGGACCCCGTGGACTGGAGCTGACCAGGCTCCTCCATCCATGGGATTCTCTAGGCAAGAATACTGAAGCCGACCATACTCCTCTGTCCATGGGATTCTCTAGGCAAGAATACTGGAGCGGGTTGCCGTTTCCTTCTCCAGGGGATCTTCCCAATCCAGAGATAGAACCTGGGTCTCCCGCATTGCAGGTAGACGCTTTAACCTCTGAGCCACCAGGGAAGCCCTAAGGGCTCTTGAAAAGTTTCACTCTGTAAACACCAATTCCTGTTTTTCTCACATGATGAGTGTTAACCTCCAAACTTAAATAGCAAATAGATTGCTCAACATTACATTTCAAGCAAAGCCATACTCATGAATTTACCCACAGACTCCCTTGGGAGATGACTGAGGCTAGTGGGTACATGTTCGGGTGACTCACAGATGTTTGGCTTTGCCTAGATCCCGCTGAGTGCGAAGGATGCAGAACTGCCATCTCTGACAACTCCTCCACCTGTGCCTTTGTTTCATCACAGCTTTCATTTTGCCCAAAAGATGTTTTCTGAGTTAAAATTTTATTTTCCTGTGCGGTTTTAGTGCAAGAAAATCTTGGGCCCCCCCAAAGTTGAAAAGTTGATAAAGAAAATGGAGCAGAAGGAAAATGACTTCATGGTGTCTTTCCTCCAACAACTAACACTAGCTGTCATCTTCTCTTCCATCCTGTGGACCAAAACCTTTTGTGAGTCATGTACAAATTGTATTTCTTAACCTTAAGATTGTTCTTTAGGACCTATATAAAGGTATCATTGTTCAACTGATATGCTTTCTACCTCTGCACATTAGGCATCTTAGCTCTGATCTGGAACACATTCTAGTTTTTCCTATTAAAATTAATGATAATTTTTATTCCCTTACTGGCTTTTCACTTTATAGCAAGCTTTGCAGGAATGAATGATACTCACTAAGTGAGGGATAGGTATAACCTGAACTTAATCTGATCTGTACAAATGTATTCTTGCCCCTCCTGTGGAATCTTTCCTCTCTAATTGCTAATCTGGTATATTTACTGGGCCCTGAAAGTGGCTCTGTTTTCCCTACGTCTTTCTGTTTAACAAGTTATTCCTATTCCCTGGAGTTGTGTCCCTGGCAGATCACTCCATCCAGACTGTGCACATGGTTCAGTCTGTGCTTGAATGCCTCTCCTGCCACTGCTTTTGCTGGCATCCTGGTTGTCTGACTGGCCACACCATTCTTTTTCCTGTGAGCTCATCCTGCTGAACATTATTGTAAACTGGTGGGCAAGCCCATGTCCTTACCTCTATGAGACTTCAAATTCTACTGTTTCCTCTCCCCACCACCATCATCCACCCTCACAGCACTTAGCAAGGAGATGGACAAGATGTAGATGCTCAGTAAACATTTATTGAATTGAAATTCCATGGAATGAGTTTTTATTTTCTAGTTCAGCAGTGGAGGCCAAATTTCTGCATGCCCAATTTATTTCTCAAGAAATGCTCTGTTGTATTTCTTCCTTTAGGATAGTCTGAAACATGTAAAGACATTTTACTTTGTAGACACTGATAGGGATAATAAAACAGTGCTTAAGTAATTAGCTTTGTACTCAAAGCCCTGACTGTGACACCTGGCTCTCCTACTTACTGGCTGTGGGACATTGAGCTAGTTTCTTAATCTGTCTAAGCCTCAGATTCTTAATTACCAAAGAACAAATTGACACCCCCGTGCCTAGTAATTGCAAGGCTCAAATGAATATTTTTCCTTTCTCTGGCTCTTTTGATTTTAGACATTTTTAAAACTTTTTTAAGTGTGGTCGATTTACAATGTTGTGTTAGTTTCTGCTGCTGCTGCTGCTAAGTCACTTCAGTCGTGTCCGACTCTGTGCGACCCCAAAGATGGCAGCCCACCAGGCTCTCCTGTCCCTGGGATTCTCCAGGCAAAAATACTGGAGTGGGTTGCCATTTCCTCCAATGCATGAAAGTGAAAAGTGAAAGTAAAGGCGCTCAGTCGCATCCAACTCCTAGCGACCCCATGGACTGCAGCCTACCAGGTTCCTCCATCCATGGGATTTTCCAGGCAAGAGTACTGGAGTGGGGTGCCATTGCCTTCTCTGGTGTTAGTTTCTGGTGTACAGCAAATGGATTCAGTTACATATATATGTATATATAATATATGGATATATATATTCTTTTTCATTTTCTTTTCGTTACAGTTTATTAAAAGATATCAAATATAGTTCCCTGTGCTATACAGTAGGACCTTGTTGTTTATATATATAGTGTTTGTTTTACATATATTTATATATAGCTTTGCTAATCCCAAACTCCTTATTTATCCCTCTTTCCCTTCCCTCCTAGAAACCATGAATTTGTTTTCTATGTCTGGACTCTGTTTCTGTTTTGGAAATAAGTTTATTTGTATCATTTTTTTAGATTCCACATATAGGTGATATCATATGATATTTGTTTTTCTATGACTTACTTCATTTAGTATGATAATCTCTAGGTCCATCCATATTACTGCAAATGGCATTATTTTATTCCTTTTATACTGAGTAGTACTCCATTGTATATATACACTATCTTCTTTATCTATTCATTTATTAATGGACATTTAGGTTGCTTCCATGTCTTGCATATTGTGAACAGTGCTGATATGAATAGTGGGGTGCATGCATCTTTTCCAATTAGAGACTTCTCCAGATATATGCCCAAGAGTGGAATTGCAGGATCATATGGTAATTCTAATTTAAGTTTCTTAAGGAATCTTCATAGTGTTTTCCACAGTGGCTGTACCAGTTTACACTCCCACCAACAGTGCAGGAGAGTTCACTTTTCTCCACACCCTATCCATCATTTGTTTTTCGTACTTTTTGATGATGGCCATTTTGATGGTATGAGGTAATACCTCATTATAGTTTTGATTTGCATTTGTCTAGTCATTAGTGAGGGTTTCCCTGGTGGCTCAGTGGATATAGAATCTGCCTGCAATGCAGGAGCCACAGGAGACGTGGGTTTGATCCCTGGGTCAGGAAGATCCTCTGGAGAAGGAAATGGCAACTCACTCCAGTATTCTTGCCTAAAAAATCCCATGGACAGAGGAGCCTGGTAGGATACAGTCCAAAGGGTAGCAGAGAGTTGAACACAACTGAGAGACTGAGCTCACAGCACGATCATTAGCAATACTGAGCATCTTTTCATGTGACTATTGGCCATCTGTAGACATACTTATTTTAATTATTTTCAGATGGCTCCTTGGGAGTAAATTCCTCAACCAATTGCTGAATTTATTCCCTATCTTTTTCAGCATCAGCTTTCTTCACAAGCTTTGGACTTGGAGTCTGAGAATTCCTTGTGAATAGGAGTTCAAGAGCATATGTATTTCCTTCTCTCTAGTTTAGCCTTGCCTTACTGGCAGTTTTGCTATTTCTTCCATAATAAACCCCTATGCTTCCTAGGAGATCCAGATTTTCATTTCAATTGGAGGAAAATTGCTTTACAATGTTGTTGTTTTCTGTTGTTCAGCTCAGTTCAGTTCAGTTGCTCAGTCGTGTCCAACTCTTTGCAACCCCATGGACCACAGCACACCAGGCCTCCCTGTCCATCACCAGCTCCTGGAGTTTACCCAAACTCATGTCCATTGAGTTGGTGATGCCATCCAACCATCTCATCCTCTGTCATCCCCTTCTCTTCCTGCACTCAATCTTTCCCAGAATCAGAGTCTTTTCAAATGAGTCAGCTCTTTGCATCAGGTGGCCAAAGTATTGGAGTTTCAGCTTCAACATCAGTCCTTCCAGTGAACACTCAGGACTGATCTCCTTTAGGATGGACTGGTTGGATCTCCTTGAAAATCAGTCATAACCATATAAATATCCCCTCCATCTTGAGCCTTCCTCCCCTCCCCTCCACTCCACCCACTGGGTCATCACAGAGCTCCAGCTTGGGATTCCTGTGTTATATAACAGCTTCCCACTAGCTATCTAATTTACACATGACAGTGTATATATGTCAATGCTACTTTCTCAATTTGTTCCACCCTCTCCTTCCCCTACTGTGTCCACAAATCCATTCTCTACTTCTTCATCTCCAACCCTTCCCTGCAAATAGGTTTATCAGTACTAGGAAACCATAAACAAGATGAAAAGACAACCCTCAGAATAGGAGAAAATAATTGAAATTAAGCAACTGACAAAGGATTAATCTCCAAAATATATAAGCAGTTTATACAGCTCAATATCAGAAAAACAATCAACCAAATCAAAAATTAGGCAAGAGGCATAAACAGTTATTTCTTCAAAGAAGACTACACAGATAGCCAATAAATACATGAAAAGATGCTTAACGCTGCTGATTATTAGAGAAATGTAAATCAAAACTGCAATCAGATATCACCTCACACTGGTCAGAATGGCCATCATCAAAAATTCTGCAAACAATAAGTGCTGGATAGGATGCAGAGAAAAGGGAGCCCTCTTGCACTGCTGGTAGGTGTAGGACAAGAGCAAATTAGCCAAGATGGTGTGGTCAGGCTCTCTCGCCCCACAGCCTCTCGCTCACCTCAGTTCAGTTCAGTTCAGTTGCTCAGTCATGTCCAACTCTTCGCGACCCCATGAATCGCAGCATGCCAGGCCTCCCTGTTCATCACCAACTCCCAGAGTTCACTCAGACTCACGTCCATCGAGTCAGTGATGCCATCCAGCCACCTCTTCCTCTGTCGTCCCCTTCTCCTCCTGCCCCCAATCCCTCCCAGCATCAAAGTCTTTTCCAATGAGTCAACTCTTCACATGAGGTGGCCAAAGTACTGGAGTTTCAGCTTTAGCATCATTCCTTCCAAAGAAATCCCAGGGCTGATCTTCAGAATGGACTAGTTGGATCTCCTTGCCGTCCAAGGGACTCTCAAGAGTCTTCTCCAACACCACAGTTCAAAAGAATCAATTCTTCGGCCCTCAGCCTTCTTCACAGTCCAACTCTCACATCCATACATGACCACAGGAAAAACCATAGCCTTGACTAGATGGATCTTAGTCGGCAAAGTAATGTCTCTGCTTTTGAATATACTATCTAGGTTGGTCATAACTTTTCTTCCAAGGAATAAGCGTCTTTTAATTTCATGGCTGCAATCTCCATCTGCAGTGATTCGGGAGCCCCACAAAATAAAGTCTGACACTGTTTCCACTGTTTCCCCATCTATTTCCCATGAAGTGATGGAACCGGATGCCATGATCTTCGTTTTCTGAATGTTAAGCTTTAAGCCAACTTTTTCACTCTCCACTTTCACTTTCATCAAGAGGCTTTTTAGTTCCTCTTCACTTTCTGCCATAAGGGTGGTGTCATCTGTATATCTGAGGTGATTGATATTTCTCCTGGCAATCTTGATTCCAGCTTGTGTTTCTTCCAGTCCAGCATTTCTCATGATGTACTCCGCATATAAGTTAAATAAGCAGGGTGACAATACACAGCCTTGACGTACTCCTTTTCCTATTTGGAACCAGTCTGTTGTTCCATGTCCAGTTCTAACTGGTGCTTCCTGACCTGCATACAGATTTCTCAAGAGGCAGGTCAGGTGGTCTGGTATTCCCATCTCGTGTACCTAATGTCTGGAAAATAATGGCTTATGTAACTTATAGCACTGTGCATGTGCGCTATGAGGTACTTGCTTTGTCACCAGGTATTCGTTTGGTTGCAGGCTAGTGTGTGCAGTATGCTGGTATGAGCTTCACCATGAAAGCCCTGGCTGCTGCTGCCTTGGGCTACCTTGGACCGGCATCATGATTATGTTATATGAGGTTATGTCATGGCTCCTTTATGGCTCTGTTATGGTGATGCTGTGGCCGCTGCTATAGCTCCTGCGTCAACCAGGAGAGAGGCTGTGTTATCGCTGCCAGGCCACCCAGGAGAGAAGAAACGTGTCTGCAGTTCCTACGGATCCCTCCAGCCTCTCAGCTAGCACCTTGCCTACGCTGGGTTCAGCGAACAGTGCGGACAGTGTGGACAGCGAGACAACTGGCGTCATGAACAGGATGAAGAGCAACACAGTAGGAATGTAAATTGATACAGCCACTATGGAGAACAATGGAGGTTCCTTGAAAAACTAGGAATAAAATTACCATATGATTGAAAAATGGGGATAAACTATCAGCAGGGGGCATGAAAAGGAAAGAAGGACCCCTAGACATGATTAGAAACCATCGAGTCCAACCTCCTCATTTTATAGGCGGGGAAACTCAGGTGCAGAGACCCAGTAATTTGCCTGAAATCATGTAAATTCAGACCCAAGAACAGAAACCTAGACTCTTAACATTTGTGCAGTTTCTTTCTTGTTTCCTTATCAGGGAAAAGTAATTACTTGAAAAATACTTACTGGAATACATATGTTTTGAGCCAAATGAAAAGAAGCAGAGTTTATCATTTTGATTCTTGCAAATGCAAATTTTGTACAATACTATGTTGGTGGGTCTGATGATTTGTAAAAAATAATGCAGATGTCTTTCGAGCAAATAAAATGGATTCCAAATAAATACTCTATATTTTGGAAAACAACATAATTGACAGAAGGGACGAGAAGTCTTTATGGGATAAAAATGGGGTGACAAGAAGCTATCATTCGTCATGGGGAGTTATGGTCATGAGTGATGACAGATCAGTAAGAGAATTAACTCTTGACTGACTCCTTAGACCACTGGACTCTGATGTTCCTAATTTGCCTGTTGACTACAAGGACTTATCTCCTAAAGAAGGAGATTAATATCTAAACTGGATCATGTCTTTCCCTTAATGCATAGATATGGCATCTCTTTTCTTTCTGATCAAAAGATGACCTTCTCTACAAAGCATCTATGCAACAAATAGTAATATTGAATTTTGGACTTGGACTGCAAGGAGATCAAACCAGTCAGTCCTAAAGGAAATCAGTCTTGAATATTCGTTGGAAGGACTGATGCTGAAGCTGAAGCTCCAATACTTTGGCCACCTGATGTGAAGAACCGACTCAGTACAAAAGACCCTGATGCTGGGAAAGATTGAAGGCAGGAGGAGAAAGGGATGACAGAGGGTGAGATGGTTGGATGGCATCATTGGCTTGATGAACGTCAGTCTGAGCAGACTCCAGGAGTTGGTGATGGACAGGAAAGCCTGGCGTGCTGCCGTCCATGGAGTCACAAAGAGTTGGAAACAATTGAGTGACTGAACTGAGCTGATTGAATTTTGACATTTTATTAAACTTCAATTTGGTTTCTAAAGCAAAAGTCAACACCCCACATCTACTTCAGGAGATACTAATTTTAAAAAGTAATTTATTGCCCTATCTTAACCATGCTATGTTTCTAGAAATAATGTTACAGTTAGGATAATCTTTTCACTGGGAAAACTGTGATTTTTATCATTTGTAAATTTTTTATTTTTTTTAAGAGAGACGTTTATGTATTTTTAGCTAGTAATTCCCTTTCTAGGAAGCAATCCTAAGGATATAATCAGCAACTCACATTAATATACAGGTTTGCTCATCATTTAATCATCTATTATAACAATTAAAATCAATCTGAATGTAAAACAATAGTATAATTAAGTTATCATGTAAACATACACTGGAATATTAGGTACTATTGAATTCATGTTTCAAAGAATATGGTACAATATTTCCTATAGAATGTAAGCTTCCTGAGGACAGAGACCAGGTTTGAATTTCCTCAATAGTGTATTTTCTGTTAACAGTGGCTCAGTATTTATTGGATGAATGAATGGGTGGATGGAAGTACTGAGTGAAAAATAAAGAAAGAATTCAAAGCTATGTTTATTTTGTTGTTGTTGTTGTTTAGTTGCTAAATCATGTCTGAATCTTTTGCAGCCCCATGGACTATAGCCTGCTAGGCTCCTCTGTCCTGAAAATTTTCCAGGCAAGAATGCTGGAGTAGGTTGCCATTTTTTTCTCCAGAGGATATTCCTAACACAGGAATCAAACTCTTGTCTCCTGCATTGGCAGGAAGATTCTTTACTGCTGAGCCACTAAGGAAGCCCATGTATGTATTGTAAATTACCCTATTTCTTCTCAAATAAAAGACTCAAAGAGATACTGTCACTATTATTAGAAACAAAAACAGTATTACCAAAAGTATTTCCTTCTCGTGACTTCATATAATGTAAACATAATTAAAATCTGTTTGCTTTTGAAAGCAGAAATATGTTTTTGGGTGCTCATATAGAGTTTTCTTGCATATGATAAACAGGTTAAGAAAAAAACAAAAGATAAACAGTCCTTTTATTTTAATCAATTTTCTCCCCTAATTCTATTATATTGAAACTTATTTTCCAAAATTTGTTCTTTGTTGCCATAGTGATCAGCTCTCAATGTGAAATTATATCACACTGGCTTTCTTTCAAGTTTCAATAACGTGCCGTCACCACCTACTTCTCTTTCAAAATGTTCAAATCCTCTAATCACTCAGTATCTTAATAGCCTCACTTTTGGGGAACTGAAGTGGGAGTTGGGGACTCAGAAAGGCTTATGTACAATGAGTGGGAGTGAAATTTAAGAAAAAAGTAAAATTTGGAAATAAATTATTATATAAAATAAGGTTTGATCTTCATCTAGCAATCTACTCTTCTCAACATACCTCAAGTTTTCCATTTAAATATTCTATACTAAGGAATGAATTGAGCTTTAATTTGAAATAAGAGTAATTTGAGAATAAAAGTATGTGGTCTGTGTTAGCACTTATAGATTATCCTTAATATAGAAAGAGTCTTTACAAAGCAATAAGAAAATATTTTCTTATAAAAGAATGAAAGTTATAGACAATTTACAAAAGAAAATAATAAAATAATCAATAAACATAGAAAAAGGACGTTCAACTTTGCTAATAATCAAAGAAATAAAAAAAAGTTACCATCTTTTGTCTGGCATTTGGTAAAAATTTTAAAGGACAACAAATGACAAAGTAGCTAGAGTTTAGAGAAATGGGCATTCTTATACACTGTGGCAAGAATGTAAATTGGTACAGGCTCACTAAGTATCTTTTGAATTAGGATTTCCAGTTCTAGGAATTCATCTAAGGGGGAAAAAAGAGAGAAATGAAGATATATATTCACAAAGATGGATTTACAGTGATATTCATCTTCTTTTTGTTTTCATACAATAAGTGGAATCAACCTCAATGTGTATCAACAATACAGAGATTATGATTTAATCATATAATGGAGTGTTTGGAAGCCATTGAAAATGAGGATGTAGATCTATATTTTTTGACATGAAAAGTTTTCACACTGATGTGGAAAGATATCCACATAACATGAAGTGAGGGGATTTGGCAGGCTTCTCAAAATACCCTAGGAAAACTGAATGTGTATGAGGCTCCACAGAAACAGGTCTGGACAGGGATACCCCAAAATATGGACTGTGGTTATTGCTGACAGGGACGCTTCCAAGTGGCTTTTATTTTATAAATTTCCGTCATGTGTGAATATTTATAACTGACAAGTTAGAATCAGGAAAAATAACTGAGATGTTTCCATTTTTTTTTACACACCAGGTAAGTTTCTCAGAGAATTCAAAACTTAAGTTCCCAGGCACATTAAACTCTGAGGACTGAAGTGAACCTTGGAAATCAGAAATGAAGTGGTGATGATTGGGTTGAGAAAAGTCTCTGGAAATATGTGGCACAAATCTGCTACCCAGAAAGTAGTTACTGAATAAAAATCTACATTTAGGCTCTCATTTTACAAGACAGGAAGTCCAAGCTTGCACAATAAGTAATGTCAGGACCCCGGGCTTCCTGACCCTGGGTATCCTGGTTGTCTCACCCAAACAGACCACCCCCGTTGAACAAAGCAACCATTCCCTCCAGCAATTTCAGGTGACTGCTTAGTTTGGATAGCCAAAACTGTTGTTTTTTGATGGATGACACATCCTCAGCAAAGAAACATAACATGATGCAAACAAGGGGCTGAGTTTACATAGAAATTATAGACTGTGCTGCTGTTTGGTAAGATTTGGGAACTGATTACAAGGTACTTCCAAAGCAACACCTCTTTCGGCGGCACGTGCATTTCTGAAGATTTTCTGCGGATGGCTGCTGGCCAAGGGCATATCCTCTGTGAAAATTCAAACACTGCTTGTTTATTGTTATGCTCCAGTGTAAGATTTCTAGGAATCTTTCTAGAAACCCAAGACTGGATGTTGTAGCCTGTCACCCCTGACCTTCCCACGTAGGGGCCTTTTAGCTCAGGAAGCATTTCTGTTGCTAATATAAGCCATTACTCTTGAATAAAAGTGTTTTCATTCTGTTTGCCTTTAATACAGGAGATGAGTATACATGGAGTCTTATTAATAGGGAAAGTCCATATTTCTCTGACCCTTGAACTGACATCTTCTAGAACACTGAAAAGCGTCACAGATTAATTCTGGGTGCCCCCGGCTAGAGTCTCATCTGGACCCCCATATCAGCTACATTCCTCAAGCGGGGCACCCCCACATTTTTCTTCTCTGCTGGTCTCTTCTTTGATGCTCTCTGCCCTCAGCTACACTCAGCCCTGCTTTCAGCGCCCACCACAGGATGGCCCAAGTTCACGTTCTGGCTCTCTCTGGATGCTCCCAGTGGCACCAGGTCTCAATGATAGCCTGGTGATGTAGTCCCTAAAAGACTGAGGAGAAAGTATCACTGACTCTGGGTCATATTTTGTCAGTAGGAGCTGGAGGGAGCTGAGTCTCTCACCAAGGACTCCCCAAGGCCAGCAAGGTAGAGAGAGGACAAGCACTAGAGCATCCTTCTCCCACGCTTGTCTCTCCCCAGTTCAGTTCATTTCAATTGCTCGGTTGTGTCTCACTCTCTGTGACCCCATGGACTGTAGCATGCCAGGCTTCCCTGTTTATCACCAACTCCTTGAGCTTGCTCAAACTCATGTCCATCAAGTCAGTGATGTCATCCAACCATCTCATCCTCTGTCATCCCCTTCTTCTCCTGCCTTCAATCTTTCCCAGCATCAGGGTCTTTTCCAATGAGTTGGTTCTTCACATCAGGTGGCCAAAGTATTGGAGCTTCAGCTTCAGCATCAGTCCTTCCAATGAATATTTGGGACTGATTTCCTTTGTGTGTCTCTCCCCAGACTCACCCAAATCCTCCTCTCCCTCCCCCCCGGGGAGGGGAAATCAGGCAAATCACCTCCTAATGACCCACCCACCCCAGGCTCCTCAGATGGTCTGAACCTTGCAAGAGGCTCAAGGAAGGATGTGGGCTGCATGCATTTCCCTCATCGTGTTATATTCCAAAGCAAAAGCCTATTTTGAAAGAATGAAACCATTTTGCACTGTGCTAAAAGAAACTCAGCATCTGACTACTGTAGAGCAGTCTGTCACTTCGGGATGAGTTCACTGGGAAATAAAGACCAAGCAAAACACATGAACGTGGACATGAAAACCAAGGAAGACACAAGAACTGAACAATCAAAACAGTGTTCTTTCTTTTTGGTTTCAATTCATTTGTCAGAACAGATCAAACCACCGTGTAGATGACTTTTTAAAAGTTAGCAACAGTTTAAGCTTAACTGTACTGCAATTTTCAAATTGAACTTAAAATATTTAAATGTGACTTCCATGAATAAACTGAAACACTGAAGACATTACACAGTGGCTGAAAGAGAAGACCAGACTTCATTTCAAAACTATATGGTTGCACCCGAGTGAATGCGCTCTGATCAGTCTTGAACACCAGGGATTATCTGTGCAAACACACAAAATTTAGCGCCTCTGAATTTGATCACTCAGACTTAAATGCAACTGTTCTCAGAGAAGATCAATGTTTATAGCCTTAAATTCATTCAATATTTAATTTAAATGCAGGCAGGTTTATATCTGAAACCAAAGCCTGACATTTCAGAGTTTTTTTCATCCCTGACAGCCCAACCCAGCATGAAGCTTCATGCTAACTCCCAGGTGCCAAGGAGACTTCAGAAACCCAACTGCAAAGCCCTCTTGACCAGGGATCCAGAAACAGTGTAGGAAAGCATGCTCACAAATCCGACCCAGTCCTGAAAAGGCTAACACCAGCTTCCTAACTGGTTTCTCTGCCACCTCTGACCCTCTCCAGACATCTCTATGAGGCTGCCAGAGCCATCCTTTCAGGGCCATCCATCCTTCCAGGGGGCAAAGATGGGAAGCATTCAACCCATTCAAATCAAGATCAAGTTAAACACTTAGGAAAGTATTGCCAAAGAGCAGGGCAGACTTAATAGGTGGAAAATTAGAGGCAGAACCCAAACAAAAAAAGCCCAAACATATCTAGATCCACCTTTTATATAGTGTTTTTCATTGGGTTTCATTTCATTAGCTTCCATTTCAAACGTTGTGCACACCCAGCACAGAAAAATTACAAAGAACATCTTTATAATCACGCTTGCACTTCTGGAATGGCGTGTTTGTACAAGTCCTTCAAGATTCTTCCTTGTGGGCACACATACATATAGGCAATATCTTTACAAAACTGGACCCCTGAAGTAAGTGCTGTCTGTTACACACCATACTTTAGGTCCTTGATTCTCAAACTTGGCTATGCATTATAATCACTTGAGGAAACTTTTAATACCTTGATGAATAGGTCTCAATCATGACCTTCAAATCAGAATTTCTGGAATGAAACCAAGGCTTCCGTATTTTTTAATACTGCTGAAGTGCATCCAAGGTACAAACGAGTTTGAGAGCAAGTCTTATGCAGAGTAGCAGAGTATACCACCCCTAAATATGTATATGCATCCTTGGCATAAGGATTGTTTTGAGAAACTGCAGTCCTGAGAGGTCTGAAAACAGAGTAGAAATTACCATTTACTATGGAAAAGGCACTGGAGGCCAACTCCAGTACTCTTGCCTGGAAAATCCCATGGATGGAGGAGCCTGGTAGGCTGCAGTCCATGGGGTCGCGAAGGGTCGGACACGGCTAAGTGACTTCACTTTCATTTTTCACTTTCATGCATTGGAGAAGGAAGTGGCAACCCACTCCAGTGTCCTTGCCTGGAGAATCCCAGGGACAGAGGAGCCTGGTGGGCTGCCATCTATGGGGTCGCACAGAGTCAGACACAACTGACGTGACTTAGCAGCAGCAGCAGCAAGAAACATTTACTGTTTTTTTTTTTTTTAAACTAAAAAGGAAACTCTCCCACCATGGTGGCGTCTCCCTCTCCACACCAGGAGGAATAGGATGACTGTAAATCACAAGAAACTTATCAGTGGAGAAGTTCAGTTCAGTTCAGCCTCTCAGTCGTGTCCAACTCTTCGCGACCCCATGAATTGCAGCACGTCAGGCCTCCCTGTCCATCACCAACTCCCGGAGTTCACTCAGACTCATGTCCATCGAGTCAGTGATGCCATCCAGCCACCTCATCCTCTGTCGTCCCCTTCTCCTCCTGCCCCCAATCCATCCCAGCATCAGAGTCTCTTCAAATGAGTCAACTCTTCACATGAGGTGGCCAAAGTACTGGAGTTTCAGCTTTAGCATCATTACTTCCAAAGAAATCCCAGGGTTGATCTCCTTCAGAATGGACTGGTTGGATCTCCTTGCAGTCCAAGGGACTCTCAAGAGTCTTTTCCAACACCACAGTTCGAAAGCATCAATTCTTCAGTGCTCAGCCTTCTTCACAGTCCAACTCTCACATCCATACATGACCACAGGAAAAACCATAGCCTTGACTAGACGGACTTAGTCAGCAAAGTAATGTCTCTGCTTTTGAATATACTATCTAGGTTGGTCATAACTTTTCTTCCAAGGAGTAAGCATCTTTTAATTTCATGGTTGCAGTCACCATCTGCAGTGATTTTGGAGCCCCCCAAAATAAAGTCTGACACTGTTTCCACTGTTTCCCCATCTATTTCCCATGAAGTGATGGGACCGGATGCCATGATCTTCGTTCTCTGAATGTTGAGCTTTAAGCCAACTTTTTCACTCTCCTCTTTCATTCATCAAGAGGCTTTTGAGTTCCTCTTCACTTTCTGCCATAAGGGTGGTGTCATCTGCATATCTGAGGTTACTGATATTTCTCCCGGCAATCTTGATTCCAGCTTGTGTTTCTTCCAGTCCAGCATCTCTCATGATATACTCTTCATATAAGTTAAATAAGCAGGGTGACAATATACAGCATTGACATACTCCTTTTCCTATTTGGAACCAGTCTGTTGTTCCATGTCCAGTTCTAACTGTTGCTTCCTGACCTGCAATACAGATTTCTCAAGAGGCAGGTCAGGTGGTCTGGTATTCTCATCTCTCTCAGAATTTTCCACAGTTTATTGTGATCCACACAGTCAAAGTCTTTGGCATAGTCAATAAAGAAGAAATAGATGTTTTTCTGGAACTCTCTTGCTTTTTCAATGATCCAGAGGATGTTGGCAATTTGATCTCTGGTCCCTCTGCCTTTTCTAAAACCAGCTTGAACATCAGGAATTTCACGGTTCATGTATTGCTGAAGCCTGGCTTGGAGAATTTTAAGCATTACTTTACTAGCATGTGAGATGAGTGCAATTGTGCGGTAGTTTGAGCATTCTTTGGCATTGCCTTTCTCTGTAATTGGAATGAAAACTGACGTTTTCCAGTCCTGTGGCCACTACTGAGTTAAATCTGCATTAACAAGCTTGTCCTCCTTTAGTGGGCTTTTCCTGGTACCCTCCCATAACTGGCTCCCCTTCTACCCCACCCACCCTTTTGTCTTTAACTGAAGATATATTTAAAGTGGTGGCTTGGGCCATTTGAGGGAGTTCTACTCAGTTTTCTTGGGTATCTCCCATGTATATGTCAGGTATACACACTAACAGACTTTCACTTGTTTTTCTCTCATTAACCGGTCTTTTTTTACAGGAGAACTCAGCCAAGAACCTGGGAGGGTTGAGGGGAAATGATTTCTCCTCCTCTACACTTATATAAGGGCTTCCCAGGTGGTGCTAGTAGAAAGAACCCACCTCTCAAAGCAGGAGATGCAAGAGACAGGTTTGGTCACTGGGTAGGGGAAGATCCCCTGAAGGAGGGCATGGCAACCCACTCCAGGATTCTTGCTTGCAGAATCCCATGGATAGAGGAGTCTGGTGGGCTACAGTCCACTGGGTCACAAAGAGTCAGACACAAGTGAAGCGACTTAGCATGCATGCATGAACATTTTCACAAAGAACTGAGAGTGAGGAGACTGGTTGAGGGTGAGGTAAGGCAGTGGTTCTCAAGCTTCGCTGTGTATCCAGTCCCCTGGAGAACCTGGGGAGGCTGCTTAGTCACAGGTGTCTCCTATGAGACTTAGACTCTGTGTCCTGTATTAGTTCTCTGGGCAATTCAGATACACACTAAGTTGTGGGACCACCAACTCACGTAACCAACCTCCTATCATGTGATTGCCTCTTAAGTGATCTGCTCCTTCCTTCTGCTCACTAACCATAAACCTCAGGAACTGGGCTGTTTTCTATGGCAGGAGCCTTTAGCCACATGTGTCTACATAGCACTTGAACTGTGGCCAGTTCAAATTGAGAGATGCTGCCAATACAAAACAAACACTAGATTTCAAAGACTGGGAACACATTGAAATGACAATATTTTGCTATATTGAGCCTCTCTCTTTTTCCTTTTTTTCAGTGTGGCCTCCAAGAAATTTAAATTACACTTGTAGCATATAACTTGTTTCTTTGGGACAGGCCGCTCTAGGGGACAAGACTTATGACTATTCACTACTGTCTTTTTAGCACCTAGCTCAGCAATTTTGCATCAAATAGGCATTCCATTGATATTTTTTGAAAAGAGAAAATGAGTCAGTGAATTAATGAATGCATACAGACATACGGCAGCCCAGGCATTCATGGTATTATCCCACAGACAAAGGACAAACTTTTGAAAAATAGAAGCTATATTGGTTTGGGTTCCCCCAGAAGCAGTCCCTGGGACAAAGATCAAGCGCAAGTGATCTATTTGGGATTTACCTGTTAATATTTGCTCTCCCATTCCATCCTAGAAAGGCCAAAAACAAGAGCCAGGGAGTGGAGAAGTGAAACTGGGAAGGGAAGAAGGCTAATAAAGGGTGTGATCTCAAGTCAGTTGCCACCATGGGCAACAGAAACTTGATCCTGCTGGGAAACTTCAGAATCAGTGCTTTGAAGGCATCTCCTTCTGCCAGGGTATTTCCATACCATTCCTATCTATCGTTACTTAAAGCTGCTGGGAGGGCTGCATGTGCTCATCCCCGGCACTCTTGTCCTACTCTATGGCACAGACAGAGCAAGCAGGCAAAGAGACATCAGGGCCAGCAGGTGGCATATGCCAAAGTGGTACAGCTGAGGGATGGGGCATAGCCAGTGACAGCTAACTATAGTTTCTTTCAAAGCAAGCCATCATTAATTCTATCACCTAATAGTTAAAAGTACTTGCCTGGTGACTCAGATGGTAAAGCATCTGCCTACAATGCAGGAGACCCAGGTTCGATCCCTGAGTCGGGAAGATCTCCTGGAGAAGGAAATGGCAACTCACTCCAGTATTCTTGCCAGGAAAATCCCATGAACAAAGGAGCCTGGTAGGCTACTGTCCATGGGGTCACAAAGAGTCAGACACGACTGAGCAACTTCAATGTCAAAGTCAATGCCAATAGTTAAAAGTGGTACCACTGTCATACAGCTCTCCATAGCCCACAAGACAGTCAGTAAAGCCCCTTTGGGATCCTTGGACAATTCTTCAATTGTTGCCCCCCCACCTCCCCGTCCCCACTTCTTGCCCTCCCATCCCATCCTAGAGTTACCAAATGGATATTGGGAAGAGGTTACCAGTTATGAGCTCAGTGCACCTTGATGAAGAGTTGCCAAAGTTGACTGAAGATGGCCTCAGCTTCGCTGTCACTGAGTTACAACTCTGCCCTCTATCTCCTGTTTGTACACCCTCGGCAGGTATTGGTAGCCAATTTCTTTTCTTCTGGTTTCTCCACTACAATGCATAGTTACCCAGGAAGGTGACCAATCATTGTCTTTGAATTGCCTTTAATACATGTACACATGAAATGATACCTGTATGTGATGCATGAAGTGGTGGCAGCTCAATCTTTTAACAAAGAGTCTCAAATTGCTAGTTCATATAACTTCACTCAGCATTAAGTCATTTCACAGAAACCAGACCATAGCAGTTCTGTTTTTGGAGGTTAATTTTGTCTGGTTCTAATTTGAAATCAGGAGAGGCTCCAGAATAATTTCATTAAGCACAGTGAAGCAAGGCAAGTAAGACAGAAGTAATAAACAAATTGAAAATGAGAAATGGCTGACCCAGGGGGAATGGAATTCAGAGTAGTCTGGAGTCTTTATAGTAATTTTAAATGTACTTGATACCATAAAACTGTGTGTGTTTTCCATGAACAGTTCACTTCAGTCAAGGCCCTGGTTCCCTTCAGAGGACTTGGCCAAACCACTGTCATAATCTGTCATTGCTGGAACTTTGCATTCAACCTTTTTCCCCAGTCTAACATTTTAGCATTTATTTCCCTTTCCTGGAATGTAAGTAATGTAAATATTTATGTCATTTAATTAAACTTTTAGGTTATAAATAACCAGGTTGCTTAATTTAGATAAATTAAATAGATCATATAAAGGTCCTGCAACTATTTGGACCACCATAAATTTAAGAATAAACTGGATATTCCAATAAAAACATGTAAATTTAAATTAATCCCACCAATCACTGGTCCTTCTCTACTTAACAAACACATGTGAAACATCAAGAGTTGGAGAACACAGATGTCCATAGTGAGTTAGATAACAGCTCTGTCTGGGCAAAGAACCCCTGTAAAGATCCCCAGTTGTTGCCACGAAGGAACTTGGTTCCATCTTTCTTAATTTACTGACTTTATATGAGAAGTTGCATCACAGACTTTTATGAGAAATATCCCTTTTTTGTTTAACATTGGCAACAAATGTTCAAAATTTTTAAAAACACTTTGCAGGACCTCTCTGCTGGTCCAGTGGTTGAGAATTTGCCTGCCAATGCAGGGGACACAGGTTCAATCCCTGATCTGTCAGGATCCCACGTGCTGTGGAGCAGCTAAGCTCGTACACCACAACTATCGAGCCTGTGCCCCATGTATCACAGCTACTAAGTTCACACCCCCAAGAGCCAATGCTCCACCTCAGTGAGGAGTCCGCACACTGCAGCTGGAGAGTAGCTCCTGCTGACTGCAACTAGAGAAAAGCCTGTGCAGCAAAGAAGACCCAGTGCAGCCAAAAATAAGCCAATAAATAAAATTCTTTTAAAAGTCAGATTTTCATTTAAAAAAAGGAGAGAGAGAGAGAAGCCACTGCAATGAGAAGCCCAGGCACTGCAACTAGAGAATAGCACTTGCTCACTGCAACTAGAGAAAGATTGAGCACAGCAACAAAGACCCAGAGCAGCCAAAAATTAACTAATTAATGAATTAACTAAAAATACGATGCAGATCCAAATGAAAAGAGCCAAGCAGGGGGCAGGCAAGATTGTGTCTTTGAATTCTCCATAGAGCAAATACAGTTGTAGGTGCTAACTGGGTCAGACACAAATATGCAAAGAACATGTCAACTGCTCTGGTTTATATTCACATGTGACCCACAAAAGGAATGGGGCTTAAATTCAAGCAGAACAAAATGTTGATAGAGCACTGGAAATAACTTCTTGGTTGTACATCAGGGAATACACATCTCGACTAGAGAAAGATTTATCCTGGGAAACCTGCTGCTTTCAACATTGAACTCCCTAAAGACCAGACAGGTTATAGTCATTTAGTGGGAATGCGTATCAAGACTTTGAATTTTGGTTATTGATTGGCAAGAATAAAAACACAGCCACCCACACAGAAAACAACAGCAAAAATTGGCTTCTCTTAAATGAAAATATTTCTTTGGCTTTCTCTTAGTTACATATTTTTAGCAAAAATTAAACATACACTGCAAATCATGCTTTCATATCTTGGGTAGGCAATAGACTCATTTCAATCTAACTTGAAAGGAGCAACCAGGAGACTCTTCTTTCCTAGCCCGATTTTGAAACACTCCCACACGTTTTTATCCTTTTCTCTCTGTGAGTTATTTTTTCTCTCCTCAGAACGTAGAGTATGTGAGAAATCTGTACTATTCTATTTTTGCTGAGGAATAAATTTTAAGCTCAAACTGTTGTCTATTCGATTGTTATTCCTTCTCCAGACCTTTATATTAAAGTCAATGCTAGGTCTTCATCCCTCCCATGGTCATAAAGATTACATGAGAGATAGGCTAATGATTTTAGCTACTATCTAAGACTAAACAATAGTCTGTAATTGTATTATTTTTATTCTAATTTTTTTCTCTATAATAGTAATCATCCAGCCCCTCATAATTTTATGTGATAGTCATGATATTGCAGATTGAATAATAAAAATAAAGTTTATATTCACTGAGCTGTACTCTATGTCAAGCACCAGGCTATACACATTTTTTAAACTTACATCAACCTTATGAAAAAGTGAAAGTATTAGACTCTCAGTAGTGTCTGATTCTTTCGACCCCATGGACTGTGTGTGGTTGGTGTAAAGGGCCTCCAAGCCTCCACCTCTGTGTTATAGCTTATTGTCTGGTGTAGATCCATAGTTCACCTCTTGACTGGCGTCTTCCCTGAATAAGAATAAAGCCACCAACCTTTTAACAGTGTTTCCCTTTGGAGTATTTGTGTTTACCTGTTCTGCCCTCGTTGAATGGTGTTTAAAACTCCCAAGAAGGAACAGAAAATCAAGAAAATAAAACCTCACTATCTCTTAGTGGGAGTTGTATATATCATTACAACCAGAGATGGTCTCTGCAGTTAGAGGCTTCATTTTAAATCTCAACTCCATTCCATGTAAACACAAGCTACTGAAGTTCCCTACATCTCAGTTTTCTCCTTCAAAAAATGGGGACAACAGTTTAGCACCTACCTCCCAGGTTTGATCTTGGAGTAGGGAAGATCCCCTGGAGGATGGCACAGCAACCCACTCCAGTATTCTTGCCTGGAGAATCCCTTGAACAGAGAAGCCTGGTAGGCTACCACAAAGAACCGGACACAGCTGAAGCGAAAGAGCACACACACGTAAGAAATCATAGTCATAGAGCTTGACACCTGTCTTAGACTGCCCAAGCTTCTATAACAAAATACCGCAGACTGAGTATAAACAACAAAAACTTATCTCTCACAGTTCTATAGACGAGAAATCCAAGATCAGAGTGCCAGTAAGGGCCCTCTTACAGGCTGCAAACTGCCAACTTCTTGCAGTATCCTCACACATGGCAGGAGGAGAAGGCAGCTCTCTAGGACCTCTCTCTCTCTTTTGATTTTACTTGTTTCTATTTACTTTATTTTTTTTAATTTTTTTATTAATTTTGGTTGTGCTTGGTCTTTGATGCAATGCACAGGCTTCTCACTGTGGTGGCTTCTCTTGTAGCAGAGGACAGGCTCTAGGCTCACCGACTTCAGTAGTTTGCACACAGAGGTTCAGTAGCTACAACTCATGTGTTTTAGTTGCTCCATGGTATATGGGACCCTCCCAGACCAGGGTTTAAACTCATGTCCCCTGCATTGGCAGGCAGACTATTATCCTCTGTACCACCAGCTGTTGTTGTTCAGTCACTCAGTCATGTCCTACTCTTTGCAACCCCAGGGACTGCAACACTCCAGGCTTCCCTCTCCTTCACCGTCTCCCGGAGCTTGCTCAAACTCATGTATATTGAGTCGGTGATGCCATCCAACCATCTCATCCTCTGTCATCCCCTTCTCCTCCTGCCTTCAATCTTTATCAACATCAGGGTCTTTTCTAATGAGTCGGCTTTTTGCATCAGGTGGCCAAAATATTGGAGTTTCAGCCTCAGCATCAGTCTTTCCAATGAATATTCAGGACTGATTTCCTTTAGGATTGACTGGTTGGATCTCCTTGCAGTTCAAGGGACTCTCAAGAGTCTTCACCAACACCACAGTTCAAAAGCATCAGTTCTTTGGTGCTCAGCCTTCTTTACGGTCCAGCTCTCACATCCATACATGACTACTGGAAAAATCATAGCTTTGACTAGATGGACCTTTGTTGGCAAAGTAATGTCTCTGCTTTTTAATATGCTGCCTGTTTGTCATAGCTTTTCTCCCAAATAGCAAGCGTCTTTTAATTTCACAGCTGCAGTACCCTCCACAGTGATTTTGGAGCCCAAGAAAATAAAGTCTGTCACTGTTTCCATTGTTCCCCATCTATTTGCCATGAAGTGAAGGGACTGGAGGCCATGATCTTTGTTTTTTGAATGTTGAGCTTTAAGCCAGCTTTTTCACTCTTCTCTTTCACCTTCATCAAGAGGCTCTTTAGTTCCTCTTTGCTTTCTGCCATTAGGGTTGTGTCATCTGTGTATCTGAGGTTATTGATATTTCTTCCGCAGTCTTGATTCCAGCTTGTGCTTCATCCAGCCTGGCATTTTGTATGATGTATTCCGCATATAAGTTGAATAAGCAGAGTGACAATATACAGCCTCGACATACTCCTTTCCTGATTTGGAACCAGTCTGTTCCATGTTCTAACTGTTATTTCTTGACCTGCAGGCAGGTTTCACAGGAAGCAGGTAAGGAGGTGTGGTATTTCCATCTCTTGAGGAATTGCCACAGTTTGTTGTGATCTACATGGTCAAAGGCTTTAGCATAGTCAATGAAGCAAAAGTAGATGTTTTTCTGGAATTCTCTTGCCTTTTCTATAATCCAACAGATGTTGGCAATTTGATCTCTGGTTCCTCTGCCTTTTCTAAATCCATCTTGAACATACGGGAGTTCTCGATTCATGTACTGTTGAAGCCTGACTTGGAGAACTTTCAGCACTACTTTCTAACATTTGAAATGAGTGCAGTTGTGTGGTAGTTTGAACATTCTTTGGCATTGCCCTTCTTTGGGATTGGAATGAAAATTGACCTTTCCCAGTCCTGTGGCCACTGCTGAGCTTTCCAAATTTGCTGGTATGTTGAGTGCAGCACTTTGACAGCATCATCTTTTAGGACTGAAAATAGCTCAGCTGGGATTCCATCACCTCTACTAGCTTTGTTCATAGTGATGCTTTCTAAGGCCCACTTGACTTCACACTCCAAAATGTGTGGCTTTAGGTGCGTGATCACACCATCATGGTTATCTGAGTCATGAAGATCTTTTTTGTATAGTTCTTCTGTGTATTCTTGACACCTCTTCTTAATATCTTCTGCTTCAGTTACGTCCATACTGTTTCTTCCTTTATTGTGCCCATCTTTGCATGAGATGTTCCGTTGGTATCTCTAATTTTCTTGCAGGTATCTCTAGTCTTTCCCATTCCTCTATTTCTTTGCATTGTTCACTTAGGAAGGCTTTCTTATCTCTCCTTGCTATTCTTTGGAACTTTGTATTCAGATGGATATATTTTTCCTTTTCTCCTTTGCCTTTTGCTTCTCTTCTTTTCATAGCTATTTGTAAGGCCTCTTCTGGCAACAATTTTCCCTTTTTGAACTTCTTTTTCTCGGGGATGTTTTTGTACAGTGTTACGAACCTCTATCCATAGCTCATCAGGCACTCTGTCTATCAGATTTAATCCCTTGATTTTATTTGTTACTTCCACTGTATTATCATAAGGGATTTGATTTAGGTCATACCTGAATGGTCTAGTGGTTTTCCCTACCTTCTTCAATTAAAGCCTGAATTTTGCAATAAGTTCTTGATCTGAGCCACAGTCAGCTCCCAGTCTTGTTTCTGCTGACTGTAGAGAGCTTCTCCATCTTTGGCTGCAAAGAATATAATCCATCTGATTTCAGTGTTGACCATCTGGTGATGTCCATGTGTAGGGTCATCTCTTGTGCTATTGGAAGAGGGTATTTGCCATGACCAGTGCATTCTCTTGGCAAAACTCTGTTATCCTTTGACCTGCTTCATTTTGTACTCCAAGGCCAAATTTGCTTGTTACTCCAGGTGCCTGTTGACTTCCTATTTTTGCATTCCATTCCCCATGATGAAAAAAACTGCCAGGGATGTCCTCAAATCTCTTTTATAAGGGCATTAATCCCATTCATAATCTAATCAGCTCCCACTCATAACCTAGTCAGCTTCTAATATCATCACATTGGACAGTAGAGCTCAACATACGAATTTGCTGGTGGGGGAAACATGAATATGCAGTCGAGGGCGATATCTAACCCATCCCCCTCTTTTTGCCACAGTGTCAACAGAAGTCTAAAGAAGGAAAGTGGCTTACCCACTTTCCCACTTTACCCAGATTCACAAAGTTTTTGGTAAAACTGTAACCATTTATTCAGTTAACCAATTTCTCTGCACCTCATGGCCTCTCAAATAGGTAAATTTAGGCAAAAGTGTGTGGCTCTCAATGTCAATTCAATAGCTGAAATTAAATACAGAGACAATAATATTAAGGTATCAGATGTTCATCTTCTTTTTTTTTTTTTGAAATGTAATTGACTTATAACACTATTAATTTTAGGTTTACAAATAGTTATAAGATAGTTACAAAAGTTGTTTTTCTTATGATGAGAACGTTTAAAATGTACTCTTTGAGCAACTTCCAAGTATGCAACACAGTATTATTAACTACAGTCACTACGCTTTACATTATACACATTTTGTTTATTTCAAAACTGGAAATTTTTAACTTTTGACCTCCTTTACCCATTTTGCCCACCCCCCAGTTCTGCCTATTTTTTGTCTATGTTTTTTAGATTCTGCATGTCCTTAAGATCATATAGTAATTTTCTTTCTCTGACTTATTTCACTTATAATACCTTCAGGATTCATCCACAGTGTGGCAAATTGCATTCTGTTTTATGGATGAATAATATTCCATTGTATACCACAATTTTTTATCCATTCATCCATCAGTGGGCACTTAGATTTTTTCCGTATTACGTAAACATAGAGGTGTGTATGTCTTTTTGAGTTAGTGTTTTCACTTCTTTGGTTAAGTATCTGAAAGTAGAATGCTGGATCATGTGATGGACCTGTTTTTAATTTTTTGAGGAGACTATATACTCCTTTCCATAGTGTTTGCACCGGTTTTCCTTTCCCACAACTGTGCACAAGGGTTCCCTTGTTATTTCTCATCTTTTTGACAACAACCTTTCTGATAGGTGTGAGATGGTGTCTCATTATGGTTTTGATTTGCATTTCCTTGATGATTGAGCATCTTTTCATGTGTCTGTTTGCCATCTATATGTTTTCTTTGGAAAAATGTCTTTTCAAATCCTTGGCTCATTTTTTCATTGAATGTGGGTTTTTTTTTTTTTTGTTTTTTGTTTTTGCTATTAAGTTGTATGAGTTTTTTATAAATTTCGGATATTAACTCCTTATCAGATATATGATTTGCAAACATCTTCTCCCATTCCATAGGTTGCCTTTTAATCTTGTTGATGGATTCCTTTGCTGTGCAGTTTTTCAGTTTGATATAGTCCTGTTGCTTGTTTTTCCATTAGTTACCTTTGCTTTTGCTGTTAAATCCAAAACTCATCACCAAGACTGACTCCAAGGCACTTACCACCTACGCTTTCTTCTAGAATTTTATGGTATCAAGTCTACGTTCAAGTCTTTAATCCATTTGGAGTTAGTTTTTGTGTGTGGTATAAGATATGGGTCTAGTTTCATTCATTTGCATGTAGCAGTACAGTTTTGTCCGCACTATATATTAAAGAGACTGCTCTTGCCCCATTGTATATTCTTGGCTTTTTTGTGGTAAATTAATTGACCATATAGGCCTAGGCTTATTTCTGAGCTCTCAATTCAGTTCCATTGATCTATATGTTTGTTTTTTATGCTAATACTGTGCTATTTTGATTACTTACAGCTTTGTAATATAGTTTGAAATCAGTGAAGATAATGTTTCTAGCTTAGTTTTTTTTTCCTCAGGATTGTTTTGGCTATTTGGGATCTAGATGTTCACTTTTTCTCTGGCATTACAACAGATTTTACCAATTATTTCAGCACCTCCAAATCTCTGTTAGCTGGAATTTCCATAAAAGATGCTCATAATTCTTCCAGATTTCACTGTGCCTTCTGGATCATCAGAGAAAAGACAAAATTGTGGTCAGTGCAGTTTTACTGTTGGCCATCTACTTTATTCTCTCTCTCCATATGGCATTTTATCTTGCATCTTCTAAACTCAGAGTCTGCTTATAACCAGAGCAGCCAGGCTGAGCAAGAATGGTTAAAAGCTGGTGGAGGTGGGTCATGTTTCTTTCCAGAAAACTCAGTAGGTTCTAAGTATAATGGGAGGAAAACTGGGACAAAATAACAGAGAGAAAATTGCTATAATACAGCATCAAGGTCTCTCAGACATAGAAAACATAATTTATGCTTCTTCATTCAGGGAGAAAGCTTCCTAAAGCTTATACATGAAACCTCAACAAACTTGTTGCTGCTGCTGCTAAGTTGCTTCAGTCGTGTCTGACTTTGTGCGACCCCATGGACGGTAGCCCACCAGGCTCTGCCATCCCTGGGATTCTCCAGGCAAGAATACTGGAGTGGGTTGCCATTTCCTTCTCCACTGCATGAAAGTGAAAAGTGAAAGTCAATAAACTCACCTTCTTCCAAATATGTAAAGCAGCAGAACTTGGTCTTACTTCAGGAAACACTTGGAAGGAGTGTGGCCAGTGAGAATCCAGGTGACTCTGAATACCGAACACCGGATAAGCAGAAGTCACCACTGCCAAAGCCCTGGAGGTCCAGGAACTGGGTTATGGGGCTTGGATTTCCCAGGACTCTGAGCAGAGGAGATTGGCCTGCAGAATGTCGGTTAAGGAGTATCTAGAGATCCACACTTGAGGGAATGAAGGGCAGGGGATAAGACTGGGAAGAGGGGGAAGTGCAGCAGCAGAAGGCCACGGACTGGGATAACTCATTCAGGAAGTCTAAAGCTAGGATAACTATTCAAAGATGTCTCCAGCCATCGCTGGATGAGTCCAGCCCAGGCGGAGTCATGAGGCCCTTGCCAGCTGAGGAGGGTCCTCCATTGGGCACACAGCTGAGGGTTTTCTGCCAGGGGACCTCCAAGCACCTGGGAAGATCAGTGCTTTGTTCCTGAAGGGAGCCTGGGGGGCACGTCAGCACCATCCTAGAGACACAGGAGTGCTCTTCTGCTGGGTGCAAGGCTTTACAAAGCCAGGCAAGAGTATTAGGGCTGTCATCCCAAGAAAGGGGTCAGGGCATAGCTCCTATCCCAAGAACAAGAGGGGTGCCTGGGCTTGGAGGATGAATCCAGCCTTCGCAACAGAGCAGAAACTAGACTCAAGGTCAGGCCTGTGATGATACAGACCCAGACAGGACGGGGCCAAATAGAGGGCCCCTGAATGCAGATATGGCCTGGGGCCTGGGCCTTACTGCCCTTTCTCCTCCACCAGCTTGATAGTAAGAAATCACCAGAAGCCCAGCAAGATTGTCCGGGCCACACACATACACACAGTTTGGGGTGTGTGGCTAAATGGAGAAGTAAAAGGAGATTACTGACGTACTGGGTAAGGAGTAGGGCCAGCCTAGTGCTAGGGGTGGGCATATGGATGCAGACGTGATGGGGAATTTCTCAGCCTCAACAATTTGAAGGAGATAGGGAAGGCAGGAGAAATACAGTGGGGGTAGAAAAATATACAACTGATAATACCTTACATATACAGGATGTTTCACATTTTTCAAAATTCTGTGTGTGTGTGTGTGATCCCAGTTTGCTAATTCTGCTCCTATTATGTTTATATTTTAAAAAAATCATCTGTGAATGAATGTGGCAAATCCTTGCAACACAGCTAATCACTCTCTCTATGTGTGTCTCTGTCTCCTCTCTCTGTGTGTATCTCTGTGCCTCTGGGTGTTTCTCTGTCTCTGTCTCTCTCAGGGCTCTGGAATTGTGAGCAATACCCAGCAGGAGAGTGTCTAGAGTGTGTGGTTTTGTGAGAGTTGAGCCATTGCAGGTTTCCTTGGCCACATGACCATTCTTGTCCAGAAAGATGCCTCTAATGGTCCTTTCTTCTCTTCACCCTTCACTTTCTTCATTCACAATGCTAAATGACATGATCATTTTTTGGAGATTCACCTAAACTCTGAAGATGGTGAGGTCATGTCACCACTATGACAATGAGATCGCTTTAATGTTTATCCAAACCTACCATAGTGCTGTCAATGACTCAGGACAACCGTTGAGTGTCTTCCTCAGATGATGTTCAGCCTGGAGGATGGACGTGTTTTGTGTGAGAAAATATAAAATAGAGAAAGAGAAGATCCCAATCATCCTGAGTGTTAATCAAACATGGCTCTGCAAGAGGTGACGTTAGAAAAGAAATTGGATGTCTCCTGGGGTGATCACATTCTCTTGTTGCAAAAAGTTAAAGATAAGTCTCAGGAGTGCCTATTAACTTCAGCGTGGTGGACCACATCTTCATCTCCATAAGCTGCTTTGAATCTTCTACAGAGAAGGCAGAATGGAAAATCATGTACACACAGCTGAGGCACTGATTTTAAACTTCCATTGCTAGCTGCTCACAAGTGATTCTTTGATGACACAATCTTATTGTCATAATGGATGAAATCTAACTCTTCAGGGCCAATTAACAAATGCTTTATTCAGGTATTTGCATGCTTAGAACTATTGAGGAATGTCCTTGCACAGACACATCTTCCTGTCTGTTCTCAAATACGTAATTAATGGCCTTGCTCCACGATAAAACACACTGTGTTTTCAATAAAATGATTAAAAGCTTTTTTTTAAAAAAGTATCTTGCGTGTCACTACAATTGAAATTGTCCTTCAACATAAAATGGTGAAAAATTATTGTAAACAAATCTATTGTAGTAACAGGACTACAAATCTATTGTAGTCCCACGTGCCTCAGTGGTAAAGAATTTGTCTCCTGTATCCAATTCTGGAGACACAGGAGACACGGGAGTTTGATCCTTGGGTTGAGAAGATCCCTTGGAGGAGGAAATGGCAACCCACTTCAGTATTCTTGCTTGGAAAACTCCATAGACAGAGGAAATTGGCAGACTACAATCCATGACGTCACAAAGATTCGGACATGACTGAATGACCAAGCATGCATGCCCTGTAGTAACAATTACAGAGGATTCAGCTCTGGAGGTTGTCTGACAACTAATTCATCCAGAGACTTTAAGAATATATTTATATTGTGTATTACATGAAAAAGGTTATGTTCTATTATATCAGACTGCCAAGAGAAATATCAATAACCTCAGATATGCAGATGATGCCACCCTAATGGCAGAAAGCAAAGAGGAACTAAAGAGCCTCTTGATGAAGATGAAAGAAGAGAGTGAAAAAGCTGGTTTAAAACTCATCATTCAAAAAACGAAGATCAAGGCACCCGGTCCCATCACTTCATGTCAAATAGATGGGGAAAAAATGGAAACAGTAACAGACTTTATTTTCTTGTGCTCCAAAATCACTGCAGACGGTGACTGCAGCCATGAAATTAAAAGATGCTTGCTCCTTGGAAGAAAAGCTACAACAAACTTAGACTGTGTTAAAAAGCGGAGACATTACTTTGCCAGCAAAAGTCCATATAGTCAGAGCTATGGTTTTTCCAGTAGTCATGTATAGATGTGAGAGTTGGACCATAAAGAAGGCTGAGTGCCAAAGAATTGATGCTTTTGAACTGTGGTGTTGGAGAAGACTCTTGAGACTCCCTTGAATAGTAAGGAAGTCAAACGAGTCAGTCCTAAAGGAAATCAACACTTCATTGGAAGCACTGATACTGAGGCTGAAGCTCCAATAGTTTGGCCACCTTTTCACTGGAAAAGACTCTGATGCTGGGAAAGATTGAGGGCAGGAGGAGAAGGGGGGCAACAGAGGATGAGTTGATTGGATGGAGTCATCTATTCAATAGACATGAATTTGAACAAACTCTGGGAGATAGTGAAGGACAGGGAAGCCTGGTGTGCTGTAGTCAATGGGGTCACAAAGAGTCAGACATGACCGAGTGAACAACAGCAACAACACTACTTCAAGAATTTCAAGAGTTTTCTCAATGTCACTTTGGATAAAATTCTGCAATTCTTTTTTTTAAAAAAACAGCTTTTTTGAAATTCATTTAAGTATTCAATGATGTTTAGTACATTTTGCTATTCATTTTCGAAGTGATTATTACCCTTGGTAAAGCTATCCACTGAGTTTTCCTAATCACATGAATCATTTCTAATTTGGGTGTTTTGGTTGCTCCTGTATCCGGGTTATTCTTTTGTAAAAAACTCCGAATTCTTGCTAACTAGAAGATTGAAAGCCCTGGATTCCCTGATGACAGCTTTTAACAAATACTTGGTTGCCTCTGTGTTATAATCAGAATACCAAGAAATCTGCCTGGCTAATTCTATTTAACATCACAAAAGACACCAAGGGCAGGCCATGATATGTTAAACATTTACAGTTTGCATATAAGTCTGTCTTTTGCAATTATATTTTAAAATGGTTTATTCCACTGTCAAAATACAACGTGTTTCATCATCATTAAATAAATTTTTATTTGCTTTTTGGAAGGTGTATAGCCTATCTATCATTGAGAAAGATTGCCCCAATACAGCATATAAAGGTGCTGTGAATTTTGAACCTTATGAACATCTGTGCCTTGGTGTACTTAAACAGCTTGCAGTGCATATTAAAAGCCAGCTGATCTAATTTAGCACGACAGTGATCCACTTTGAAAATAAATAGAACTGTTAGGCTTTCAATCAGCATATATTTAATCAAAAGGTAAATGAAGGAAGACTAGGAAAGAAACAATTATTTGACAGTTTTAATTGAAATCCATGTATATAGTAGGTGTAAGATACTTAGCAGTTATACAAAGCATGTTCCTGAGGAAACAAACTCTGTGCTGAGAGATGTGAGCAGCAAACATGGAACTATGAAGGCTACATAAAGGAATACATATATTTGGGGATAAGTTGCATGGAGAGACCTAAAGGTCAAAGCAGCTTAGAGAAGAGAGATCAACAGAGACCATAAGTAATAGGGAATTTTTTATGGAGAAAACAGGACATGTGCTGGCCCTAAGAGACGGTTAATATTCTCAACAGAAAGTTTTCAAATTTGGGAACACTTTGGTACATACAGCCATAATTCTGATGGAGTGGCATAATCTGTATTTCAGTTCAGTTCAGTCGCTCAGTCGTATTCGACTCTTTGCGACCCCATGAACCACACCACGCCAGGCCTCCCAGTCCATCACCAACTCCCGGAGCTTACCCAAACTCATATACATTGAGGCGTTGATGCCATCCAACCATCTCCTTCTCTGTCATCCCCTTCTCCTCCTGCCCTCAACCTTTCCCAGCATCAGGGTCTTTTCAAATAGGTCAGCTCTTCGCATCAGGTGGCCAAAGTATTGGAGTTTCAGATTCAACATCAGTCCTTCCAATGAACACCCATGGACTGATCTCCTTCAGGATGGATTGGTTGGATCTCCTTACAGTCCAAGAGACTCTCAAGAGTCTCCTCCAACACCACAGTTCAAAAGAATCAATTCTTTGGTGCTCAGCTTTCTTCACAGTCCAACTCTCACATCCACACATGACTACTAGAAAAACCATAGCCTTGACTAGATGGACCTTAGTGGGCAAATAATGTCTCTGCTTTTGAATATGCTGCTAGGTTGGTCATAATTCTCCTTTCAAGGAGTAAGCGTCTTTTAATTTCATGGCTGCAATCACTATCTGCAGTGATTTTGGAGCCCCAAAAGATAAAGTGAGCCTCTGTTTCCCCATCTATTTGCCATTAAGTGATGGGACCAGATGCCACGTCCTTAGTTTTCTGAATGTTGAGCTTTAAGCCAACTTTTTCACTCTCCTCTTTCACTTTCATCAAGAGGCTCTCTAGTTCTTCACTTTCTGCCGTAAGGGTAGTGTCATCTGCGTATCTGAGGTTATTGATATTTCTCCTGGCAATCTTGATTCCAGCTTGTGCTTCTTCCAGCCCAGCGTTTCTCATGATGTACTCTGCATAGAAGTTAAATAAGCAGGATGACAATATACAGCCTTGACATACTCCTTTTCCTATTTGGAACCAGTCTGTTGTTCCATGTCCAGTTCTAACTGTTGCTTCCTGACCTGCATACAGGTTTCTCAAGAAGCAGGTCAAGTGGTCTGGAATTCCCATCTCTTTCAGAATTTTCCACAGTTTATTGTGATGCACACAGTCAAAAATTTGGCATAGTCAATAAAACAGAAATAGCTGTTTTTACTAGAACTCTCTTACTTTTTCGATGATCCAGTGGATGTTGGCAATTTGATCTCTGGTTCCTCTGCTTTTCTAAAACCAGCTTGAACATCTGGAGGTTTATGGTTCATGTATTGCTGAAGCCTGGCTTGGAGAATTTTGAGCATTACTTTACTAGCGTGTGAGATGAGTACAATTGTGTGGTAGTTTGAGCATTCTTTGGCATTGCCTTTCTTAAGGACTGGAATGAAAATTGTCCTTTTCCAGTCCTGTGGCCACTGCTGAGCTGTCCAAATATGCTGACATATTGAGTGCAGCACTTTCACAGCATCGTCTTTTAAGATTTGAAATAGGTCAACTGGAATGCCATCACCTCCATTAGCTTTGTTTGTAGTAATGCTTCCTAAGACCCACTTGACTTAACATTCCAGGATGTCTGGCTCTAGGTGAGTGATCACACCATTGTGATTGTCTGGGTCATGAAGATCTTTTTTGCACAGTTCTTCTGTGTATTCTTGCCACCTCTTCTTAATATCTTCTGTTTCTGTCAGGTCCATACCATTTCTGTCCTTTATTGAGCCCATCATTGCATGGCATGTGTTCCCTTGATGTCTCTAATTTTCTTGAAGAGATCTCTAGTCTCTCCCATTGATTGTTTTCCTCTATTTCTTTGTGTTGATCTGTGAGGAAGGCTTTCTTATCTCTTCTTGGAACTCTGCATTCAGTATATCTTTCCTTTTCTTCGTTCCTTTTCACTTCTCTTCTTTTCACAGCTATTTGTAAGGCCTCCTCAGACAGCCATTTTGCTTTTTCATTTCTTTTTCTTGGGGATGGCCTTGATCCCCGTCTCCTGTACAGTATCACAAACCTCTGTCCATAGTTCATCAGGCACTCTGTCTGTCAGATCTAGTCCCTTAAATTTGTTTCTCACTTCAACTGTATACTCATAAGGGATTTGATTTAGGTCTCACCTAAACTGTTTAGCAGTGTTCCCCACTTTCTTCAATTTAAGTCTGAATTTGGCAATAAGGAGTTCATCATCTGAGCCACAGTCAGGTCCTGGTCTTGTTTTTGCTGACTGTATGGAGCTTCTCCATCTTTGGCTGCAAAGAATACAGTCAATCTGATTTCAGTGTTGGCCATCTGGTGATGTCCATGTGTAGAGTCTTCTCTTGTGTTGTTGGAAGAGGGTATTTGCTATGACCAGTGCATTCTCTCGGCAGAACTCTTTTAGCCTTTGCCCTTCTTCATTCTGTACTCCAAGGCCAAATTTGCCTGTTACTCCAGGTGTTTCTTGACTTCCTACTTCTGCATTCCAGTCCCCTATAATGAAAAGGACATTTTATTTGGGTGTTAGTTCTAAAAGGTCTTATAGGTTATCATAGAACTGTTCAACTTCAGCTTCTTCAGCATTACTGGTCAGGGCATAGACTTGAATTACTGTGATATTGAATGGTTTGCCTTGGAAATGAACAAAGATCATTCTGTCATTTTTGAGATTGCATCCAAGTACTGCATTTCAGACTCTTTTGTTGACCATGATGGCTACTCCATTTCTTCTAAGGGATTCCTGCCTACAGTAGTAGACATAATGGTCATCTGAGTTAAATTCACCCATTACAGTCCATTTTAGTTCACTGATTCCTAGAATGTCGATATTCACTCTTGCCTCTCCTGTTTGACCACTTCCAATTTGCCTTGATTCATGAACCCAACATTCCAGGTTCCTAGCAATATTGCTCTTTATAGCATTGGACTTCACTTCCATCACCAGTCACAGCCACAGCTGGGTGTTATTTTTGCTTTGGCTCCATCCCTTCTTTCTTTCTGGAGTTATTTCTCCACTGATCTCCAGTAGCATATTGGGCACTTACCGACCCAGGGAGTTCCTCTTTCAGTGTCCTATCTTTCTGCCTTTTCATACTGTTCATGGGGTTCTCAAGGCAAGAATACTGAAGTGGTTTGCCATTCCCTTCTCCAGTGGACCACATTCTGTCAGACCTGTCCACCATGACCCGTCCTTCTTGGGTGGCCTCACTGGCATGGCCTAGTTTCATTGAGTTAGACAAGGCTGTGGTCCATGTGATCAGATTGGCTAGTTTTCTATGATTGTAGTTTCAGTGTGTCTGTCCTTTGATGCCCTCTCTCAGTGCCTACCGTCTTACTTGTGTTTCTCTTACCTTGGATGTGGAGTATCTCTTCACAGCTGCTCCAGCAAAGTGCAGCTGCCGCTCCTGACCTTGGATGTGGGTTATCTCCTCTCTGCCGATTGTGGCTCCTAAATTGCCCAGCCACTGCTAGCCATTCCTGCTCCTTGCAACTACGCTTTTTATACCCCCCTGTATTGACTTAGAAATAGCACATAAGTAAAAGTGTATCCATATCCTTACATAAAGAATAATAGAACTGGAAGTAATTTTGCATATCTAGAGTTCCTGGGCAAAGAGAAGGTCTAATAGTTAAGGGTGACCAGGCTTACCAAATTCCTGACTTGGAGCCCTGTACGTTAGTGTATTAAAGTTCTCGGAAGTTAAGCTGAAGAGAAACTGTTTAATTCTACTTTCTTATCTGACCGTGGGACACTGTTTCTCACAGAATGCATGTTCCACAGAATATGCATGTCAAGGAACTGAACTCCATGGCAAACAAATTGGAAATATTAATCCATAACAATGAAAAACAAGCAATCTGATTTTTTAAATGTGCCAAAGACCTTAAAGAGTGCTTATGTGCTTAGTCATGTCTGACTTTTTGTGACCCCGTGGACTGTAGCCCACCAGGCTCTTCTGTCCGTGGGTTTTCCAGGCAAGAACACTGGAGAGGGTTGCCATGCCCTATACCAGGTAACCTTCCCAACCAAGTGATCAAACCAGGGTCTTCTGTATTGGCAGGGGGATTGTTTACCAGTGAGTCACCAGGGAAACTCTAAGACCTTTAAGACACTTCATCAAAGAAGATATACATTAACATATACACACTGCATATTCTTTACCACTGAGTCACCAGGGAAACTCTAAGACCTTTAAGACATCTCATCAAAGAAGATATACATTAACATATACACACTATCTATACAAAATAGATAGTCAACAAGGACCTACTGTATAGGTAGGAGGGAATTCTAGGGGGAGTTCTAATCAATAGAGGGAACGCTACTCGGTATTCTATAATAACCGATATGGGAAAAGAATATGAAAAAGAATAGATACATGGATATGAATGTATTTGTATGATGGAGTCACTTTGTTGCACATCTGAAACTAACACATTGTAAATCAACTATAATTCAATATAAAATTTAAAAATTAAATTAAAAAAAAAAGAATGACTTCCTTAGTGGTACAGTAGATACGAATCTGCCTGCCAATGCAGGGGACATGGGTTTGATCCCTGGTCTGAGAAGATCTCCTGGTGGAAGGCATGGCAATCCACTCCAGTATTCCAGTATTCACCACAACTACTGAAGCCCATGAGCCCTAGAGCCTGTGCTTTGCAACAAGAGAAGCCATTGTGAGAAGAAGCCCACCACAATGAGGAGTAGCCTCTACTCACTCGTACCTAGAGAAAGCTGGAGTGCAACAATGACTCAGTTCAGTCAAAATAAATAAGCAATTTAAAAATATAGATAGATGGAAAATAAGCATATGAAAAGATCTCCATATCATTTGTCAGCAGGGAATGCAAATTAAAGCAACAAGGTACCACTACACAGCCATCAGAATAACTAAAATTCCAACACTGACAACATTAGATGCTGGTGAGAATGTGGAGTAACAGGAACTCTCATTCATTACTACTTCAAATGCAAAATGGAACAACTCTGAAAGACAGCTTCACAGTGTCTTACAAAATTAAACAGGATCCAGTAACCGTGTTACTCAGTCTTTAGAGCCAACCCCCCCAACATCCAGATGAAAACTAATGTCCACACAAGCACCTGCACGTGGATGTTTATATCAACTTTGTTCACAATTGCCAAAACTTAAAGAAACGAAAATGTCCTCAGTACGTGATGACTAAACTCTGGTACATGCCGACCATGGAACGTTATTCAGTGCTGAAAAGAAGTGAGTTATCCAGCCATGACGAGACATGGAGGAAAGTTAAAAACATATTCTTAAGTGAAAGAAGTCAATCTGAAAAGGGTGCCTACTGTATAATTCCACATAAGTGACACTCTGGAAAAGATAGAACTATGAAGACAGTAAAATGACGGTGGTTTCAGGGATGGGGTGGGGCATGGGATGATGAATACTCAAAGCACAAAGGATCTTAACAGCAGTGAAACTACTCTGTAAGATACCGTATTAGTAGATACATGTCATTATCAGTTTGTTCCAGGTGGCTCAGATGGTGAAGAATCTGCCTGCAGTGCAGGAGACCTGGGTTCAATCCCTGGGTAGGAAAGATCCCCTGGAGAAAGGAATTGTTACCCACTCCAGTATTCTTGCCTGGGGAATCCCACGGACAGAGGAACCTGGAGGGCTATAGTCCATGGGGTCACAAAGGGTCAGACAGAACTGAGGACTAACACTTTCACTTTCATAGAATGTACAACAAGAATGAAGCCTAATGTAAGCGAGGAGCTTTGAGTGATGTTGTGTCAAGATAAATTCGTCAGTGTAACAAATGCACCACTCTGGTGCAAGATGTTGATGATGTTGATAATAGGGGAGGCTGTACATGTACGGGGCAGGGGCTATATGGGAGATCTTTGTACATGTTCCCTAAAATCTCCCAATTAAACTGCTCTAAAAAATAAAGTCTTTAAAACAAACTTAATCCAGTCAGACATGCAGTACACATCAGTGGAATCTGGTCCACACATGTATTTTGTTTGCTACTTTACCTTACTTACAGTTCCTGTCTGGCACATAGCTTCATATATAAAAAAGAGAGAGAGAAACTGACATTGGGAGCTATTAAGTGACTTGCACAGGGCCCCATGGCAGTGTAGTGGCACAGTAAATGATAAACTCAGACCTTCTCAATTCTGTCCTTGTGCTTCTTCCACAAAGTTCTCCCTTATAGAGGCTTCCATATCAATACCCTGAAATGCTCAGAAAGACAGGTGAACAGGTTAGAACAATGTTCCAACTGATATTGAGAGGGAAAAAAATAGGAGTCTGAAGTGTAACCTGCTGAAATGTGGCCAAAAAAATAATTTTCAAGGTAATAACAAAAAATGCCTTATGGTTTTTAAAATGTCAAAATTACTCAAATGCAGAATGGTGGTCCCAGTAAGAATTTGCAATCACTAACTAATTCCATAAGGATTTCTGGTCTACGTATATTTCTGGGGGTAGCACTTTGCAGTTTGTGCAAAAGGATCTTTGTTCCCTAACCAGGGATTGAACCTCTGCACTGGGCAGTGAAAGTGTGGAGTTCTAACCGCTGGACTGCCAGGGAATTCCCTCTGGTCTACTTTTTAGCCACACAAATCTATTATTTCTCCTTCAGGACTGATATCCTTCCACCCCACTCTTACCTTGAAAAAGCAGATGTAGTTTTTAAAGAACGTGGCGGCTGAATGCAGTGTTTGGAGAATGATCTGATTAAATCAAACATGTAAGACCCACAGCTCCCACTTTTCATCTCTTTTAGTATGGAAGTTTGTGCATTCCCTACTGCCTGGCAGTCATGTAGCAACCCTTTTCCATTTGTGTCATTTTGTACTTTTTAAGTCTGAGTCTTTCTTCAATGTCTTTAGTCATTTTTAACATTCTTACTTTCTAATCTCTATCCAGTTATCCCATTAGCTAAATTTCTTGGGAGAGAGGTTGTTCCCCTCATTGATTAAGCCTGAAAAGTAGTGAAAGTGTTAGTCATTCAGTGGTGTCCAACTCTTTGAGACCCCGTGGACTGTATGTGGCTCACCAGGCTCCTCTGTCCATGAAATTCTCCAAGCAAGAATACTGGAGTGGTTGCCCATTCCCTTCTCCAGGAGATCTTCCTGACCCAGGGACCAAACCCAGATTTCCCGCTTTGCAGGCAGATTCTTTACCATCTCATCCACCAGAGAAGTCATGACTAAGTCTAGTGATTCTTAATTCTGCTGCACTGGTTCTTGGAGAGTTTTATAGCTTTTGATTGTGAACTCATCTTCAGTGAGACTTGGGTATCCTCCCTGGGGTGGGGATGAGGCCAGGTCTCTTCAGTGGATTTTACCAGTTCAAGACCACTTTCCTGACATAAGTGATTCTGGACCAACACAAAGTATCAATTTTAAATTCAATTTCATGTGAGGAAGAGACGTAAAGTTACAAATTCCCACACACCTTGTGGCAGATCAGCTTTCTGTCATCAGCCCATGTAAGAGAGTAGGCTTTTATCTAGTTCATCTCTTATTGAAGATTTGATCTCTTGAAGAGTGTTTTATCTAAAACTGCCCAAAGTCTCAACTACTGTCCCATTTGAGTATTAAAAGTCTACCCCTTAATATTCCTGAGACTGACACCCATCTCCAGTGCTGTCAGGGTTCATTTTTATCATTTATTTTTTAAATTTTAATAGCTTTATCTTTTCTTTTCGTTTTTTTCTTCCTCACTTTCTTTCAGCTGCAGGTGAACATTTAAATGATGTTTTTGTATGTTATTAGTGTTTCTAATAACTCATAGCTAGAGGGTTTTAAGGTTTCTTATTTGCCATACAGTAAAGTTCAAAATGTCTTTTTGCTTTCACTGCATGGCTTCCGTTAGAAACCAAAGAAAGAGCTCAGGTTGCTCAGATTGTTATATGCCTTTCTTGATTAACTCTGTTAGAATACATAAAACTATTATTATAAGTTCAAGGTTTTCCAGTGAACTGGAAATGTTGTTCTGTATTCTTTTCTGGGAGCTTTCCTTTTATTTCATGATAAACAGAATTTGTAAATAAATTGATGATGCAGCAAACAGTGAAGAAGAGATGTTTGGTCAAACTTGAGATCCTTAAAAAATTACTTCTCAGTGTAGTAGCCATTGATGTGAACAAGTAACACATGTTGATAACTTCATACCATCCTTTGAAGCAGCACTGATGAATTCCAATGCTTCTCACTGTTTTAAGGAACTTTTCTAAGAGAGAAAGGGGAATCACCTTAAACCTTCTTGAACAGATATTAGAAACCTGGTCCATGCCAATTATCTCCCCAAAGTCCTTTCAAACTTAGAAAATAAGCATAATTATTATTGATGAACTGTTTAATTAATGCATATTTTATTCAGCATACTATTTTAACTAGAATTTATGATACTGTGAAATGCATTTTATATGACATACATACATATATACACATGTATCTGTAACAGTGGAGTGCTGTGGTGATGTCTACAGTGCATTTATGCCCATTTTGTTAGGCTTGGAACATAATTTTGCTGTTTTGTATCTTCATAGAGTCATTGTTGCTGAGCCTTGATTTTTATGACATATTTTTGTTTACTGCCATGTTTTATATCATGCCAAACCCTTGGTCAGTAGTACAACCTCCAGTTATTGCATTCTTCCCATGGAAAAGCACTATATGTTTACACTGTGGGTTGCACGATGTTCTAGTTTCCTCAAATGCATTTTGGTTAAAAGCAGACTGTTTGTATATCAGAACATCATTGTAGCTAAAAGGCCATTAATCCAAAGTTTCACTGCCATTATGTGCGTGAAGTGAAAGTCGCTCAGTTGTGCCTGACTGTTTGTGACCCCATAGACTATACAGTCCATGGAATTTGCAGGCCAGAATACTGGAGTGGGTAGCCTTTCCCTTCTCCAGGGAAGCTTCCCAACCCAGGGACTGAACCCAGGTCTCCCACATTGGGAGATTCTTTACCAGCTGAGCCACGAGGGAAGCCCATCACTCTTTTTTAGTACTAACTTTTTGAGATCTCTTAAAGATACAAAACATGGACTTTTAACACTCAAGGAGTCTGTAAGTATTTTAAAAACTTAAATCAAATATTTGAAAAATATTTGACTTTGCAAACCAAGTGGGCAAAACTCATTTTAAAAAGACATATTTAAGTCATTGAAGACATATTTAAGTCAACTGAAATGTAATTTTCTTTTTGGTCACACCTCGCGGCAAACCAGATCTTTGTTACCTGATCAGAGATTGAACCCGTATTCCCCTTGGAGTCCTAACAACTGTATTGCCAGGGAATTCTCCCTAGATGTGATTATTATTTTTAATATATGGAAGAATCTATTTAGCTAATATTTGAAAATTTAACCACCTTTGCAAAAAGTGAGGGAATCTTATGTTTTTTAAATATTAAGACAGTTCAGTAAACTGGAGATCTGGCAGTGGTGTGAAGGTCTACAGAAGAGGTGGGAGGTACATTTTCAGCTATTATGTCTTTTTTATTGTATAGACTTGATTAGGAACTACTCTTATCGATTGAGGTTGGAGAGCTCCATTGGGAAGATTTCTTCTAGGAATCTTAATCAGGAAATTTCAGAAAAACCAAGTCGATCCTTTTTTTAAGAGGATTCTATTAAAACAGAAATATAAAATGTAGCTACTTCTAAGTCATTACTGCCTGGTTCTGTCTTATTCACCATTATCCTTAAGACTCAATAAATAATTAAATGAATGAGTGAGTATGAAACAATTAGAAGTAATTCTGGATTCCTAAGAAGTTATAAATCCAGTATAGTGTTCTTAAGTAGTATTTCCTCAGAAATTTTTATCATCTCAATATTTCTTAAAATTAAGAGAAAATGGCGGAAATACTTAAGCAACAAGTTAAATTATCCCCATTGTAAGAATACAACTTTTTAAAAAGAATATATTTGGGCTTATTTAGTCTATGTAAACAAAAGCTATCAATTTTATAGGTGTGTAGATTTATGAGAATACAGCATTGAAAGGGTCAAAGAGTATTGCTTTATTTTCAAATCTTCAGACTGACAAAACCTTCTTGAAAAATTTATGATGTTTGTCTTTTTTAAAAAAGCAATGTTTCTATAAATCCTACCAAACTGCTATGAATAAGGCTGTAAATCACTTCATTGGCTTGAGTAACGGGACCTGTATTTCATGAAACCATGCCAAGAAATGTGGAGGCTTTCACTGATATTGAATCTCCTCCTGTAATACTTAATACCTCCATGTCCAAAAAAAAGAATTTGGTAAAATATTTTTACCATAATTTTTTCTTAAAGGAAAATAAATATAAAACAATGATATTAAATCTGATTATTTTAAAGAGGTTCATTATTTACTGATAGAGGGAAAAAAAGATTAGAAACAGTAGAAAATAAATAGAATTACCTTCACTAAATCAATGCAGCTGTAAGCTTAGATTTCACCTGTAATTATGATTTGTACACCCATTTCTAATGGAAGAGTAATGTCAAGTGCTTCCTTAGGGGTAACTTTTCTTTCAGTTTTGCTTTAAGTTTGTTTGACAAAACAGAAACTCTTGAATGTTCCACTCTTCCCCTTCCCTCTATATCCAAATGGATATGGTCCCAACTTTATTCATTGTATCCAAATGGGGAAATGCTGTATAATCTGGTGGCTAACTGCACTAAAAATCCAATAGCAGGAACTCTATGGAGCGATAAGGAGTTATATGAATGTTATATTTGCATTTAACAGTAAAATGAGTGACATGTACAGTGCTTAGACACAGTTCTATGCACCTCTAGTTAAGAACATGGCTGACATTCTGGGCCATGAGTTTTATGAGTGCTGTTCAGTGATTCAGTGTTACCAATCTTTTGTTCCAGCCAGTGTCTGAACCTAAAAGAAACTGGGCAACGCACAAAAGAAATCAGGCTAGGGACCAAAGTAAGCCTGTATCTGGAGACGTTTATAATCTCCTATGGCCTTTCATACACTGGTCAGTGATTTCTATGAGTTTGTTTACATCCCACTTGTTTTTTGTTTTTTTGGTTTATTTTAAACGAAGGTTTTAATGAAGGTTAGCAAAGCATTCTGGAGAAGGCAATGGCAACCCACTCCAGTACTCTTGCCTGGAAAATCCCATGGACAGAGGAGCCTGGTAGTCTGCAGTTCATGGAGTCGCTAGGAGTCGGACACGACTGAGCAACTTCACTTTCACTTTTCACTTTCATTCATTGGAGAAGGAAATGGCAACCCACTCCAGTGTTCTTGCCTGGAGAATCCCAGGGAAGGGGGAGCCTGGTGGGCTGCCTTCTCTGGGGTCACACAGAGTCGGACACAACTGAAGCAACTTGGCAGCAGCAGCAGCAAAGCATTCAATACCATAAAATAAGCAAATGAAAATTGGAAGAAACTGAGTCAAAGGAAAGTAGGCATAGCCAAGTAGGCAAAATGCATGCCATAGGGTCTCAAATTCAGGGTCTTAAACTCCAGGGCAGAGGGCCAGGCAGGTAATGGAAAGTCCTAATCTTTACAATTATACACTACAAAAAAGTAGAGAAGGAAAGGGTCTTTTGCACTGTGTCCAGCACTTGGATAAGAGCAGAAAGGTAAACCAAGGGAGAGCTTGACAGTCTTGTCCATTGTGCTCAGCACTTGGGTCTTCACTCTGAAGACTCTTTGATACCTGGGGTGATTTGTGCTAACTTGGCACACCCTAGGAGATGGCGGGTAGAGAGAAACAATGGGGAACTTTAAGGAGGTAGAACTCATAGGACTTGGTACCAGAGGAAAAGGACAGAGTGGGGGCAATACCCAAATTTGGGGTTAAGTGATTAGGTAGATATTGCTATCATGTGAGCTGAAATACAGATGGATGAGTTATTTGGGGGATGAGAAGATGAGGTCAGTCTTTGATACATGAAGTTTGAGGAGCATGTGGGGCTGAGTCCAGAGCAATGGTGGGAGAAGGGGTCAGAGAAGTGTTTCATTTATCTCACAGCTCAGAAGGAGTTGTGCAATGTGCATTCGACATTTTGGTTGTGAATATTCAATTCTGTTATAGAAAACAAGAAAACAAATGGGATGGATTAAACTTGCAAGATGTGTTAAGCACAGATAAGGAAGTTAGTAACCTATTAGACCAAGAAGACAGCAAATATTTATAATGCATTGTACATACAGGAGGCATTTGAGGCACTCAATATTCATGAGGTCTCAATTCACCACTCTAACACTTTCTGCTAGACAGCATATTAAAAAAGCAGAGACATTACTTTGTGAACAAAGGTCCGTCTAGTCAAGGCTATGGTTTTTCCAGTAGTCATGTATGGATGTGAGAGTTGGACTATAAAAAAAGCTGAGCGCCGAAGAATTGATGCTGTTGAGCTGTGTTGTTGGAGAAGACTCTTGAGAGTCCCTTGGACTGCAAGGAGATCCAACCAGTCTATCCTGAAGGAGATCAGTCCTGGGTGTTCATTGGAAGGACTGATGAAGCTGAAACTCCAATACTTGGGCCACCTGATGGGAAGAGCTGACTCATTTGAAAAGACCCTAATGCTGGGAAAGATTGAGGACAGGAGGAGAAGGGGATGACAGAGAATGAGATGGTTGGATGACATCACCGACTCGATGAACATAAGTTTTGGTGAACTCCGGGAGTTGATGATGGACAGGGAGGCCTGGCATGCTGTGGTTCATGGGGTCGCAAAGAATCAGACACGACTGAGCGACTGGACTGAACTGAACTCTTTCTGACCTCAAGATATACAAGCAAAACCCATAGCTGCTCAGCTGACTCACTCATGCTCAAATCTCCCATGGTGTACACAAGAATTACCTCTGTTCTCCCATAGGAACCCTTCTCCACAGGGATGTTATCTAAATGCCCCATGGACACCTTAAACTTCTGTCCTTTTCCTCTGGTACCAAGTCCTATGAGTTCTACCTCCTTAAAGTTCCCCATTGTTTCTCTCTCCCCACTGTCTCCTAGGATGTGCCAAGTTAGCACAGATCACCCCGGGTATCAGAGAGTCTTCAGAGAGAAGACCCAAGTGCTGAGCACAGTGGACAAGACTGTCAAGCTCTCCCTTGGTTTACCTTTCTGCTCTTATCCAAGTGCTGGACACAGTGCAAAAGACCCTTCCCCATGCTACTCTTACATTGGAATGTTTCACTACCCAAACTCTAGTTACTTACAGATTCCTAAACAAGCCATTATCTTCCTCACATCCATGATTTCACCCTCGCTGTTCTCCTCTCCCTGGATGTCCTTCTCTCCCAGCCATCCCGCCTCACAACCCACCACCCCATCACCCACCACTTTATTCTGCTAGCTCTTAATCTGCTTTCACAGGTTTTTAGAAGGATCATCAGCCCCCCCCAGGAAACTTCCCTGAAACCTCAGATTCACCCATTGTCACCCTCCATCCCCGTTTTTAATCTGAATTAAGTGCCCTCCCTTTGTGTTTCCATAGCAGTTTGTGGGGGTTGCAGAAGAAAGAGATGGGACACTCAAATCAGGATGATTCAACAAGGTGTGCAAGAGGTACAGAGGAGCCACGAAGGATGGGGCAGGAACTCCAGGTCTGTAATGTGGAGCTGCCATCAGCTCTAGGTCTGAAGAAACTAGGGGAGAGAGTGGTTACCAATAACACCTGTACAGAGACAATCACAAAGAAAATTTACCTTTGAGGAGCAGTGACTTTTGTTTGATAGTGACCAAGGCAAACTTGCAGTGAGAAAAGCAGGACAATAATTACCCTGGCCTCCTTTGCCTCCCTTCTCCTTCACCCCATGCCTGGTACCTCATTGGCCAAACCCACCAGAGGACAAGGTAATGAATTACAATAATCTTACAACCAGCCTGGCGACCTGTAAAGGTAGAGAAGCGTAGAAAGTACATCTAGAGAAATAAATGGATTATATCTAACACAACCACACTTTAGTAGAATTGTCCCTTTGATCTTTAGTCTCCCTCACTGGATTGAGTTCCCGGAGGACTGAGAATGTTTTATTTATCTTTGCATCCTTAGTATTTAATATATATCGGACAATAAATGCTTATTGATTGATTCAGAGAGTATAGCAAATTGGACATTACTTGGAGGATTATATTTTCGGATCTTGCCATGTGCTTTCTGGAAGCCAGGGGAAAATGGAAAACAAAGTGAGCTCTGTAATTTTCATTATCACAAAAAAGAAACATCATTCGGTCAGAAAGCGTAGAGAAGTGATGAGTTCTCTCAGTGCTCAATGCGGAAAAGAATTGGAGTCAGTCATGTGGCTGTCTACATAAGAGGCACTCAACTACATAATGGGCAATATCTTCAACAGGGAAACCACAGGTGCAGAAACATTCTTCCTGTGGCCATTTAAAAATATTAGCCCTTGATAAAAGCCAAAGGCATGTCACAAAAAGTAACCCAAAGTTGAACTGAGCTAGTGTATTCCACTCTCTTTGCTATTAGAACATCTTTTCTAACAAACTGTTAAGCCTCAGACTTCAAACCTGACCCCCTAAAAAAACTTCAGTGCAGTCCTTTCTGAATTCTCTCTTCTCTCATCAGCCAACAGATGAAAAGGATCAACTGAGAAACTCAGTGTACCGAGGAACCATGGATCTATTAGAGGACAGAAGCCTGGATCCTTGAATGACTATGTGGAGGGGAACCCTTTCTCTAATTCCTGCAAGTTATCTGTTCTGAGTGCAAGAAATAAACCTTTAAATTCATCAGACCTCTAAGATCTGTGGAGTTTTTAGCAGCAGTTATTTTACCCTGACTAATGCAGATGTAAAATAATGTCCTAAATTCTATACTTGAGTCTGTTTTAAATGGTATCATCATGATTATCATAAGTCACAGTCCATATCATAATCAAGTTCTCTTCATGGAAGTCCTTTCCAGATTGAATCTCATAATTTCAGGATTGTAGTATTGTCATCTTCTTGAAAGAGATGTCCCTAAGAACTCTTCTTGCTTGGAATATGTTAGAAGATATAATACCAACATTCTGATGTATTTTATAATGTACAAAGCCTTGTTTCATGCATCATCTCTTTAGAATCTTCCAGCAACTCTGAGGAAAACACAAGGGTCTATTTATTGTTCCCATTTTGCAGGTGATGAAACTGAGACTAAGAAGGTTAAATATAAAGTGGAAAAAACAATTAATTTAGAGTTGTTTGAAGATTAAGCAAGAGGATAATTCAGTCTGATTATCATTTGGCACAAGTTAAGAGCTAAGTTTTCTTACATAAGTTATCTATTGCCTCATGATAAACCACCCCAAAATAATGACTTAGAATGGTAACAGTCCTTTATTCTGCTCCCAAAATTGGGGCTGTGAAGGCACAAATAGCTGAGAGTGGGGGTGGGGCTGGAACAGCTGGCTTCTTTGGGCTTCTCTCTTTCTGTGATCTCTCCACATGGTCCCTCCACATGGCAGCCCCAGTGTAACCATGGCAGCTGAAGGCTTCTGGAGTGTGTGGAGAGAACAAGAGGAAGAGAGAGAAAGAGCGAGAGAGAGAATCAGAGAGTATTAGGCAGAAGCTCTAAAACCTTATGACCCGGCCTTAGGAGGGTGTTACACCCTGTCAACTTCTACTACATTTTCTTAAACTCAAGCCACACAGCTACTTCATATTCTTGGAGGAGAATTGGACTCAGCTTCTTCACTGAATTTTGGCACATTTCTCTGTCTAAAATCCTTGCCTAAATTAGTGCAGACATGAACCTAAGAGGTAAAGGATACAGTCAGGGTCATTCACAGCTAGGATTAAATAGTTCCACTAATATTAGATCCAACCGTGCAACTCCCAAGTCTGTACTTTTATTTAATATTCTAGAAAATTCACTGTGATCCTCATGTCCAATAAGGTAGGGAAGACATGCTGGTCACCAAACAGAGCCAGTTCTTCTCACTGCTTTGGAAAACTTATTTATTTATTTTGCAGGAAAATATTACCCCTAAAGCAGTCATCCACAAGCACTCAAGTCTGTGTTTTTAATTCCTCCCGCCAACAGATGTATTCAATTGCATTTTCCCAAAATGAATCACTTTTTTTTGTTATTTTTGCCTGTATTTCTCACCTCTCAAGATCCTTTTGTGTTAATTCTGAAACCCATCACTTAGATTGATAATGCCTCCCAATTTGGAATCTTCCTTTGATTCTGTCATAATAAATGTGTGCCCTTTCTGTGGGTCACTATATGAAATGTTCTTTAAGAGGAGGGTCTCACATAAGATCTGAGGAGTATTCTTTTTTACCTGAAGAATTTCTGTTGAACTAAAGAGAGTTTTGGAGAAGGAAATGGCAACCCACTCTAGTATTTTTGCCTGGAGAATCCCCATGGACAGCTGGCAGGCTACACTCCATGGTGTCACACAGAATCGGACCCGACTGAAGAGACTTAGCACAAAGACAGTTTAAACCATCTCATTTTGGAAAATCTGGAAATTTGAACAATGACATGGAGCTGAATTCTCAATGTGTTCACAGAACAATTTTAGTAACTCTCAGCAGTAAGGTAGATTTTTCCAATAGGAGCTTTTCTCTGTTTAAGGATTCCCAGCAGTCTGTATGGACTTCCCAGGAGGCTCAGTGGTAAAGTAATCTGCCTGCCAATGCAGGAGACTCAGAAGACTCAATCCCTGCATCTGGAAGATCCCCTGAAGAAGGAAATTGCAACCCACTCCAGTATTCTTGCCTGGGAAATCCCATGGACAGAGGAGCCTGGTGGGCTACAGTCCATGGGGTCACATGAAGTCAGACATGACTGAGCTTGCAGGTACAGCAGTCCTTATAGGGAAACGTCCTTTCTGTTTCTCACATCTCAGGGCTTGGTGGGGGCCTGGGGTAAGAAGCAGAGAGAATGGATAAGGATCTCCAGTAGGTATGGGATCTCTAAGAAGACCATAGAAATATCTGCAAGCAACATAGGTACTCATGTTTTATAATATCTGCATTTTGAAAAGTAAAAAGTGACATTAATTTTAATAATATATTTTATTTAACCCAATAGCACAAAATACTATTATTTGAACATACATTTAACATAAAAAATATTCAAGAAATGTTTTTTATCCTTATTTCTATACCAAGTCTTGGAATCCCATGTGTATTTTTCATACTTTTTGCACACCTAATTCTGGACTAACCACATTTCAACTCATCAATAACCAATTCGTATTGGACTGCACACATAAGCCTTTCGTTGCTGCTGTTACATTGGGCCTCTGATACCCTAAACTTTATTCTTTGGTTTCATATCTTTTCACAGTCCAGATCTCAGCTCAAAACACCAGTCTCCTAGAGAAACTCCTCACTCCAGTCCCGTAGAGAAACTCCTAATGAGGTCTACTCCTTTCTTGTCATTATTTATCGTGTTATCCATCAGTATTGTCTCCACAGAACCCATCCTTTCTAAAATGATCTCATTTATTTGTTTATATACTTATTGTCTAGTTTCTCTGCCAAAATGTAAGTTTCAGAAGGGCAGAGATTTTTAAAAACTTATGATCTGTTGTGATTTTCCGGTGCCAAGCACCGTGCCTGGCACACGCTGGAGGCTCAAAACACCTTTGCAGGAGGAAGGAATCGCATTCCTCTGGATCCTAGCGGAAGAGGGCAGCGTAGCCGCTTGTCACAGGTGGGGCACCCACGTTGCGCGCGACCGCTCTCTGCGCTGGTGTAGGGTGAGTGGGTTGGTGTGGGGGTGTGCGCGGTAGAGCGCGCCAGCGAGCCCAAAGAGCCGAGCGGGGAGGAGCAGCCAGCGCAGCGCAGCAGCTGCAGCGCCGGCCCGGCCGGGCAGCTCGGAGGTGGGTGGGCCGTGTCGCCAGCCCGCCCGCGGGGTCCCTATTGGCCGCCTGTCGGCAGCCCTCCGCCCGGAAGGCGGCGAGGAGCCGCGGGGCTGCTCCGGAGCCGGAGCGGGAGAGCCAGGCCGGGCCGACGCCGGGCGGACGCGCGGGATCCGCGCCCCCACTCTCAGCCTCCTTGCACTCCCGCCGCCGCCCAGCTCGTCTCGGGCGCTGGCGCCTACCGTCGGCCTCCGACAGCGCCCGGGAAGGACCCGGGCAGCTCCCGGGCGCCCGGGTGAGTGGCCGCGCGCGACTCTCTGCTCCTCCCGAGCCCCGCAGCTTGCTTTGGCTTTCGCGGCCGCGGCACGACGAGGTTTGCCCGGGCAGCGCCCAAGACAACAGGGAAGGCCGAGGCAGGGTAAACTTGGCTGAGGGGAGAAGTGGGATCGCCACCAGGAGGTTCCCCCAGCCCCGCGGGCCGGATGGGAACAGGTGGCGCGGGCCGGGCGCTTTGTGTTCGGGGCGCGAAGACTGGAAGCCGGCGGCCGCGCCTCCCTCGGCCGCTCCCTTCCCTCCCTTGCTCCCCCGGGCGGCCGCACGCCGGGTCGGCTGGGTAACCGAGCGGGAGTCGCCAGGAATGTGCCTGTGGGGACAGCTTGGCTCGAGGGAAGAGAGAAGGTGGCCGTGGCGTCCGGGGAACTGCGGGCGCCGAGAGGTGGCGCGGGGGCTGCACGGCTGCTGCTGGCAGGAGAGGGATGCTTCCAGCCAGGCGCTTTCCGCCCGGGCGAGGGCTTCATTCTTCCGCGGCGCCCCTGGAGGTGGGGAGCTGGGTGGGCGTGTGTGCATAGAAAGAGGAGGCGGGGAGGCCAGCGACTTCCGGAGCGGGTGCTGATCGGTCCTCCGCGCTTTGCTTTCGGAGACTCAGACCTTGGGGTGCGGCGGTGCCGGGCCACACGAGTGCGCCAGCGATGCTGGGCTGGGGGCATCCCTATGCTGGGGTTTAACAAAGAGTGCTCCTCTCCACCCGGCGGGGTGGGGCAGCTCCGGAGAGGTGGTCTTCAGCGAGCTAGAATTAGCCCAGGGGAAGGGTACTTCCTTTTGGGGTTGTCATTTTATTATTATATTGCCTTTCTTTTTTTTTTTTTTTTTTAAAGGACTGCTGAGTGATGCATGAGGGGCCCACGGAGGCGCCGGAGTGGTGGTGATGGTTTGGGAAGCGGAGCTGAAGTGCGCTGGGCTTTGGTGACGCGTGACAGTTTATCATGACCGTGTTCAGGCAGGAAAACGTGGATGATTACTACGACACCGGCGAGGAACTTGGCAGGTACGGGGCAGGTGGGGTGGGGTGCCGAAAGCTCAAGTTTCTGGATGGTGGGAATGCATAGTATTGCGGGTAGCGGGCGGTAAACAAATGGAGTTTGAATTCAGATGTCTCCCTCGCCCTTCTAAGAGATGTGCAAATTATAGAGAAAAGAGTTACTAACCTAGCAAGGACTAGGGCCCAGAAATAAACTGCCTCATCCAAGGGGTTGGGGGTGAAGAGGCAATTTCAGTGTTAGATTATGATGCAGTGTATTGATCGAGAACCCTGGACAAGAACAGATTTAATTGTCTTCAGTAACTCTTGTCAGCTTTTGCCCTTCTGAGACAATGAGGCAAAAGCTGATGCGTAGTTGGAACTGGAGTTAGCTACTTATCTGTGATTCAGATAGAGAGAACAAACCAATTAATAGGCTTTTAAAAGCTTAATACCTTCCCTCTTTATGAACTTTCGGAGTAACATGCATGAACAAGTATTGGTAGGTCACACATGAAGACTTACCAGATGTTGATGTTGGGTTTAGATTTTGAAACTTCCTTGAACCAGCAGTTTAATTACCCAGTTGGTGTCAGTGGTTGCTTGCTTTGCTTTCTTTCAAGATGTTAAATTTTTAACAAATCCCTGATGGCGAGGCTAATATGGCTATCTGGATTCAAAGCATACTTCCATTGCTGCAGGAGCTGTCATTCTGAAAGTGGAGCCTTTCAGTTCCAGGTGAACAAAGAACCGTTTCTTTGGGGACATGGAAGGGCCGGATGGGTCTCCTCTTGACTGGGGATTTGACAAAGTGGGTTGTGCTCTGGTCTGACTTCAGCAGAAAACCCAAGTTTCACACCTTAATTTAAATTCAGCATAAGGAATTTGACTGTGGTTTATTTGTATTGTGAGTCAAGTAGACAGAAGAATCTTTAAACAAACAAAAAAGTATGTCTTTATTTAATATGTGTATCAAAATATGTGTTTTTCCATATACATCTGTTGTCTGATTCAGTGCTTCCTTTTTCCCCATGAAAAGGAAATTAAAAAACACCCACAGCCTAGATTCCCTTATGAGAACTGAAGTTGAGTTTAAAATATTTTTCAAGTTCAAGTAATAGTTCAGGCTAAAAGCAATGTTTTTAAAGTTATTATATAAAATATTTCTGTATACATTTAGTATGAACTAAGAACATCACTGGGAGCTTGTGCTTAGGGGAAGTTTATTGTATACTGGAGATTTACTGAATGAGTACGAAGAAAAGCTTTCAAAATTCACATTTCGTGGATATGTTTAAGATTAAGGTTTAAGAGTATGTGGTTGAAATATTTGGTTTAACTAGAATTAAGTCACTTTATTCCTGTGGCTTTTAGCAAGATGAGTGGTACATGGAGTTTTCCTTTGGGAACAGGGGAGAAAGGTGAAAAACTATATTTAAATTCTGTTTGTGTAGTGTGGCCTGATTATATAAATTCTCTCATAAAGAGAGATGATTAAAAGTAGGTGAGGTGACTGCTTTATAGATTAAATATGCTGACCTTATTTTCATGAAGATCTTTTGATAGAATTATGTGATGAGAAGGAAAAACAAAAACTGAGGACTCCCTGTGGCTGATGGGGGAGTTTGTGATCCTTTATTTCATGGGTGTGATGACAGGCCCTCTGCCTCTGCTATGGGAAATGGTTTGCTCATTTGTCACTAGCAGTTGGCTTTGATTCTGGCTCGTTCTACATTTCTGTGTATAATTTTCTCCCCACTGTGCAAGACTAAATGACAAATTGTTTATTGAGAATTTTAATTTGTGTGACCTATGAATTTCAAAGAAGTGCTCTGAAAAACTGGGAGTTGGGAATTTTGAAAAAAAAGTATACGTGCCCATCTGTCTAATAGGTCTTTTGTTTTTGTCTAAAAATGGGGTAAATAGTTGGATTTTTTTTTTTGAAGTTTTTTTCAAGTCCTGTGAATTTTATGTCTGCTGGGAAATTGCCACTTCCTGAAAACAAATGCAGGCATAAGATGAACATTTGGGAAAGATGCTGCTTTGTGTGTCACTGCGAGATTAGGAGTGGAGGCAAGAGCTTAGTGTTGCAAAATGGAAATGGGCAGATATTTAACACAAAAGCAAGGTTGTTCTAAGGGTGAGTTACAAATAGGCCAACATCTAGGATTTAAGACTTCACTCATGTATCTTTAGCAGTAATCTAAATAATAGCTACTCACCTTATAAAGGGCTTCCCTGGTGGCTTAGAGGATAAAGCGTCTGCCCACAATGTGGGAGACCCGGGTTCAATCCCTGGATAGGGAAGATCCCCTAGAGAAGGAAATGGCAACCCACTCCAGTACTCTGGCCTGGAAAATCCCATGGAGGGAGGAGCCTGATACGCTATAGTCCATGGGGTCACAAAGAGTCGGACACGACTGAGCGACTTCACTTCTTCTTCACCTTATAAATGAGCTGAGAAAAGTCCTATCTAGAGGAGGAAAGATGGGTTTTTTAACAAGTAGAATATAGTATTATGGTTATTACTATTGTCACTTTACTTTTATGAAAACAAAAGTTTGTACGTACAAGGGCGAGAGTGTGTGTGTCTCTGTCTGTATATTAGTGTGTATATTGCCAGGACTACCATAAAAACTCTTTGTCAGCTCTAAAAAGCTTTATGAAGTTTTATGATCATCTGCAGTAGTGACAGAGCAGACAGACCACTGGACAGATAGTCTGATCCAAAATTGGCTCTATGGCTCAGTAGCTTTATAACTTTGAATAGGTCACTTATCCTCCCTGACCTTCAGGATCTTCATCTATTAAATTAGAGGCCTAGTGCTTATTTCATGACTGTTGTGAGTATCAAGTAATCTAAGACATGTAAAAATATTTTATCAAACAAAGATATCATCGGCAGAACTTGGTTGAGACGTGAGTATTTCAGGCACGCTAATAACTTGGTTTGCAATCCGATATTCTTTTCAGTGTCTGTTTACCAATTTGGGGAAGGGCCTGTGGGTAAAGGGCCGTGAGGAAGGCCCATTGCTGACGGTCCTCAGCCTCTCTACTCTGATTTTCTGAACAATGCAGCTCTGGCCTTGAAGTCAAGTGGAGACAAGTGCCTGCTGTGAAAAGGACTTCATCATTAGAGTATTGTTTGGTGACCTCTGTTGACTCCAGGAGGTCCTTTGGGTCTCAGCCTCTATCCCAGGAAGTGAAATGAAGAACTGCTTCCGTCATGTGTAGTGGTTTCTGGGAGGAGTTCTTACAAATGTGGATTTCTGCATGTGCTGTTACTCTGGGTCATTTTAATGCCCCAGGTGCCTTAGCATCTCTTATCAGCGGGCGCTTGGGGCAGCTGAAGTCTGGCTTGTCCCACCATCAGGCTCCAGTTTCACCCCTGGCTTTGGTTCAGCCTAATCTGTGAGCCTTCCGGGCACCTCTCTGAACACTGCCTTCCTAAGGACTGGCCTTGTTTCTCTTCCAGTCTGACCTTATGTGATCTTAAGACCTTGGTCCTACCTCCTGAATAAATCTCTCCACAATGATCTCTCCCTTTCAGAAGCCAAATGGCTTGTCTGAAGCACTCCACTGATCGTGACCACAGACTGCCCGGTCCATACTCCATCTTTGCTTTGTGTTATTAATGTTCTTGTATTACTCCATGTAGCCGACTTGAAAGTTCCTTTAGAGTGTGTTCTGGTCTCTTTTCTCCCCAAGGTATACAATGTGCTTTATAATTCCAGGCAAAAATTTGATCGATGCCTGAATAAGTTAATGCAGGCCTGCAGGTTCAATATTGAGACCAGAATGGGGATCTGAGATGCAAACGATGATGTGGATGCCGACACAGATGGAGAGGCAGTGTTTAGCATGGGACAGCCTGGTACACCGGAAAGTGGGAAGATACCTACCTTTGCAGGATGTTGTGAGAATTGGAGGCAGTGGCTGTAAACATCGGATACATAGTCACTGCCCTAGATATTATTTTTAATAACCTCTTTTCCTCATTACAGCATTTACCACAGTGAATACTCATTACTTGTTTGATTGCTTTCCCCACAACGTGTCACAAGGTTGTGGCCTTGGACTTTCTCATCACTTTTTATCTCTTATTCCTAATTAGATGTGTGATACTGGGTGCTCAATAAATGCTTGCTGATTGAATGAATGAATGGATTAATATTCATAAAGCATCATGAACACCCCATATATATTTACATGTATATGACCCTCAATAAGTGATGACTGGTGGGGATAAACAGGATATTAAAGACTGCAGCTCATCAAAATAAGAGCTGCTTTTGCTTTTGCATTCTCTGGCTGAACAGTAATGTGCACAGCAGCCAAAATTTCTAAGCACAAGATGAGTTTTAAACAAAACACAGTGGAGCCTTACATATTCTACATTTGTTTGGATGGTCACTGGAAGATAATAATTCAAAGTTAAAACATTCTCATTTTGGCATAAAATCCATGAGCATTTTAATCAACATAAGGAGCTATATTGATAATAAACCTGACAGTCTGAGTACATCTTTCAGTTGATTTACTGTGAACTGCAGAAATCAGTCTTAAGAATACTGGCAGTCTCATGGGGATGGGGGTGAGGGTGGAAGGAGAGACCTCCAAGCATGTTTTCTCCTTGGAAGTGGGGCTCAAAGGCTCGTGGGGTTGACTAGTGAGATCATCCTGTAGGACCTCGCTGATTGTGAGTTTTCTCTTTTCATTTCTGCCTTCTTGTCCCCTCAGATGTTTGCTCTGATGGGAAAGGCAGCCAAGCTTTAAGAGAGATAAAGTTCAAATATACCTATTAGAGATAACAGTCAGGGATTTAAAAATTCTGTGCATTTCAGGGAGATCTAATAATAGTCTTCTAGAATGTGAAGGGAGGGCGTGGTGACAGTGCTGAGTGGCATTTGGGCTGAATGCTTGCTGGCCAGCACTGAGAATGAGGAATGTGCCTCTGGACCTCCTGGGAACACAGAAATTCAGCTCACTGGAACCTAGTGGGGCATACCCCAGGAATGTAGGGTATGGAGGTGCTTATTGATGGAGAAGCCAGGGAACATTGAAACAGCTTTCTTGGCCCCTCTGTACTCTTTACTCTAGGCTTGTGTCTCACCCAGCTGCTTAGGAACCTAAAAGCCCCATAGCATTGGCTCACTCCATAAAGCCATAAAAAACACCATAAGCTTACAGAGATGGATGCTCAGATTAATTTCAGTAATTGCAAATACGGTATTATGTCAGAAGAGGTGCCATTGTCAGACATGTCCTCTGGTCTCCCAGCAAATCTGTAACCTCTGAAGTGCAGAGTGCATTTCCTTGAGGCATTAGTGTGTGAGTGTGTGTGTGTGTGTGTGCACTGAGGAGAGGGGTGGAGGGGAGAGGCTTCAGAGATGCTGTGGTAGGGGGATGAGAGGTGAACCTCAAGGTCAAGATTGCGTTGTCTGACTTCTGGGACACCCTGCCGGGGAATGTGTTATGAACTTTCACCTTTAATTCTAGTCAGTTGCTTTGTGTACCTAACCTAACCTAATCTTGTATTTCATATGCATGAAATAAAACATGAATTTAGTGTAAAAGCTTATTTCTGATCAGGAGACAAAGAAAGCTACCTACCGATAGAGGGGAGGGGAGAAGCTTTTGTTGGTGAAGGGCAGCCAAGACCCTTGGACAATTAGACCTTAGAAGAAGCGGAGCAGTCAGAGAGTCCTTTCTTCTTGTTTCATTTCATCAGACTGTAGGCCCAGTAGCTTTCTTGAGGTAGCTGGTTGGTAGGTAGCAAGAGATGGACCTGGACTCCTGAGCAGGACTGTTGTCATTATATACTTCATACTACTTAGGATATGGCAATTATCTTTTTTTTGGAAGCCAGGAAACGTTGATATTTAAGAGAAGTGGTTTAGGTAGCCATCTAATGCCCATCTGTCTTAATACCTGCTTGGAAAGGGTGGTCAGAAGTAACCAGTAACCATTTCATGGTGGATTTTCATTTTCACCCATGCAGAGGTTGACCCTTGGCATTCAGAACACTCATGGGCACTTGACAACACATACGACATTCTTGCCTTTTCCAAATGGCTTGTGCCCCATGGTTATGAATGGCGCTAGAACCTGCTGTAGTTCTAACCAAGTCTCAAAGTTAATAATTTAGCTTTTTAGAAAGTTCACAGAACACTTTCATTATTATTTAACCTTTGAGTCTTGGAATATGTGAGCGTTGTGGCTCTACCTAATAGGCCACCCTATAAGTGACAGCTTCTCATTTCATTAACCATCACTAGTCTGTCTGGTTTAAGGTTGGGGTATGATTGTTTAAATCTTTATGTGGCAAGTGACACCTGATTCTTTTGTTTTGGTTTGTTGTGATAAGTTATCACAACAGAATGCATCATCCCTCAGTATTGAAGAGATTATATGGTAATATAATTTTTTATAATAAATACAATTACTACTTTGTTAATATTTTAAATGAATTCCTTAAAATATACAGTTAGGAGAGAGTAGAGGAAAAAGTGATTGATCTTTGGTTTTTCTGCAACATCTAATCAAAATAACTGTCTAACTAGTACATCTTTCTTAGGTAAAACAGAAAGTGCCATATCCCCGTTCTAGGTTTAATGTTCCGTTCAGTTCAGTTCAGTTGCTCATCGTGTCTGACTCTTTGCAACCCCATGGGCTGCAGCATGCCAGGCTTCCCTGTCCATCACCAACTCCCGGAGCTTTGCCCAAACCCATAACCTACTTGGTCTCATTTTCAATCCTAGTTCAAAACAAAACAAAACCAGTCATGTGCTGGTAACTAATCTCTTGTGATAGCTGACAGGTGTGATCCTTAGTGACTCTTCTTTATCATTCCTGTCTTTTGGAGGTGACGTTAAGCACTCGTGTGGCTTACAGACCACAGTGTGATCATTTAAGTATAATGTTGCTTACCTCTGAGAAATGACCCTGAATCTTTCCCTTGTGTCCTACCTGTCGACATTTCAATCGTGACCTTGAGAGATTTTATTCAGTAATATAATGTTATGTTCAGAGACATCAGGCGGGGAAGGAGGTAGGGAGAAAGTTGTTTTTTTCCCCCTTTAGAAACACCTTCAACTTTGGATGAAGAACATAATGTTTGAACAAATGAATGCTGTGAACTGCTGATCACTGGTGTTTGAAAAGTTTATGTGAATGGTGCTGATATTCATAAGCCTGATGGTTTTCAGCTGGAAAATTTGGCTCTGCGTGTGGACTTTTGCAGGACACATTTTCAGTCAAAACTGTTTTGATTATTCCCACTCAGATATCATGTGATGAGTGGGACTGGTTTTTAAATATCTCAGGACAGTTGATATAGTAAATTTTCACTTATAAGTAATGAGCTAATTTCCATTTTTCCATCACTCATTGTTATCTACCTTCAGAACCACGCGCCCTTCCCTTTTTAACTTGTAAAAATTGCCAGGATTTTTGAGACCTTACTTCAGTCCACCATGTTCTTGTCTACCTCCCAGTGTAGAATTTTCCATAGGAGAGATAATCAGTACCTTTTTTGGTCCCATCATGAAGAGGGTCAAATTTCCCTCGGAACTGCCTGTCTGTGTGTCTGCCTAGCAACTCATACTGCTGTCTTAGACTAGGCTATATGTATGGGAGGGTAGATAAGACTCAGCTCAGGTGATGGGACAGAATTGTGTCAGGGATACGTAGGCACATGGAAGGAGTGGCTTGGGGGAGAAGAGATCAGTAGTTGTGCTGATTCTGCTCTGATGTTTCCACCCCACTTTGAGAAGTTTTTCTAAATTGTTTTGCCTCCTTTAAAGCTATTTTTTTTTTTTTTTTTTGCCATCTGTGGTTTATGGGTAAGCAGCAGAAATATGTGTCTCTGAAAGAGTGTTGAAAAGCTGCAACCTTTCGAGTCTAATATTATATAATAGACTGCTTCCCTTTAAAAAAACAAAGCTATTGGCCCTGTAGGTGTATGGATACTGTAAAGAATAGACTTTTCACAGCTAACTGCTGAAGCTGTAAATGCTGAGTTGCACCTGATACCCAGAGGAACTGTTCTTAGAGATTTGGTAAGTCAAAAAAAAACTAGTAGGTTATTTGTTATCTTAAAAATACTATGTTACTGCTACATAAATCAGTTAACTGAAACCAGAGACTGCCAGGGTTTCTGCTATATACCTTAGATGTAGATATAGAAATTCTCTTTCTAAGTGTTGTTTTTGCCACTCGATGTTGAGACTCAGCACGTGAACTGCTGTTTGTAGTGCCAGAAATTTCCACCAAAATGTCCTCAGGAGCTCCCCTTTCTTTGGATAACAATAGGTTTATTTCCTTCCCCTTCCTTGGCCAGCTTACACCTCTTTTCAGACCATAATTGCAGTGGCACCATGTGCTCGGGACAAGGCCTGCCTGACCTAAGGCAACTGTGCTCTTGTTTTCCTCCTGATGTCTCTTTTCCCACATCGTACCATCAGAGTGGAGTCCTCACGTGTCATCCCATTTGGTGAAAAATCTAATGAAAGAGTGCTCAAGACCCTGTTCTAGGCACTTGTTCACCATGTAAGTCACACTGCCTTTGGAATAGAGGGAAGCTAGTTGCAGTGACCCTTTAGTTCTGCAAAGTCTGGACACCTGTCAGATGTGCCTCCTCACCAGCTTCAGGCAGCTGATTCAATTGTTTGGCAGAGAAAGTGAATTTGAACAAGTGGAATATTTTCCAGGATGAAGCTTTATCATCTCGCTTTCCTCCCCACCCCTCCCCTGACACAGAGAGATAGGAGAGCTTGGCACATACAGTTGGGGACAGACACAGTAAGCCTAGCTGTGGTATAGAAACATCAGGTCCCTTGGTTTTGCTAAACGTGGTTGGGGCACTGAATGAATATATCCAGTTTTATGAATGGTACCAGTTAAGATGGACCGTCCTTGTAGGGCTTATCTTCAGAAGCAACATTCTTAGAGGCATATAATTGAAAAAAAAGTTTTTTTGTTTTTTTTTTTAATTTTGCACCCACTGGACAAAATCAGATGGAGAAACAGTGGAGCAGGATCCAGAGTCCTGCTGGGTCCATACTCCCAACATTCTTGAGTCTCCAGTGCTCCTTCCCCAAGGCCCAGTGTGCCCTTTAATTTCATCTAGAACCCAGGCGCCCATGGGGAGGGGCTCACAGTCATTGCACAGCCTGCCTTTTGCCCGCAGCCCTGCGGGGGCTGGGTCCTGACTGGCGGGTGAGTGCACCTAGCCTGCCCGGAGGAAGATGCAGACCCGTGAAGGCCAGTGCCCTCGCCCACCGACCCTGAGCCACCTCCATCTGGCCCACGCTGGGCGGGCAATAAAAGCATACTTTTTAAAATTAAAAGAAAGATATTACCTGCATTAGAGAGAAGTTTTAACCTGGAGAACCAAAAAGCAAGTGCAAAGTGAGCTGGCCAGTGGTGGCCTGCAGCCTTCTGTGGCCCCTGTCCAGGCTTGTCCTGCCGGTTCTCTTTCTTATCTTCTGTATCCTTAATTTGTGGTAAATAACTAGGCATTTGGTATTTTTTTTGTACTTGGCTTGTCCCTGTGATTCTTGGCTCTCCCTATGAATTGGGCGTTTCACAAATTGACTTTGTGTGTGTCTTACATTGGGTGGGATTCAGCTATCTGCACAGGAGGCCTTGTTTATCTGCCTCGAAAGTGTTAGTCTCTCAGTCCTGTCCAACCCTTTGCGATCCCATGGACTGTAGCATACCAGGTTCCTCTGTCCATGGAATTCTCCAGGCAAGAATATGGCAGTCGGGATCTTCCCAACCCAGGAATTGAACCTGGGTCTCTCGCATTGCAGCAGATACTGTCTGAGCCACCAGGGAAGCTATGAATGTACATATTCAGAAATGATAATATAGATCAGAGCTTTTGACCCACATCCCTGACTCAACAAAGCACTTGCTTTGGGAAAGGCAATTGACTTCTATGAGACTCAGTTTTCTCATCTGTAAAACTGGTATAATAATCATACCTGCCTCAGAAGGTTGTAAAGATATATGTGATGTGTGTAAGGCGCTTGACCCAGTAGCAGGAACATAGAAAGTGCTGAAGAAGGGGTGGCTGTTTACTAAGACAGAATAAGAGAGCCTGAACATGCTTCTGGGTCTCAGGGGCCTGCCTTTTCCTGTTAGTTCCTCATTTCCCCACCCAGGTTCTGGCCTGGCCGCCTAGGGGCGGGATCCTGCACCCAGTGAGCAAATTGAGGAGAAGTGGGTTACTTCCCACTTCTCCTCAATTCCATCCTCCCGCCTTCTCTTCTTCTCTGTCTTTGGCTCAGCCCCCAGGGTGGGCTCACTCTGCCGAGCTTGATGTCGTTTGGGTGCTCCATCTTGGCTGTCTGATTCAGCTGGCTCAGACCCAGGACTCAGTTTATGTGCTGGGCTCCCTCGCTGGTCTGCCCTGTGGTGTGGTCAGTGATTCTCAGAACTCCTGAGAAACAAGTTATCCAGGAATTTAGCCATGCATTTGAGAGTGGGCTGCTAGAGATGGGGCTTATGGGATGCCATTGCCAAAGTGCACCCAGAGTCTATGGGAAGAGGGAGGGAGGAGCTCATATCAAGATGGGAAGACATGCTTTCGGGGAAGCCAGAACAGCTAAAAGCTGCACAACAATGGAGGGAGGGCTGCTCAGAAATGCTCAGGGGGCATGGTCATCCTGGCATTATTAAGAACCTGAGGTATGCCTGCACACAAATTCATGTTTTAATGGGGTGTACTGTAGCTTCCTGAAAAGTCAATTTCAATTTTCTAGCTGCTTTTTAAATGAAAAAAAAAACTGTCTTAAGCAGCTGAATAAGGGACTAGGAATTTGATCCGACGAACAAGTCATTGATTTTTATTACAGATCTTTATGGGGGAAGGAGTCTGAATGAGTGTGTGAGTTCCATTCCAAGATGAGCTTGCTGCAGAAGGCAAGACGTACAGCAGGTCTGAGCCTCCGCTCAGTTCTGACACGTACTGATTTAAGATGTGAAAATGAGTGTTTGGCCAAGCCGGAGTCTCCTGTGCCAAGAAAAGCCTATTAGATTGGTGGCTGAAAGGCTGAATTGTTAGGATTTACTTAATGGTGAGGCTCTGCCAGCTGCTGGGAGTGAATGCCCACTTAGGCGTTTGAGTGCATCCTTGTTCCCTGGACTCGGGGCCCATTTGTTCAAGGAATATGGCGGCCTCACAAAAGGCCACTCTAAAAGGACGCTTCCTTATTCTTTCGGCCCCTTGTGTAGAGATATCTGTAGTTTGTAACAGTAACATTGGTTGCTCACAAATTTGTAAAGAAGAATGCCTGGAAATTGGGCTTATAAGGTGAGTTCAGGTGAAATATCAGGGAGTGACGATGTTAACTATAAACAGGCAACATAAATGGCCTGTTAAACAAAAGCTGTCGCGTGAACTGTGATATCCGCCCATCACGTATTCATTCATCCAGGGCTGATTGATGTCTGAATGGTAGGGCACTGGCTAGGGTAGTGGGCAGAACCATTTATCTCAACGAGTTCCAAGTGGGGCAGACAGGCTTTACATAACCGATGATAATAGAAAACCTAAATAAGAAGTGAGAGAAACCAAGTAGGAAAAACTGTTTCTGAAGTTCCAGCAAAGAGAGGCCATTCTGACTTTGAGGGTTCATTTGTTTATTCATTCATTCAGATTTTCTGGGGACTAAAAACATAAGCAGGTAGGTGCCCGAGTGGATGTGTGTGTGTGTGTCTACTTGTTTATTCCCTGAAACAAATTGGAACTCAGACATGAAGGAAGAGACTAGGAGACTAAGATTTACTGGGAACCCATTCTAGACCAGTGACTGAAGGTAAGTTTTGTAACCCACATTTTACAGATAAGAAAACTGAGGTACAGAAAGACATTGGCCTTGGATAATGTGTTTAAAATAGTGGAAGCCACCATTGGACACCCCAGATTGCTAAGGGATGACTGGAAATTGGGTGATGGGCTTACTTTGTGGCCTATTCCTCTGCCACTGTCATGGAAGGGGGAAGTTCAAAGAACTTTAAAACATTCAGAGCAATGCCTGGCGTACGACACGTTCAGTGCATGTTTCCTTCCTTTAAACTGGAAGTTTTCAACCTCAGTACTAGTGACATTTTGGTCGAGATGATTCTTTGTGGTTGTGGGAAGCCAGCATCCCTGGCTTCTGCCCTCTGGATGCTAGTAACATTTCACCCTACCCCCACCCCAGCCCACTGAGAACCACTGGGCTTACAGGATCAAGACAGGGAACTGTTAACAAATGGACCTAGGGGTTGGAACAGGTGGTAGGCAAGGAAGATCCTGCACCCAGTAAGCAAAGAAACTGCCTCTGAAAGAAGGTATTGGCCTTAGGTGTCCAGAGCTGGGGAACAAAGAGAGCAGGCTACCGATGGTGTGAGCCAGAATTCTGGGGCAGAGTTCTGTTGTTGTGGTCTGGTCTTTATGTTGTCCCTGTGGTGGGCAGATCTGTTATGTTCCAGTAGTATGGGGTAGCACACAGACAGTGAGTAAGACCTGGAGAGACTCCATGGTGTTGCTTCACCCAGGGTGACAGCCACCCATGGCCCACATGGAAGTTTCTGCCTTGCCCCTCCCTGCTGAGCAGGCTGCTCTGTGTCATGGCTCAGCTGGGTCCCCATCATGGCCTGCTCTTTCTTTCCACTCTGCTCTCTCCCAAGGGTGGCCTTCTGCTACTGTCTCCGTGACTGTTTTTAACCTGAATAGCTATGTGGTTTTCTTTTTAATACTGATTTCTGATTTTTAGTCAGAGCTAGAGAAAAGTGTGTTAGTTGCTCAGTTGTGTCCGACTCTTTGTGACCCATGGACTGTAGCCCACCATGGTCCTCTGTCCGTGGAATTCTCCAGCCAAGAATACTGGATTGGCTATTCTCCAGGGGATCTTCTCAACTCCTTGCTTTTTAATCGCTTTACATTCTCTTAAGCCTACAGTGCGGTTCCAGCCTCTCCAGCAGCCTGGATGGCATAGCATGCTGTGGGACTGTGGGGAACACACAGAGCTTAGTTATTGCCTCCCATATCCCCTCCTTCTGGCAGGGGGCTTTTGAAGGTGAAAGGTTGGGTCTTGGGATGTGGCAGGAGGTGTGAAGAATGCTTTCTGCCCTCTCCCAGCTCGCTGGGGGAAGGGGCACTTAGGTGGAGTTTACCCGAGGAAGCTTGTCAGTGGTGGAGGATGTGAAAGGATCCAGGCTGATTGGGAGGGCATGGTGGGGAAGGGAAATGGGTCAGTCAGGGGGCTGGCAGGATGTGAGTCTACTCTTGATGGTCACAGTGAAGAATGGCCAAGCACGCATTGTCTGGGAAGATGATACATCACCTAGGGCTGAGCTGGAGCCACCCAGGAACCCAGGAGGGCCTTCAGCACATGCCACTCCGGGGAAGAACACCACCCCAATCTCTCCATCCTCCTTCCTGCTAGTGCTTCCTGTTAACCCCCTGCAGGGAGCCAGGGTGGGGCAGGATGTAGGGCAGCCTCTGGCTGAGCAGAGAAGAGTGAAGAACAGATTTGGGGGTGGCTGGCTGTGTGGATGGATGGAGGAGAGGAACGTCCACTAATGACAGCTGTGAAATAGCACTGGGTTTGTCATGGAAACTGTTCCCCTCTGTTGGTACAGGTGCTCAGAATCTGTACTGTCAGCATGCAGGACCCGCCTCTCTACTCTGAATACTGGGTCTCCATTCCATTTGTCCCAGGAAGTCACTCTTGACCGTGCCCTTGCAAAGTGTACCTTCCTCTTGCAAATGCTTGGATATTTCCTCTTTGACACAGTCATCCAGCATTTAGACCCTCCGTGTTGCATTGCTGGCTGTCCCTGTGTGTGTTCAGTTCAGTCGCTCTGTCATGTCCGACTCTGTGACCCCATAGACTGTAGCACGCCAGGCCTCCCTGTCCATCACCAACTCCTGGAGCCTACTCAAACTCATGTCCATTGAGTCAGCGATGCCATCCAACCATCTCATTCTCTATTGTCCCCTTCTCCTCCCACCTTCAATCTTTCCCAGCATCAGGGTCTTTTCAAATGAGTCAGTTCTTCACATCAGGTGGCCAAGGTATTGGAGTTTCAGCTTCAACATCAGTCCTTCCAATGAATATTCAGGACTGATCTCCTTTAGGACGGACAGGTTGGATCTCCTTGCAGTCCAAAGGACTCTCAAGAGTCTTCTCCAACACCACAGTTCAAAAGCATCAATTCTTTGGTGCTCAGCTTTCTTTATAGTCCAACTCTCATATCCATACATGACTACTGGAAAAACCATAGCTTTGACCAAACAGACCTTTGTTGACAAAGTAATGTCTCTGCTTTTTTAATATGCTGTCTAGGTTGGTCATAATTTTTCTTCCAAGGAGCAAGCGTCTTTTAATTTCATGGCTGCAGTCATCATCTGCAGTGATTTTGGAGCCCCCCCCCAAAAATAAGTTCTGTTACTGTTTTCACTGTTTCCTCATCTATTTGTCATGAAGTGATGGGACTGGATGCCATGATCTTAGTTTTCTGAATGTTGAGCTTTAAGCCAACTTTTTCACTCTCCTCTTTCACTTTCATCAAGAGGCTCTCTTCTGTGTGTGTATCTTCCCTGTATTGTAAGCCACTTAAGTTGTCATAGTTCTTTTGTTCCCAGCATCTTGTACAGAGAAAGTACTCCAGAAGTACCTGTTGTTTGGTGATCAGTTCCCTTCATTGGCCATAATCAACAGAATTCTGAAATGCCTGACTGTACCGTACCTCCTATGAATTTTAAAGGGGGCTAAGTCGTCACTAAAAACTTCCTTAAGAAGCATAGTATGTTTTCATCCTTGGAATAGCCCTGCCCAAGGACAGCATCAGCCCCTTGGAATAACCCTTGGAATAGCATCAGCCCCTTAAAGGTACAGAGTGGGTCCCAATGTCAGTAGCTTGCTGGAGAGTAGGGTATGGACAGAATGGCTATGTCCTTTCCATCATGGCATCCTGATAATTTCCTCCAAATCTGGTGGCACTTTTTTTTTTTTTATCGTGTAACCTATTCTCATTGTCTTTTTTTTTTTTTTAAAGCATGGTGGAGCCTGGTGGGAGTAAGCTGTGGTTGACCCCACATCAGTTACTGAAGGGAAAGCAAGCTGATAGGCATCAGGCACTGATGTGCCGTCACAGCTTGTGTGGCTCTCAGAGAAAGCAGCCCACTGAGTCTGAGTCTGTGAATGGAGCCTCTACAGCACAACTGTTTGCCCTAGAATATTTGCAATTTAAAAGTGAAAACCCATGGGACTTGATGTTAAAGCTCTCTGCAACTGGTGTTCTCCCTGATGTCAGTCCCATCAAGTTTGCTATTTTTTTACAATGCTGGAAAACTGGGACTTCGAAAAGGAAAAAGGAGATCTGGATATGGAATTGACTTCTTCCCCACCAAATTTTAATTGATTCTAGTGCAAGTAGAAAGGTGTATCATGTTCTGAAAAGATAAGGTTTAATTATGGTTTATAATTAGTTCTCTAGGAAGCGCTTGGAGTTGTACCCAGAGAGGAGAAACAGAGGGCTCCGGTGGAATCGTGTAAACGGATTGATGAGAAAATGGGTTTCTGCTGTGGAGGATTTGGGCACGTTGCCAGCCTTATGACAAGATGTCAGTTAGCCTCCTCACTCAGGGAACAAGAGAGGGGACTGCCAGGATGGGGACCCCTGCTCTGGAGGACAGGGACACCTGGAACCAGAGCAGTTTCCAGGGCAGAGAAGCTTTTGTTTCTCAGGTAGCACTTCTTCCTGTGATAAAAAAGAGGTTACAGGCAAGAAGACAGCTGCTCGAAAGCCAAAGACAAGGGGACAGTTGTGGGGAGTATATATTTAAAAATCAGCCACTGAGAGATGGGAAAAATTAGGATGTTGGAAACAATTAGGGTTCAACTTTATGACTTAGAGTTTCCTTTTTGACCCTTGAAGGTAGGTGGAAAGTGTTTTTTTGTTTGTTTGTTTCTTTTTCAGATTGAGAAACTAGAGTTTAGAGAAGATAGGCTCAAGGTAGCATAGGTCAGTTCACAGTGAATTGAAATATGTGTATGTGTATGTGTATATATAACTTACATGTAAATATACATATATATAATATACACATGGATACATATAATGAATATGGTTATTTTGTATTATTTGTCAATTGTTATCTATCCTTTACATCAGTAAGATTTACAATAAATGTATGTATGGTGTATATACATTTATTGTAAATCTTACAAAATATCCATATTCATTATTATAAATTTCGTATAGCCAGTATATAGCCAGAATGCATTTGTTAATTTTTGGCAAACCTATGCTTGATGAGGTTTTGACAAATGCCAGTTCTTGTCCATCTGCTAATTCTTTCCCTGATAAACTGATTGCCCCTGAATCTGACATGTGATCTACTGTTAGACTATTTCTCACCCTTGTACAAATTATATTCAGTAAATTGAACCCCTTTCACCTTCAGCACTGCTGATTATGGTAGTGCCGTGTTTTCAGCTTTTGATGTCATTGCCGGGATTGGTATACATTGTTGGATTCTGCATTCTTTAACAGTGGCTGTGTTTAACCAGCAGTTCACAAAATTCCTACAAAATGAGCAGTGGGCTCTTGTGAGTAGCACTGGTCATCTAGAGCGCTTCCCAGTCCCATCGTTAAGGTCTGAAGAGGCAAGTGCTTGCCTGTCTTACTCACTGTTGAGCCCGGTCCCAAGGATGGTGCCAGATGTGTGCTTGGAGGACATGTTGTTCACAGGGATGGATGAGATTTCAAAGCTGGGACCTGGAACCAGTTTGTGGGACTCCATGAGGACAAGGTCCTTGGTGGGCAGTGAGGAAGCTCCGGAAAGAAGAGACAGCAGAGACTGTCTCCACCGTCAGAGCTGGCCGACAGAGCCAGGGGGATGTTAGCACTCGAGCAGGGACACAAGGAAGAGGAGAGAGGACAGCATTTCCTTCTGTGTCCCTTTCTTCCCACTTTATCAGGCCTGACAATTCTCTGCCCCGTCTTTGACGTGGCCTTCTTGTGTATCAGTGTGGAGACTTCCTTAGTCATCAGTCCTCAATGTGGGTAAGCAGTGATGGGAACAAGAGAGAGATCACATCGTCTGAAATGGAACAGGTCATACCTGTCGCATGACACAGATGTCAAAGAGGACGCGCAGGGCAAATCGTGTCCCTCCTTCCATCTTCCAGCCACCAGCTCCTCAGCTACTTGCAAATCCTTCCAGGTGGAGCCGGTGCATATTTCAATCGAAAAACTTTTTACATATTTTCATGTATTTACTAAGATGAGATCATGTTATATGCATTGTTCTACACTTGGTTTTTTTCATCTGACAACATATTTTGAAAATCAGCCCATTATTGCACAAAAAGAAATGACTCTATTCTATGGGTTTACTGTAATTTATTTAACTCTCTCCCTGTCTATGAACTTTTAGAGTTTGTTTCCAGTTTTTTATTACAAATAATTCTGTAATGAAAACTTTTACATAAAAGGTTGAAATTATCTGTAGGATAAATTCCAAGAAGTGAAATAGCTGGGTCAGAGGGGAGCATTTGTTATTCTGATAGATATCCTTCAGGCTGCTCTTTATAGAAAATAAGCCAGTTTACCGCCCAGTATGGGCTTCCCTTGTGACTCAGCTGGTAAAGAATCAGCCTGCAATGCGGGAGACCTGGGTTCGATCCCTGGTTTGGGAAGAGCCCCTGTAGAAGGGAAACGATACCCATTCCAATATTCTTCCCTGGAGAATCCCATGGACAGAGGAGACTGGTGGGCTACAGTCCATGGGGTCCCTGAGTTGGACATGACTGAGGTACTAAGCACAGCATAGTGTCACCCAGTACAATTGAGAAAGCCACTTTCTCCCCACTTTTCTGGAACTTTTGGGTACTTGCTACTTTGATAGGTGTGGTTTCATTAATTTTTTTTTTTTGGCTCCACCACGTGGCTTGCAGTATCTTAGTTCCCCAACCAGGGATTGAACCCGGGCCACTGCAGTGAAATTGCCAAGTCCTAACCACTGGACTACCAGGGGATTCTGTCATTAATTTTTGAATATGAATGAGTATAAGCATCTCTTCATGTGTTTAAGAACTATTTGTCTTTGTTGTGAACTTTCAGTTCATTCTATTTGTTCATTTTTCAATAGCATTGTAGACCTCTATTAATTTGTAGGAATTCTTTACATACTGAAAACTGCTCTATGTCTGTTGCACGATTTACACATCTTTTCTCTAGGTTCTCCTTTGTCTTTTGACTTTGTTTCTGGTCTCTTTCCCATATATGTATGTTTTTCAGTATTGTGTCAAATATACATAAAATAAAACAGAGCATTTTTAAGTGTACAGTTTAGTGGTATTAAGAACATTCACACTGGTTATACACCACAATCTAGCTCCAGAACATTTTCACCATTCTATTTTTTTAAAGTAGTTGAATTTATCAACAATTTTTCATCTTTTTTAGATATTATATCACATTTAGCAAGTCTCTGCTCACTCTGAGTTTAATAAAATTATTTTCTATCATTTCTTCTTGTACTTTTTATGGTTTGGTTTATTACTTGTTTATTTTATTTATTTCTTATTTTTGGCTGCGCTGGCTCTTCGCTGATTTACAGGGGCTTTCTCTAGTTGCGGTGAGCAGGGTCTGCTCTCTAGTTGTAGTGCATGGACTTCTGATGGCGGTGTCTTCTTTTATTGTGGAGCACAGGCTCAAGGCGCAAGGGGTTTAATATCTGCAGCACGAGGACTCAGTTGTGGCCTCTGGGCCCTAGGGTGTGTGGGCTTCAGTAATGCAGTACTCAGGCTCGGTAGTCATAGCTCCTGGGCTCTAGAGCTTGGACCCAGTAGTGTGATGCACGAGCTTAGTTGTGCTGTGACAAGTGGGATCTTCTCAGACCAGGGATCAAACCCATGTCCTCTGCATTGGCAGGTGGATTCTTAACCACTGTGCCACCAGGGAAGTCTTATTACTTACGTTTAAATTCTGTGACCCATTTGGAATTCCTTTGGGTATAAAGTGTGAACTGTCGCTCCAAGTGTACTTATTCCTGATAGTGAGCTCCTTGATTGCCATTCGGTCATCAAACATGGTTTGAGGACTAGCTGGATGCCCCTAGCTATAGGGGAGCAGCAGAAGAAGCCATTTTGAGCAGTCCATGTGAGTTGGGGCGGGGGAGGCTTCAGAAATGAAGCCTGACCTAGACTGATGAAGTCTCATTCTAGGAAACATGAGCTCCTAGGTATTTACGTTTGCTATCCTTACGTTTCCTTTCATCCCTTCCCCCGTGAGCTCTCCAAGGACTGGTCTGGGACGTCTCTCCTTTGCCTCTGCTCCTCTCCTTATGCTTGGCATGTACTGAATGCTTGAATGTTTGAGGAACTTAATTACCTGCCCCTGTTGCTCCTACCACGGGTGAGAAGTCAGCTGTTCTGAAGGGCATGGCCAGTCAATTGAGCCACCAAAGTACAGAGAGATGTAAGTTTGTTTCTAAATATTAAAATGGAAACCTAGAAACAGCAAATATTCAAGTTCTTTATTGGGTTTTGCACTTTTTCCTGGTTAGTACTAGATTTTTTTGTCGGCCTTGTTTTTTTCAGACATAGTTGGTGTGTAGTAATATTGTACTTTATATTGTACAATGTTATGAGCTTTAACAAATCCATATTGTAGCCTCTGCTGCAATTGAGAGATACAGCAGTTTTGTAATCCCTCCCAAATTTTCTTGCGCCCCTTGTAGTTAGCACTCCCCCTGTCCCCAGCATCTGACCACTATCAGTTTTCTGTTCCTCTAGTCTCTCCTTTTGGAGAATGGTATAGAAATAGAATCATAGCATATATACCTTTTAAGTCTGGCTAGCATAATGCATTTGACATTCGTTCACATTGTTGATATCTTAGTTCATTCCTTTTATTGCTGAGTAGTGTCTTGTCATATGAATACACCACAGTGTATCCATTTACCAACTGAGGGACACCTGAGTTTTTCTAATATTAGCACTTTGACTCCATTTGCTATGGGTGGGAAGCTTTTAGAGAATTGTTATGGTACTAACCTAGTATGTTTGGCATCTTTTTTGAAGGCAAAGCTTTTTGAGCAGCATCCTCCAAGGCACTCTTGTGAAACTGTGCAGTGGATGGTCCTTTGAGGTGATAGTGGTGTGGTCTTGTCACCGTGCCCAAATCTAGTTGACTTCTCACCCTTCAGCTATCCTTAATTGTTCTCTGCTGCTTGCTTTTGTGGGTGACATGCCTTCTTTGATGTTGAGGCCAATTCGAAATGTTATAAAAAGCATTTTTCTGAAAACTCAGAACCCAGACTAAACCATCTCCATATGCTGATTTCTGCTTCAAAGACAGTTGGAGGCTAGTTCAACAGGATTTCTTCCCATTAGAACAGGGAAGACTCTTGGCAGTGGGGCCAAGGTGGAAGAGATGGGAAGAACCCCCTGAACAGAACACACTGTTGTCAGGCAGCCTGTGAAAGTGGACGCCTGAAGGGTGGAGGGTCAAAGTTAACATTAGTCCTCTGTACTTACTTAGCTGATGGAAATAGAATTCCACAAACATTCCATGAAAGCAAAGGCTGGTAGCTGGCTACATGTGCTACATACTCCAGTGAGGAGAGCTGGGGTCTGCATACTTCACGGATGGGGTGTTTCATCTGGGGGCAACTCTCTGCCTCTCTGGGCTTTCCAGGTGGCTCAGTGGTAAAGAGTCCGCCTTCTAATGCAGGAGACGGGGATTCCATCCCTGGGTTGGGAAGATTCCCTGGAGGAGGAAATGGCAATCCACTGCAGTGTTCTTGCCTGCGAAATCCCATGGACAGAGGAGCCAGACGGGCTATAATCCATGGGGGTCTTACAGAGCCAGACACAACTTAGCAACTGAGCACGCACATCTGCCTCTCTAGATGTTGATCTCCCAGAGACCAAAAAAAATCCAAGAGACAAAGTGAGGAAACTCATCTTTTGACTTTGACTTGTGTGTCCTTGGGTGGATCACCTACTCTCTAGTTCCTCTTTGCCAGAATGAAGGGCTTGGAGGGGACGGGCCTCCTGGGTCTCTGACACTGATGTCACCCTCTCAGAGCACAGCACATCCTTGCGCTTTACATCTGCAAGTCCAGAATTGACAGCTCGGTACCGTGGGGAGGTCCCTGCTGCCATCACTGCTCACCACGCATGGTGGGTAGGGGGCATACTTAGTTGTGGGACAAGCCTGGGATGGCCCTGCCCTCCCACAGAGTGCAGGTACAGCTTGCTCCCCTTGGGAACTTCCCAGGAAACTTCTCTGATGCTTTCTGAATCCAGGCTTATGAAAAAGGCTGTCTAGCCAAAGATCTCCAGAGCCTTTGAAAATCCCCTATTTAGATGTGCATGCAATACTGTCTTTCAAAACACAAACCTTGTGGGGTTTTTTGGACCATTTCCAAATACTGAGCTTTTTTTTTTTTTTGAGCTGTCAGTGGCTGAATTACTGGGACTTACCTCAGATGGTTATTTCACATCCTCCTTCTCTTGTGAGTGACATTTAAAATATCAACACTTCTCCTTTGATAGCACGCCATGGTAAGCCAGGAGAAAATCCTAGGACAGGCAGAGGTCTTTTGGCTGAGGTCTTATCTCCAAATGATTGTTTGCCGACTGGAATACAGAAGCCATGAGTCCTCCTTGGCTGCTGTGTTCTAGGGACTTTGAGGTGGAAAGTGAAATTTCAGAAGCATTCCCAGTGCTCTGCTCAGCCCGCATTATTTCATATGCCCATATGCACTGGTAGTTTGAATTCCATACATAGATATATTAAGCCACCTTTGTCCAGAGAATGCTGGTGACATATAGGAATGCACCGTGTAAGGCTAAAATCCTGAGAGTGAGTGCTCCTTTGCATTCATCATTCTTATGAGTACTTCAACAACATGTGAATCCTTTGTCCACTTAAGCTTATCGTACAGATATGATGTCTATTCCCTCTTCCGGGAATGCTCTTCTCCCCAAGAGTCACATGTTAATCCTTACTTTCTTCAGTGTTTGGTCAAGTGTAACTGTCTCAGTGAAGTGGAACTTTACTACCCTATTAAACTCACTTCTTACCCTACAGCCCCCCCCCCCCCAATTTTTCTGCCCTATATCTCCCCCAGCACTTAGCACTTTCTAACATGCTACTAATATAACCTTAGCGTTTTAAAGTTGTTGTTCAGTCATTTAGTTGTGTCCTACTCTTTGTGACCCCATGGTCTGCAGGCTTCCCTGTCCCTCACTATCTCCTGGAGTTTGTTCAAACTCATGACCATTGAGTCAGTGTTTTAAAGTTAAGAATGTGTTTTCTTTTTTTTCTGGGCAGAGATCATTGTCTGTTTTATCCTAGGTATCTAGAACATTATCTGCCTGACACATAATAGGTGCTCAGTAAAAAGTGGTGGCGTGAACATATGCATGAGGTGTAGTTGTTTGCTTTCATTCTTGCCTGCAAAGCTGGTGGGAAGGCCCAGATTGCACTGAAGGAGACCAAGCTTTAACACTACATGGGCTGCAGTCCACATCCCTTTTCCTTTTGGGATAACTGACTGCTTTGAGGTTGCCTGAAGTGAGGAAACAGTGACCCTCAGGAGGCTCAGGCTGGACCAAGAGAGCCTAGGAGGAGGAGGAGTCCTGGTCACCTGCCCCTTAGTGCACGGCAGATCTCCTCCTTGCACTGGAATCTGGTCTCTTGCAGTAAATTTATTCCTTGTTGCCTCTGGCCCTTTAAATTTGGAGTTTTATGAGAATACATGGAGTGGTAGAGTATCTGATGCCTCCTTTGCTTCTCAGAACCCCTCTTCCTCATCTGCAAAATAAAATGCTAAGAACTGCCTTTAATGTGTGCATTAAATGAAAGAATGTCTATAACTTCTGATTGCAGTTCTGTCATTAATTTTTAAGCTCCTTGCTTCCTCCCTGCTACCATCCCGATTTAGAATCAAGAAAAACCTTGCCCTCTTGTTTTCCCCAACAAGAACCTATATGGTTCTCTTGTGTTTCGTTGTTAGTCTTCCATTCACCATAACTTAGGCCATAGAAAAGTAGCATTTTCCAGAATATGAGGAATAACTGAACACTGAGACTGTTGTGTTTGTGCAGTTGTCAGAGACCTGGAAGAAGCAGTTGAGAGCTCTTTTGACCTTTAGCATCGACCTCAGAGACCCTTGCGTTACCAACATAGGTTTTCAGTTCATGCCTTTAGTTTTTTGGAAGGTAGCTTGATTTTAAGTTTGCAGGTTGATTTCAAGTTTGTTTCATAGGTACAGTTTATATCCAGCACACTGACTACCATCCATTGACTACCTTGGTCTTTCTGAGGGTCAGATAGTAGTTCTTCTTTTCTGGACCCATTTTGAAGTTGGCAGAGACAGTTAATAGGCAGCTGCGTGCCTTCCCTTTTAGCTTTAATAATGGCTGAAAAGTTCTTTCATCCACTGTTATTTCTTAGAAAACTCCAAAACAGTTTTCCTCTGAGGAATATTAATACAGCTCTTAAAAAGATAAGCATGTTATTTAATTTTAATTTCTAGACACGACTTTCCAGTGGAATTCTGGCATTTGGGGACACCCTGGATTCAGGGGTTGGGTGTTGCTACCTGGAAAGGACACACAGTAGGGAGCCTTCTCAGGCCGGTGGGAAAGGACATCAGGCAATCCCTAAGCGGCCCTTTTGAAGGTCAGGCTCCCGAGAACAAAGATAGTCATTGGGGCCAGACCCTTGGCCTGTTCATATTCATGCAGTTCTCCCCTTCAAAGGAGGTTTTTAAGTAATTTCCTTCCCTGGGGGATGGAGCAGCTGTGAGCCAAGAATTAGCATCAAGCCTTTTAAAAATAGAGACTGATGAATTTAAGAAATGCTTACCCTTTGGAAAGTCGAGTAGAGACATGGATGTATTTTAAAGTAGCTATCTATCTAACCCTTTCTCTCAAAGGAGATGGAGAGGGAGGGAAGAGAGCGGAAGAGTGAGAAAGAAAGCTAGAAAGAGGTGGATTTATGCAAAAGATGGGGCACGGAGGAAAGAGAGAAGAGTCAGACATTTTTAGGGGACAAAAATGGTCTGATGGGTCTGTGTTGGGCACAGTGGCCTTGCTTTGTGTGCACCCCATTGCGGATGGTGGCTTGTTCACAAGCCCTCTTGTGTACCGTCCCCTTCAAATGAGGGGCTGCCCTGTCCCCGTTGCCATCAGCCACTGAACTGCATTACTGGGCCACCAGCCTCCGGCCTGGTTGTTCAAAGAAGAAGCAATATTTGAAAACTAGCCCAATTTTTTTTTTTCCTTTGAAATTTCCTGCATTTTCTTTACTGAGCATGTTTTCCTTTGTACAGTAATTGGGGCAAACAGAATAAATAGCAAAAAGAAGGGTCATGATATGAGATTATTTGAAGGTTTTGTGAACTGTGAGAGGGAAAGGCCGGGGTGAGAGCCTGGTCACTAGACAGCAGAGCCTGGTGTGTTTCAGGCCAGTGCAAACCTCTGTGAGATTAGTGACCCAGGATGGGTAGATAGGTAGAAAAAAAGTCATCACTTTCTTTTAATGCCAAGGAAAAGCCACTCTCTCCCTGGCAGAAGGCATGGGATCCTTAAGGATTTCATTCAGGGATTAGATATTACATATAGTTTAAAAAGCTAGTTGTTGAAAGTTAAGCTATTATTGTTTGCTCTTGGTTGCTGGAGAGTTCTCAGTATATTGGAGACTATGGGAGAGAGAAAGAGGAGGGTGCCTGAGAGATGGTATCAGTTCAGAGAAATCCCGGGGCTGTCTTATTTCTGTGGTTTTCCTAGTGTGTCCCCTGGGCATTTGCTCCATAATTTGTTACAGGTAGTGGTGAGAGCATTCCTGGCTCTCCATTTTACTTTTTTTTGAGGCATTATCATCTTAACAACATATTACTAAACTGGTGTTTGTGCTCTGATGGGCCTGCTCTCTTTCTGGCCATGTAGGAATTAATGACACCCTTTGATCTTCTCCTATTTATGAGCCCTTATGTGCCATTGACAACTGGGGCCAGACTTGACCAAGGTCCTGTGGTTTACATCGGATCACAAAAGATGACTCTAAAGCCAAGTCTGGCCGAATGCCTTTTTGTCTAGCTCACAGGCTAAGAATGGCTTACACGTTTTTAAATGATTGGAAAAAAATCAAGAGGAGATAATACTTTGTGACATGTAAGAATTATTTGAGATTCAGATTTCAGTATCCACACATAAAGTTTCATTGGGACACAGCCTCGCCCATTGTTTTACATTTGGTCTACTGCTCTTATGCTATAGAGTTGTGTTGTGGCAGAGATTGGAACCCTTGAATACTTACTATCTAGCGCTTTATAGAAAAAAGTCTTTAATCTCTGGTTTATATCATTGGGCTTGGCATATTGTACCGTTATCCTATGCTGTTTCAACTTTGAGAATTGAAATGTATTAAGTTTATCCTGTTTATATTATTATAGTGGAGCAATTTTTGTTTTGACAGCACTTTTCATGCCCCCTATAAAAATCTGAAAATGCTAGACAATGAATAAATGTTGAAACTGTTGAATAGATAGAGCCAGGTGTCCATAACCAAGTGCTCTGATGCTAAGAAAAAAGAAATCTTATCCCTCCACTTCTACCCCTTTTTTCCCAACATGTTATTATGATAAATTTAAAATATGCAAAACAGTTGATGGAATATGCAGAGAAATTTGCTATGCAGTAAACACTAATGTGCCTACCACTGAGATTCTGCATTTGCTAACATTTTGCTTTATTTCTTCTATCCTATATCTATCCATCAGTCTACCTCATTTTCAATGCATTTAAAAATAAGTGGCATATGCTACTACATTTCAACTATGGGTTACTTTTTTTTCCACTATGATGAGGCATAGCTAGAAGGGTGTGGAATATTTTTATTCTCTGAATGGAGTGAAAGGGAGGTGCTAAAAGTAGATAGGAGCAAACAGAAAGAGATAATTAATTAAAGCCTGGGTTTAAAAAACTAAGCATGTGTGTGTGTGTATGCACACACATTGTAAAATTGTGTGTACATTTACATGTATGTATATATGTCTACACATAAAGAAAGAAACTTGTCCATAAAATAGTGGTATTTAGGGGAAGCTAGTTCAGAGACAGCTGCTGGGAGAGAACTATGCATTGCTGGGCCTGGACACCAGGACAGTGTTGTGAACTTAAAGCTGCTAGAGACAAGGCCAGGTTGAGTGTCTAGACTGTGAGCAGATGTGTTTTAAGGAAGGGAACATGTGGCCACCTGGGCAGCCCCGTTTCTAGCCAGGGTGTGTGGCACCACCAGGGCAGCCTGGACTTGCCTGCCCATTTTTGTCGAATCCTCCGGAAGCCTGAACGCTCCCACAGTTGTGTTGCAATTTTGCCTGCACCTGTTGGGCTTGGCTCCAGAAGAGCCTTCGAGGAGTGGGAGGAGTTAGGAAAAGAGGCGGCTGTGTGTTCCAGGTGGCTTCAGACAGGTGGAGAGGTGCCCTTAGGAATAGAGGCCGGCCAACCCAGAGTGCACTGTGCCCAGGTGGGCAGGGGGAGCAGAGCGGGGTTCAGGGGAGCAGTCAGGTTCCTGAGGGAAAGTCTGAAGTGCGTTAGGCAACCTGCTACCTGAAGGACTAGTGAGGAAACTTTGATTATCAGAGAGCCTTTTATGACTGGAACAATTAATCTTTAACCTTCTCAACTCCCTGTCCCCAAACTATTTAAATGTATGTTTGCATAGTGCTTTACAGTTTTTAAAGCACTTTTCATGGGTGGTATTGACCACCACTATCATCAGGTGGAGGTTATTCTCCCAATTTCTCAGGAGAAATTTTCTATTCAAATTGCTTTGAGTTCTTAGAGAAAACTATAGCCTATTTCGCAGTAAATGTACACAAAACTATGTATCACACGTGTGGCAAAATACAGATGGCTTATTTTGACAACTGTTTTTGGATTTTGTTTTATTCCTATGATGCTGTTCCAATTAGTTTGGTTTAGAAGTTTTTTAATTGACAGTTTTTTGCCACTCCCAGTCTTTGCTCCTGAGGGCTGGAGCACTCTGTCGGATATTTACTCACAGCTTCTCAGCCCCTTAACATAATGTTGACCCTCTGGCAGATACTCTGTAATGCTTACTTTAAACAGACTTTGTGTTGTTGATAGGATGCCTTAGTTTTGATTCATCTCTGACCCAAGGAACAGCAATAACAACTTTAGGCATACTCGGTATTCTTGTAAGTGGATATATCGTGAACACATGAAACAACCTGTGTTGTTATTCGAAGACCATTATTTTAAAATTGTGTTCTTGCTTGTGTTGTATGCATCCTTGATTTGTTTTCTATAGTTGATTTGATTCGTGCAAATGTGTTTATTAATATGAAGGACACTTTTCTAGAAGACATATTATTCAGACAATTAAGGGATAAACACTTCCTGATTTTAAATAATACTGTAATGCTATAGTACTCAAAACAGTGTGGTATTGACATAAAACAGATACATAAATCAATGGACTGAAATAGAGAGTCGAGAAACAAACCCACATGTTTACAGTCAGTTTTCAAAAAAGGAGATAAGACATTACATGGGGGAAAGGACAGTCTCTTCAATAAACAGTGTTTGGAAAATAGGATATCCACATGCACAAGGATGAAACCAGACACCTGTCTTATACCATACATAGAATCAATCCCACCAATAACTCAAAATGGATTAAAGACTTGACTATAACCTCTAGAAGAAAGTATGGGGGTAAGCACCTCGACATCAGTCTTGGCAATGATTTTTTGAATTTGGCACTAAAGCGAAAATAAACAAGTGGAACTGCATCAAACTAAAAAGCTTCTGTATAGCAAAGGATATCACCAACACAATGAAAAGGCAACCTATGGAATGTAAGAAAATACTTGCATATCTGATGAAATATTAATATCCAAAATATATAAGCAACTCATATACCTCAATAGCAAAACCCCCAAACCATCTGATTAGAAAATGGGCAGAAGAACTGACTTGACATTTTTCCAGAGAAGACATACAAATGGCTAACAGGTGGATGAAAAGATACTCACCATCACTAATCAAAAGCACAGTGAGTTATCACGTCACACCTGTTGGAATGGCTGTCATCAAAAGGATGAATGTTGGTGAGGATGTGGAGAAAAGGGAATCCTTGTACACTGTTGGTAGGAATGGTAAGTCGGTATAGCCACTATGGAAAACGGTATTGGATGTTCCTCAAAAATTTTAAAATATAGGACCACCATATGATCCAGAAATCTCACTTCTGGGTAATTTCCAAAGCAGAGGAAAACAGGGTATCAAAGAGATATAGGCACCCCCATGTCCGCTGCAGCATTGTTCACAGCAACCCAGATATGGAAACAACCTAATGTTTCGATCAATAGAGAAGTAGTACAGAGTATTACTCAACATGAGAAAAAAACATCTTGCCATTTGGTACAACATGGATAAACCTTGAGGGAATTATGGTATATGAGATAAACCAGACACAGAAGGACAACACTGCATGTATCACTTGTGTGGGATCTCAACAACAAACAAAAACTCAAAGCCCAGTCAAACTCATAAAAATAGAGATCGAAAAGTGGTTGCCAGGCCCTGGAGGAAACAGGAAAAGGTTGTGAAAAGGGTACAGATTTTCATCTATAAGATGAATAAGGTCTGAGGATCTAGGGTATAACATGGTGATGATAGTTGATAACACTGTTTTGTGTGATTGAAATTTCCTGAGAGTTCACACACACACACACATACACAAGAATAAATAAAACTTCATCAGCTCTTGGCTTCTAGAGATTATGTGATGTAAATGAACGGATGACACTTTGTTTTTTTCCGCGTCCTCTGTGCATCTAGCCCCAGGCTAATCCCTTTGAAATGGCCCCTGTTGTGCTGTCACCATGGCTTACAAATGACTCTTCCATTAGCCCCCCTTTCCTGGGTTTACCTGACCCTGGATTATTGTTCCCTTAGCAGCTTCAAGCAGAAAACAGCAGAGAGTTGCTTGTGAACATGCTGAATCACCAGTGTTCTTAGATTTATCTTGGTGTTCACTTCTAGTATTGACATGAAATTAATTTGTTTTTTATACTGACTTAAAATTATAAGTCCTAGCTTTTGAGTGTGCTTAAAAAAAGTCCTATAAATTTGGAACTGGTTCTTATATGGAATCAGCATTTTATATTGTAAATTATAGATACTCAGAATAACTTACAGGGTTCAGTTGATCCTAACGTGGAGTTCTTATGTGTGAAGGTCTCCTTTGATGTCAACTATATAATCTTTTTTAATGTAGTACTATCTATAAATATGATTATCTTTTCTAAGCAAGGTTATAGTCTTGCCTTAGTTAATTTAAATACATAGTCCTTTAGAGTTTTATTTCCTTCTGTATGATAGGGACATAATTGACATAATTCAGGGTATCTTAGTGTATTTCCAGAGCCGTAAATTTGCTTCACCAATTCCTTACAAAATTATTAGATAAAGTTTGTATTTTTTTATAAAATAGATGATGATATAGTAAATGTCTTTTGCCTAGGACATACTATTAAGGCAGCTAAATGTATTCATATGTATAGGGAAGAAAAGGATTAGATATATAAATCAAAAGCCAGTGGTGGTTATCTTTCCATAAAAAATTGTATCTTAGTCATTTTTGTTTACCTTTTGCTCATCAATTTTCTAAAACTTCTACAGTAGATGTTTTACTGTAATAAAAAAACTAAAATGATAGATTTTGTTTAATAAAATCAGTTGCAGTACCTCTCAGCTTTTCTTCCTTCCCAAGTGAGGCAGAACTCATATAAATGGATTTTTAAAGCTTTATTGAGATGTAATTGACAAAATTTTAAGATATTTAAAGTGGATATCATGGTGATTTGATAAGCATTGTGAAAAGATTCCTCCCATTAGTGTGTATGAGTGTGTGTGTGTGTGTGTGTATGTGTGTGTGCATATATGTATACATGTGCCAGTGTGTGCCTGTGCGCTCAGTCACGTCCAACTCTTTGTTACCCCATGGACTGTATGTAGCCTGCCAGGCTTCTCTGTCTGTGAATTTTCCCAGGCAAGAATACTGGAGTGGGTTACCATTTCCTGCTCTAGGAGATCTTCCCCACCCAGGGATCAAACCCATGTCTCTTGCATCTTGTGCATCGGCAGGCAGCTTCTTTACCAGCTGAGCCACCGGGGGCACAAACATATATAATATTGTTGTTGTTCAGTTGTGTCTGACACTTTGTGACCCCATGGACTGCAGCATGTCAGGTTCCCTGTCCTTCACTGTCTCCTGGAGTTTGCTCAAATTCATGTCCATTAAGTCAGTGATGCTCGCTAACCATCTCATCCTCTGCCTCTCACCTCTCATCTCACCTCTTTTGCCTTCAGTCTTTCCCAGCATCAGTGTCTTTTCCAGTGAGTCAGCTCTTCACATTAGGTGGCCAAATTGTTGGAGCTTTAGTCCTTCCAATGAGTATTCAGGGTCGATTTCCTTTAGGATTGATTGGTTTAATATCCTTGCAGTCCAAGGGACTCTCAAGTATCTTCAACACCACAGTTCAAAAGCATCAATACTTTGGTGCTTAGCCCTCTTTGTGGTCCAGTTCTCACATCCATACATGACTACTGGAAAAGCCATAGCTTTGACTAGACAGAACTTTGTTGGCAAAGTCTCGTCACTGCTTTTTAATATGCTGTCTAGATTTGTCATAGCTTTTTTTTTTTCCCAAGGAGCAAGCATCTTTTAATTTCATGGCTGCAGTCACCATCCACTGTGATTTTGGAGCCCAAGAAAAGAAAATCTGTCACTGCTTCCACTTTTTCCTCTTTTATTTGCCATGAAGTGATGGGATCAGATGCCACAATCTTTGTTTTTTGAATGTTGAGTTTTAAGTCAGCTTTTTCATTCTCCTCTTTCACCTTCATCAAGAGGCTCTTTAGTTCTTCTTTGCTTTCTGCCATTAGGGTAGTGTCATCTGCACATCTGAAAAAGTGAAAGTGTTAGTTGTCCAAGTGTCCAACTCTCTGCAACCCCATGGACTGTAGCTTGCCAGTCTTCCCTGTCCATGGGGTTTCCCAGGCAAGAATACTGGAGCGGGTTGCCATTTCCTACTCCAGGGGATCTTCCCGACCCAGGGATCGAACCCATGTTCCATCTACTACACTAGTAGAAGGTTCTTTACCACTATTGACACCTGGTAAGCAAATCTGAAGTTATTGATATTTCTCCTGGGAATCTTGATTCCGGCTTGGGATTCATCCAGTCCAGCATTTCACATGACGTACTCTGCATAGAAGTTAAAAGCGGGATGACAGTATACAGTCTCGTTGTACTCTTTTCCCAGTTTTGAATCAGTCATTTTTTCCATATCCAGTTCTAATGGTTGCTTTTTGACCTGCATATGGCTTTCTCAGGAGACAAGTAAGGTGTTCTGGTATTTCCATGTCTTTAAGAATTTTCCACACTTTGTTGTGATCCACATAGTCAAAGGCTTTAGTGTAGTCAATGAAGAAAAAGTAGATGTTTTTCTGGAATCCCCTTTCTCTATGATCCAAGGAAAGTTGTTTTTCTTTAATGAGAATGTTTTAAATGCTACTCTTATGGCCCTTATGTAGTACAATAGTACAGTGTTATCAGTGACAGTCACCTTAGGGTTGTATCTGGCCTTGATTGCCCTCTAGGTGAGATCACTGCTCAGGTCAGCACCAGGAGCTCTTGGAGGTCAGGAGTAAGGGTAGCTTGCTGTCACCAGAGTGGCCTAACTGGCTGAGACAGGGGCGTGGAGAGGGCTTCGGGTCTCAGTGGATGTTAAATCAATAAACTCTTTTGGTTTCTTTTGGGGAATCACATGGTATGGAGAGCTTGGGCTTTGTCTTCCCTGGCAAAGATGATGTCAGGCCAAGTGAGGGGAAACGATGTAAGTCATAGTGTGTGTCTGCAAGCAAAGATGGTTTTAAGACACCATGTGAATGAGAATGTGACCCAAAGGCTGAGTAATGATGGTTTCTTTTCTCCAGGGAACTGCTCAACAATTAAAGTCTTTATCTGTCTATCCTGGTTTTGAAAATCAACTGCCTAAGAGTCTGACAGCTGAGTTTGTTTAAAAGAAAAATCTTGAGGTCATATGAGAGTTTTAAAAAACCAACAATACTTGATTTCCCAATCACTCTTCTTTTCGGTCACTCCCCATTAATGACAGCTTTAAATGAAACTAGTATTATGCTGTATTTAATTCATTTCACATATTACTGCCTTTATTGCTACTCTTTCCATGTCATTTGGTTTTAAGTCAGATGATATCCTCTCTGAGAATGTTTTATCCTTATTTAAATTCTGTATTGTTTTGAATAGGCACAATAACAATAAATGTATTCAAAATTTAAGAATGGGAAAATTTTTTAATTATCCTGATCATTTTATATTGTTTATAATGGAATAGCAGTGTTGGTTTTATCATCTGTGCAATAATAGTTGTTTTAAATTAAATTGTACTTAGAAAAAATTGATACTGAAGAGAGATGAGGTTTTTATGTGTTTTGGAAGTCCTGTTGAGAACATCAGTATTTGCTGTGATAAGGACTGTCTTAGCTGCCCCCTCACCAACCCCTGACAGGCTGAGGGTCCAGGAAGATGTTCCCGGGTGTGGTAGGGTCTGTGTTTGTGAGGCATATGGGATGCCTCTGTGTGTGTGTGTGTGTGTGTGTGTGTGTGTGTGTGTGTAGTATGTATTGTATAAGGTGTGTGTCTCTGTGTTCTCGGAAGGAATAGTGAATATCATAAAGGATGCATTCTCACGCTCTGCTCTAAGTGGAGGGAAAAGGATTTCTGGAAGCAGCAGATGGAATGAAATGTGCTTCTGTAAAGTCAGAAGAAAATGTTGTTGGGGACCAGATTGGTTCTCAGGCCCAAGGAGCATCCTAATAAAATCCGCCACTTAAAACTATAAACATCAGATAGCAGAGCCAGAGGCCACCCAGGGGGTTGAGAGGAGCTGAAATGTGTTCCCATTCACAAATGCAGGGGCTGCCAGCTTTGATCCACCATCCCTTGGGAACTACAAGTATTTTACTGGTCCAGAACACTTTGTAATTCAGCAGATGGCTTGAAGAATTCAGTTTCTTCCCATTTTTACTGTAAAGTCAAAGGATTCTAATGAATGTTAAAGCTACAATCTCAATGTTGTTTAAATGAATTCGCTAAGACTGTAGTTCTAGAATCTTTTTAAAGACATTTCAAGATGTTAATTTCCTACAGAAGTGTAGTATACTAATAATTGAACCAAGTAATTACACTAAAGAATGATTTAGAGATCTGCCTTTTTGGGGTACATTTTTTTTAAAGAAAGATTTTTTTTCTTTCCTAATTTAAAAAAGTACTATTAAAAAAAAAAACTGAAAGAAAAGAAAATCACTTATAATTCCCCCACTCAAAGAGAATCATTGTAAATATTCCTTCATTTCCCAATCATAAATGCAGATGTCTGAGGCTGTGTGAAAGTGTATGTGTTAATTTATTTTGCACAACTGCAGTTCATGTTGTGTCTATAAAGGTTAGTATCTTTCTCTTCAACCTAAGGTTCTATTATTGTCTCCCTTTCAAAGGCCTTTATCTTAAATCCCCAATATGTCACAGTTCACATGTCTTGGAGACCTGTTGTTAGAACAAATATTTGAACAAAATTCTTTTAAAATCCTGAAATATGCAAGGTACAATATTTAAGTAAGACTGACTTTCTGCCCAGATGTTTTGTTGCTGACTCATTCTATGGAAATCGCCCATATGACTAAAAAGACATTGTGAGAGATTAGAAACAAAATGAAACAAAAATAAAAATACTTTAAAACCACAAAACCAACTGTCCATTTGATTAATTAAAATATTTAAATATACCTGTTAAAAATAGTAAATTTCAAAACAACAATGAATTGTCATAGCTTTATAAACTGTTGACTTTATTTTTTAAATTAATTTTAACAATTTTTAAAATTAGGTGGTTTGGGGTGTTTAGCTGTGATTTCTTTTTAGTCACTAGATAGTAAAGGCCTTTAGACTCTAAAAAGTGGGCTAAATACCCTAATTGGATTATATATATATTTGGAGGCTTTTTATGTTAGCTTAAGTCTCCTTAAGGGACATCCCAGGTGGTTCAGTAATAAAGAATCTGCCTACCAATGCAGGAGATACATGCAGGTTTGATCCCTGGGTCAGGAAGATCCCTTGGAGAAGGAAATAGCAACCCACTCTAGTATTCTTGCCTGGAAAATTCCATGGACAGGGGAGACTGGTGGGCTACAGTCCCTGGGGTCACAAAAGCGTCCGACAGGACTTAACGACTAAACAAGTCTCCTAGAAGTGATGAGGCTTGAAAGTGAAAGTGAAGTCGCTCAATCGTGTCCGATTCTTTGTGACCCCATGGACTGTACCCTACCAGGCTCCTCCATCCATGGAATTTCCCAGGCAAGAATACTGGAGTGGGTTGCCATTTCCTTCTCCAGAGATCTTCCCAACCCAGGGATTGAACCCCGGTCTCCCGCATTGCAGGCAGACGCTTTACCATCTGAGCCACCGGGGAAGTCCTGATGAGACTTAACATCAAGGCAGTTACTGAAGTTTAAGTTGTGTAGATTTTGTTTAGATTTAAGGTGAATAGATGTATAGTTTAAGATGTATAGGTTATATGTGCTGGTAAAAGCTAGATAAAACCTTTTCCTGGCTGCTAAGTTAGTTTAATAGGACAAGTAATTATAGTTGATAATAGGGATATCAGTGTGACAGCCATAACTAATTATTACACATATTATTACACAGTGTAGTCGCTCATCTGTCTATGTCCTAAACTGTAAACGTCTTAGTGAAGCGTTTGTCTTAATCATTTTTTAATTCCTGGGACTGACATGTACTTGAGATAGAAATAATTGTTGAATTAATGAAAGGCCCTCTCACAGAACTGGTTTCTCTTTACCTAAGTTCACTTGGACTGTGACATGCATGCCACAGAAATCTGTTTTAGTTTTCCATGTCAGTCTCATCCTCACACAGAAATGAAAATAATTTGACTTTCCAGGAGCATTCTCATACTTTACCACATTTTGATTAAAGTACCCCAGATTTTCAAAAAGACATAGTAATATTTATTATGTGTAAATTATCAGAAGTAGATAAGTAAGAGCAAAGTCAAGACATTCAATTAGAACATCCTTTTACTAAACTTTGAATATTGGTTACTGCTTTTATTCCTCCATCAGCCATTTTTGGTAAATGCTTATATATTCCTGTGTAGTTCCTGTCCAGGTAAAGTATAAGTGATTCTTCTTCCAGCACTTAAAGAATAATGATAAGAGACAATGAAAGGCGCTAGAGCAAACTGCATCCCACTAGAGGAAACTTGTGACTTTCTGAAAAGTCCCTCAAAACACTGTGGTTAACCAATGAAGAACTGCAAAAGGGGAAATGTGAAGTTTATTTTCAGGCTGAAGATGTACTAAGAAGAGTTAGGATCTCTTAAGGATATATTTTTATTAACTGCTATCACATCTTACATTGCCACAGGTACTATTGTTATCTGTAGGGCCCTTCCGGTTACTAATGTTATTGACTTATTTTTCTGTTATTTATCTACCATGTAGTCTATATATATTTATGCTTTTCCTGTTTGTTACAATTAGATTTTGTTGTTTTCAGCAGTTTCTTGTGTCTCAGATCAGAGAACATCTTTGGTCATCTTTAAAGCGGTATGATAGCTACACAGAATGAAATGAATTTTTGAAGAAATATTTTGAAGTTAGATTGTTTTAGACCTTGAACTTAAGGACTACAGTAGTATTTATAAGTCCTCTGCTCTAATAAAAAAGAGTTGGGGACTTCAAAAAAAATGAAGTACAGAGTTTGTCAGCAAAGTTTTATTATACTAATCGATCCCTTCATAATAATTTAGCTCACTTTAGTTTCACATTAACAATGAAAATTAATAAAGTACAAAAATTAATTATTAATAATAATAGGCAACATTTCCTAAAAAGTTAAATCAGATAGTGATAATGTTTAATAATAGTGCTTTCTATGGGTTTTCCCATAATCATCACTATAATTGTAAGAGGTTGCTGCTGTTATGCCTGTTTTGCAGATGAGAAAACTGAGACTTGAAGAGGTGAAGGAATTTGTGCATGTCACAGAGAGAGTAAGGGATAAAGCCACAACGAACCCAGGTGCATCTGACCTCCTGGTCCCTGACATTGTGCTCCACCCATCATTGCTAACTTTGTCAGCAATGTCAGTGCAGTATGAATCTGCAGGCAGCGTGCATGCCATTGCCTCACCAGACCTAACCTGTGCTGCAGGGGTTTCAGCTAGGTTTTCCTGTGCATGTTAATGAGGACTTACCAGGTACCTGTGGTGCTAAATGTGACTTACATTCAGTGACTTTTTTGAAGCCTCACCAAACCCCATGAGCTTAGAAGGATCATTTGCATTTTAAGGATGAAGAAACTGGCTTTGTGGCTAAGTTGCCAAAAGATAGATGGCCAGTGAGAAGTGAAACTCAAGTCTGTCTGAAGCCAAGACTAATACCCTTGTCATTGCCTGGGGCTGACTTCAGAGTCAGTGCAGCCTTGAAATGATTGGATGCCCTGCCCAAGTTTCCTTGCGCTTATCACCAAAGAGTTCATTGACTGATACATGAAATGTCAGCATGGTCCTAAATAGATGTTCAAATAACCTGACATATTGTTAGCATGTCATTTTATAATTAAATCCTAATGCAGTTGTGGCAGAAAGCAAAGAGGAACTAAAGAGACTCTTGATGAAGGTGAAAGAGGGGAGTGAAAAAGCTGGCTTAAAACTCAACATTCAAAAAACTAAGATCATGGCATTAGTCCCATCAATTCATGGCACATAGATGGGGAAACAGTGGGAACAGAGACAGACTTTATTTTCTTGGGCTCCAAAATCAATGCAGATGGTGATTGCAGCCATGGAATTAAAAGATGCTTTCTCCTCGAAAGAAAAGCTATGACAAACCTAGACAATGTATTAAAAAGCAGATACATTACTTTGCCAACAAAGGTCCATATCATCAGAGCCATGGTTTTTCCAGTAGTCATGTATGGATGTGAGAGTTGGACTGTGAAGAAAGCTGAGTGCCGAAGAATTGATGCTTTTGAACTGTGGTGTTGGAGAAGATTCTTGAGAATCCCTTGGACTACAGAGAGATCCAACCAGTCCATCCTAAAGTAAATCAATCCTGAATATTCATTGGAAGGACTGATGCTGAAGCTAAAGCTCCAATACTTTGGCCACCTGATGAGAAGAGCCGACCCATTAGAAAAGACCCTGATGCTGGGAAAGATTGAAGGCAGGAGGAGAAGGGGACGACAGAGCACGAGATGGTTGGATGGCATCACCGACTCAATGGACATGAGTTTGAGCAAGCTCAACTTGCTTGCTGGTGAAGGAGACGGCAGGCTGGCGTGCTGCAGTCCATGGGGTCGCAAAGAGCCGGACACGACCGAGTGACTGAACAACAACAAAGTGATTGTACAGGTGACAGATCAGAATAAATTTTTATTGCTTCTGCTGTAAAACATGTGGACATTTTGCAAGAATCACTGTAGTAAGTATTAAAAATATGGCATGTATTATATGGAACAAGTTAGAGAATCACATAAAAGAAATTCTAAAAGAATTAAAGTTTCACGTTTATGTGTAAAATATATAATTCTCGGCTATGAGTTCTGCTTGTCTGAAGCAGATGATCTGAACATCCCTTAACCCTGAAGGTTGGGGCGGGGTGGGGGCAGGAAGTCTTTATAAAGAAAAACAAAATTATGGTGACGTTCTTAACAGGCATTTGGATGAATCTTTCTCAGTGCTCATCTCTTAAAAATTGCTTTTTATGCAAAAAATTTTCTTTGCTCACCAGTTAAGTATATCTATTAATCATTTTGAACCCAATTTCTTTAAAATACATTGTTGTTAATAAATGTTTTCTCTAGGTAGATAAGTGGATTCTGATGTTGTTAATAAAAGCAGCACAATCAGCATAAATGCTTCTGAGGATTATCTTTTCATTTCATGAAGCTTTCTGCATATTTATCACTTGTCCTTATCTGAGTTTCTTCTGCAGTTGCTTTGTTAAGCATTGCATTATTTAATAATGCAAACTGAGTTTGTGTGAGCTGAATGAAGTGGTACAGACTTGGGGAAAATGTACAAGCCTCATTTTTTAGATATCCAAGTTAATTTCAGTATATTCTTGTGTGTTTGGATTTTGTTTATTGTAACATTGGGCTGTAGGTTTAAAGACTGATGATTTAGAAGACTGTGGCCTTAATTAGTGATCTGTCATATTTTAAACAAACTTGTGCTGAGATAATAAATATAGAAGGCAGGGGTTGTATCCAAAAAATTATTTCGGATAATGTTTCAGAAGAGACTATACATGATTAAATGTATAAATCTATTATCTGTAGAAAAATTATACATAGACCACACTTCATTAACCAAATTTTGAAAAAAAACAGAAGAAAATTCACCCATAGCTCTACTATTTCTTTAAAACTTTGTCATGATTTTGAGTTAATAAACATTTGTTGGCAATGAAGATAAACCAGTAGTTCACCAGGTTTTCATTTTCAAACATTGCATGCATGAGCAGGGAAAAATTTTGTAAATACCATACTCAAGAATGTATGATACTTGAGAATCTATGAGTGTGTTCAGGTAATGTGTGTATACATGTATACATATATGTACACACGTTTCAGGAAGTTGTCTAACATTTCTTCCAAAACACAGTCTGCACCTTTATGAGAATAAGTATTTTTCCTTTGTATTTAGTGACTGTATCATTTACACCATGTCCCCTACATACAGATAGATGAGTTCTGTTCTAAGAGCATGTTCGTAAATCAAATTTGTTTAACAGAGTTAGCCTAGGTATCCAGCTAGTCTAACAGAGTTTGCCTAGGTACTCAGCTAGCACAATCAGCTATAGAATACTATACTGTAATAAGTTTAGAATACTTTTTGGACAAATAATCATAAAAACAAACATAAAAAATAAAACATTTTAAATCTTACAGTACAATAACATGAAAAGTACAATAACTGGCATACAAGTGAACAGGCAAGAAGAGTTACTGCCTGGAGAAGGGAGAGGAAGTGGGAGATGGAAGAGCTGAAGAATCATCAACAATAGGAGACAGGAGGACAAGCTGCAATTTCACTCATGCCTGATGCTGATGGAACACACATTCACATCTTTGAAAGTCTGCAACTTAAAGGTTCATGTGTAAGGGACTTACTGTATTTTTCATAGCAAGATTTGGGTGGTCCCTATAGATGGTGCTCTTCTTTTCAAGGTGAATTCTGTATGTCCCACTTCAAACAGGGAAGGCAGGACAGCTGAATAATGATAAATTTTAAATGAGAGCTTAAGATCAACACAAAGTTAACTTCCCTGCTGGTATCCAAAATACAGAAAGAAAGGCATTTTTTTTCTAGGATGAAATTAAAAAGTGAAGATTTTAATTTGGTTCTCCTCAGTCCCCAAGGTAGAACTGCAAAACAGCTCTGCTTTCTGGCAGGTAAATGATTTTATGCACATTTGCAGCCCCCACACTGTGGGCAGCGTTCTCACACTCCCCTAGGTTGCTTTCAGCATCTCATTGCTTGCTTTCAAATCTGCTTCCCATCTGGAAGATATTGTCAGCTACCCTTGTAACTTCACAGATGAGGACAGAATTCCTGAAGAGCAGAGGTTGTCAGAACAGTTGTTGAAGTGCTTACCACAACCATTTTTTATTCAGGGACCCCCAGCAGTCTGGTCTCCCTGCTTCTCCCAGAGGAGGCTCCCTAGTGAGATGTTAGGAAGCACTTAGCTTGAGAATGGTTCCTGAACCCAAAGCTTGTTGCTGTTGTTGTATAGTCGCTAAGTCACGTCCACCTCTTCTGTGACCCCATGGACTGTAGCCCACCAGGCTCCTCTGTCCACAGGATTTTCCAGGCAAGAATACTGGAATGGGTTGCCATTTCCTTCTCCAGGGGATCTTCCTGACCCAGGGATTGATCCAGTGTCTCCTGAGTCTCCTGTATTGACAGGTGGATTCTTTACCACTAAGCCACCAGAAAAACCAAAACCAAAGGTAAATTGTTATTAATCATCTCAATTCCAGCAGTACTTCAGATGAATAGATCTTAACAGCTTTTTAAATGAAAAAATACATATATAGAGAGAGGATTAGGCAACCTTATTGAAGCTGAAGCTCCAATACTTTGGCCACTTGATGTGAGGAACCAACTCTCTGGAAAAGACCCTGATGCTTAGAAAGATAGAAGGCAGGAGGAGAAGGGGATGACAGAGGACGAGATGGTTGGATGGCATCAATGACTCAATGGACATGAGCTTGAGCAAACCTGAGGAGATAGTGAAGGACAGGGAAGCCTGGTATGTTGCAGTCCACAGTGTTGAAAAGAGCCAGACATGGCTTAGCAACTGAACAACAACAAGAAGACAACCACAGGCAAGAGCCTTTGTCATTTATTAGTTTTAGGTGAATGTGCACCAGATTGAGAAAAACAGGCTGGACACAGACACCAGTAAGAATGTTTAGGATCAACACTAAATCAGTTTAACTCTTCAACAACCAAATGCCTTTTATTAATGAGGTTATCCATCTCTTTTTGCAGGAGAGACACAGGAAGAGGAAAAACGCAGTCAACAAGATGGTGAAAGAGACAAACATAAACCTAGTTTTACTCATGGTGGTGACTTTGGGAGAGATGTTTCAGCTGTAAAGTAAGGGATTTTGTATGATCATCTGATAATTAAGTTTGAGAGCAGTTCCGCATGGTCCTGTAGGACGAACCATTTTGCTGCATCCCCAAAAACTGTAAAAGAAGAGGTGTCTTTTGGGCTGCATGTGGCTTTTGAGCATTTGAAATGTAGCCAATGAGACTGAGGCACCGAATTTTTAATTTTAGCTCATCTAAAGTTAAATTCAAATAGCCACCCCAGATGAAGAGCACACAGTAAGGACAGTCCGCCTGTTAGCGTGCCAGGCACTTCATGTGGGGCTCCATTAAATAAATGCTGTCATACACTCTAGAAAGCATTGTGGAAGTAGTGGTTAGAATCATTTGGCCAAGGTCACTAGGCCGCTAAATTAGGATTCACACTCGGCAGCTTGGCTACAGAGGGCCTGGGAGCCTCCCTTAGCTGTGAGAGGCAGAGTTGCTTTGTAAACACCAGTCTTTTTTTTCATGGAGGCTAAAGTCAGAAAGCTTAGGTTAGAACCCTCGTTCTGCCCCTTAAATAGCTGTGTGATGTGTAAGTCACTGAATGTCTGTGAGCAGTATCGTCAATCTCTAATATAGGAAAGATTATTCCCTCCACTTGCATTTCTTTTTTTTAATGAGGGGAAAGAGGATGAGAAGGTCCTAACATTTTGCTTGCGTCTGTCTCTTTCACTGTCTTAATGGACTACGTTTTTTCCTATTCCTGCGTCTCTCCTACAAAACGGATAACGTCATCAATAAAAGGCATGTGGTTGTTGAAGAGTTAAACTGATTTGCATTGTTTCTTTAATGCTAGAGTGCTGGAATAGCTTCTTTAATTCCACAGGGACAACTAAACTTACTTATTCAAATTACCTTGCTTACTCAAAGAGGAAAGCATGGCATTTTTCTTATTTGTGTAAAGCTTTTCTTTTGAGTAACTGTCTCTGAGCCGCTTCCTCATATTTGACTGCCGTCTTGGGGAGCACCATGCTGATTTTGCTCCTGGTATGCCCATCAGGTTTCAATACCTGCTTTTGCTTTGGGGAACTTCTGTCTACGCCACACCTCCACACAAGGCTCTCAAGGACACACCTTTTGAGAACTCAGCACTGAATGTGAATTTTTTATGTAGTTTGTTGGTTTGAGTTATCCTCGGGGGTTATTAAGAATAGATTTCCCTCATAAAAGAAAAAAAAAAGGAAAATTTTGCCGTTTGCGAGAACAAGGATGGACCCAGAAGGTATTATTCCAAGAGAAATAAGTCAAACAGAGAAACACAAACGCTGTATGATATCACGTGTATAAGGAATCTAAAAAATACAGCAAACTAGTGAAGATAACAGAAAGGAAGCAGAGACTCAAAGAGAACAAACTGGTGATTGCCAGTGAGGAGAGAGAAGGGGGGGCAGTATAGGGGCAGGGGATTAAGTGGTGCAAACTATTAGGTATAAAATAAGCTAGAAGGGTATATTATATAACATGGGGAACATAGTCAACATTCTATAATGACTATTAATGGAGTATAACCTTTAAAAGTTATGAATCACTATATTATACACCTGTAACTTATATAATATTGTATATTAGCAATGTTTCAATTAAAAAAAAAATAGACATCTGTGAAATCAAGAAAAAGCTTTTGGTACTATCCACATTCTATTCTGTTTTTTTAAAGTAGGAATTCAGACAAATTAGTTTTACAAATAGATTGGAGGAGGAAAACCTTCCTCATCAGAAAGAACATAAAGTAATGTTCCTTCTCGTTAACCTGGTTTTCAGATCCTTAGCAGAACTGTCATGTGGTGTATGGCCTGGAAGTGGTGCCCTGAATGAGATCAGATAGTGGGCCTGGTAACAGTTTTCCATATTTTATTTTGAAAATTTGCAACTTTGTAGTCTGAGTACCTCCATGCAGTCCCTAAATTCAGCAGTGAACATTTTGCTCTATTTGCTTTATCAAATCTCTGTTCATGGGTTTAGCCCTCTAATAAACCATTTTCATTTCTTGTGGATTTCGGAGTAACTTGTGAATACCAGTACCTGCCAATCCTTAACATTTCAGCCTGCCTATCACCCTCTAGAATTCAGGGGTTTTTTTTTGTAGTTCTTTTTATGTGAAGTAAATTTTACATGTAGAGAAACACTTGTCATAAGTGCACCTTTTAGTGAGCTTCAGTAAATGCATACCCCCATGTAACCCAATCCCCCATCAGGATAATTATAGAACTTTAACATCACCCCAGAAAGTTTCCTCTGCCCCCTTCTTAGTCATTCCCTGTTTTCACTATAGTTTTGTTTAAGCTGTTCTAGAACTCAAGGTAGATAAAATCATACATTTTATACGCTTTCTTGTTAAGACCTCTGTTGCCACCAACATTTTGCTAGGGCTGATGGAACAAAGTGTCCCAGACTTGGAGGCTTAAGCATCAGAAATGTGCTTTCTCCCAGCTCTACAGGCTGTGGGAGGCAATGGGTGCGAGATAAAATTCAACCCAGAACCCCAACGAAGGACTGAAAGTTTCCCTAGGTTGTCGCACGTGTCAGTACTTTGTTTTGAGGTGTTTTCCATCATGTAAGTAAACTATGGTTTGTTTAGTCGCTATCCTGTTGATGAGTGCTGGTTCTGACTGGTGAATAAAGCCACTGGAAACCTTCTTGAGCAAGTCTTTCTGTGGACTTCTGCTTTTGTTTCTCTTGGATACAGAACTAGTGTGGAATGACTGGCTCGTCTTCTTCCAGCTCTAATCTACTGAGATCCAAAAGCAAATCTCTGGGCCTCTATTTCCATATCTGTGGAATGAAGATGATTAGAAAATAAATAATCTCAAAGAAAATAGCTTCCTTCTGTGTTCCTCAATAATAATAACCAAGAGATGGAGGATTCTCCAGCATGTCAGGACCCATCAGCTGTAGGACAGTGACCACAGTAAGCCTTGAATATTGGTGGTGTAGACTTGGGGAAAATGAAATAACAAGTGAATTTCATATTTGCCATAAAATAGCTCCTGTAGAATAATTGACATTTCACCTTAAAATATACAGTGAAATAATGAGAAAGTCAGTTTTTACTTGACCAACAGTGAGAGAGGTTCAACAAATTCAGTAGACCTGTAGGTGATAGGTGGTATTTGTGCATGCGTTAGTCACTCAGTCGTGTCCGACTCTTTGCAACCCCATGAACTCCGGCCCACCAGACTCTTCTGTCCATAGAATTCTCTGGGCAAAAATATTGGAATGGGTAGCCATTTCCTTCTCCAGGGGATCTTCCTGACCCAGGGATCAAACCGGGGTTTCTTGCATTGCAAGCAGATTCCTTACTGTCTGCACCACCAGGAAGCCCCTATCAGTGGTAGTGAAAGTTAATTTTGCTGGGCAAGCACTGGGAATTGTCAGGCAGGTGTGCCAAGGTGACTCCCTTTGTCCTTTCTATAAAAGGACTTGAATGCATTCAAGTTTCTTTTGGATTAAAGTATTGTTTACTCTGGGCTTTCTCAGTGGCTCAGTGGTAAAGGATCCATCTGCAATGCAGGAGCCACAGGAGATGCCTATTTGATCCCTGTGTTGGGAAGATCCCCTAGAGGAGTGCATGGCAACCCACGCCAGTATTCTTGCTCAGAGAATCCCCATGGACAGAGGAGCCTGGCAGGCTACAGTACATGGGGTCATAGAGAATTGGACACAACGGAAGTGCCTTGGCACACACACACAATGCTTACTTTCCAAGGGGTTTTGTGTAGGGTGAGGGGATGACACATGGGTTAGATGAGACCCTAAGGAGGGGCTGGTGTCAAAAATGGCAGTGAGCTGTGAACTGAAGCTTTCTCTGCATCTGAAGTGGAATTCAGGGGAGGGAGGCCTCTTGGGGCCAAAGAAAGGCTTGAGAGGCAAAATGGGGCCTTGTGCAGTGATGGCCAGGAACCCCTTAGGCCAGGGATAAAGTCAGCATGGAGCCCAAAGAGGGACGAAGTGTCAGCAGAGCTTGGAGATAAACAGAGAGTGATGGGTGACGGGGGGCGGTGCACAGCAACCACACGGGATGCCAGAAAGGGTCAGATGAGGAGGCTGGGCTGCCAGTGGTCCAGACAGCCAGAGGAAAGTCTAATCCCTGTGTCATCTCAGGGACTTGGGACCAGGAGCAGGGATGAGATGTCCCAGCATCCAGAAGCAGCAATATTTAGGAAGGCAGAGACAGAAAATAAGTATGTGTTATGTATTTTTATATATAATAAAAATAAATAGCAACCTTCTCAGGGTTGTGCAGAACAGCCTGGTGCCCAGGAGAGCCTGAGAGAAGTTCCTACACCATGGGAAAGCCAGAGAGGCTGACCTCAGGGTGGGGGTGTGTCTTAGGGTGAATGTTAAAGGGCATTCCTCTCCAGGTCAGAGGACCCCAGCTGGTGGATCCCCCCTCCCCCCTCTTATGGGCAGCAACCTGGAAGTGTTGCTAGGATAGAGTCCAGTTGGGAGACAGCAATGTAAACCACAGCCCTCCTTCTTAAAAGCGGGTGACATCATCATGTCCTTTTATTTAGACCCTGGGCCAAGATCTATTGGTCACTGTCTAAGGTTAGTGATGAAATCCCTAAAGACCCAGTGACTGAGGGTGTTAGTGAGACCGCAAAGCAAAGGGAAGGTTGTCCTAGTCCCCAGGCCTGTGCTGGCAGCGATGAAGGACAGAGAAGAAGGTGACATCCTCCAGAGCTGCATAATAAAGGGAAGAGGCTTCTCTGTGCATCTGGAGGGCCAGCCCAGCACGATACCCTTTGCATCTGTCATGGGGAAGGAAGTGATCAGCGCCTTGAATGCTTCCAAGGCAGCTCATGTCCTGATACATCAGCACAGAGAAGCCATAAGAAGACCAGAGGGTGATGAACCCTGAAGGTGGATCTTGAAGATAAGCATCACCTCCGTATCGTAGTGATAGACATGAGAGCTGGAAGCTGATGCAGAGTTTCAGATCCCTCTGTGGGCTGGCAAATCTAGAAACATAGCACTCTAGATAATCTCAGCTGCCAGTGAGCCTGGGGGCTTCGTGATAACCAAGATCAAGTTCTGAGATGACCAGGAAGCCCATGTAACTCTCCCCACAAGTGGCTCATTTTTCAGGCTGCCTGAGACGGAAATGTGATGCTGTCCGGGACCCAGGGAGCAGGCAGGAGAGGCTGTAGCTGGTGGCCACTCCAAGTGTCAGAGGAGGCTGCCAGGCACCACAGCTAGGCTCCGGGATGCTCAGGACTCCTTTCAACCCTGAGGACGTCCTAGAGGAAAGAAAGGAAGGGAGTGTCAGCCTGAGCAGGGACACCATCTAGGGAAGAACCAGGCATGCATCACGGTTTGTGAAACTCTGGGTCCAGCAAACTCATTTTCTTTAGCAACCCAGCTTAAGGGGGTGCCAGTAACATCTCTTCTTTTGTCAACTGTGTACAGAAAGGGCTTCCCAGGTGGCACTAGTGGTAAAGAACTCACCTGCCATTGCAGGCGACATGAGTTCAATCCCTGGGTCAGGAAGATCCTCTGCAGGAGGAAATGGCAACCCATTCCAGTAATTTTGCCTGGAGAATCCCATGGACAGAGGAATCTGACAATACAGTCCATGGGGTTGGAAAGAGTCGCACACAACTGAAGCGACTTAGCATAGCAAACAGCACACACTGGAAAATCAAGACTGCTTTTCATTAATTGTGGTAAGATACGCATTCCCTAGAATTTACCATTTTAATGTGTTCGGTTCATTGCCATTCAATGCATTCGCATTGTTGGGCGGCCATCCCTGCTATTTGCCTGCAGAACTTTTACATCTTGCCACCAAAACTCGGTGACCGTAAAATACCAGCTCCCCATTCCCAGCCTTCCTCCTGGTCATTTGCTTTTTATCTCTGAATTTAAGACTGCTCTCGAGGATACACAGTTCATCCTTGACATTGTTATTGATACTGTTAATGAAAAAATATGTCAGCAGTAAGAAAAGGAAGATTTTGATCTAAGAAATGGAAAATTTTATTTGAGCCACCCTAAGGTGATAACCCAGGAGACAGCATTTCAACAAGCTCTGAGAACTGTTCCTGGCCCTTAGAGGTCAAAGCACAGATAAGTAAGTATTTGGGATAAAGGGTTATATATCGAATGATGTACTGTTGACAGTTTACACAATCCAGATCTACACTTCTAAAGCAAGTCATGGGTCGTGGGTCACCCTGGCCCCTTACAGGATTAAGAAAAGTGAAAGTGCAGTCACTGAGTCCTGTCTGACTCTGCAACCCCATGGACTGTAGCCTACCAGGCTCCTCTGTCCATGGGATTTTCCAGGCAATAGTACTGGAGTGGACTGCCATTTCCTTCTCCAGGGGATCTTCCCTACCCAGGGACCGAACCTGGGTCTCTTGCTTTGCAGACAGATGCTTTACCGTCTGAGCCACCAGGGAACTACAGGATTAAGAAAGAAGGTTATTTCCAAAGGAGCTGAAACTCTTGATGAGATTAAGAGAGAATGTTATCTCTTAAGAAAAGTGCAGCTTTCCTGGTGGCTCAGTTGGTAAAGAATCCCCCTGAAATACAGGAGACCCCAATTTGATTCCTGGTTTGGGAAGATCGCCAGGAGAAGGGATAGGCTACCCCCTCCAGTATTCTTGAGCTTGAGATCAAATTGCCAACATCTCTTGGATCATCGAAAAAGCAACAGAGTTCCAAAAAAAATCTACCTCTGCTTTACTGACTATGCCAAAGCCTTTGACTGTGTGGATCAAAACAAACTGGAAAATTCTTAAAGAGATGGGAATGCCAGATCTCCTGACCTGCCTCTTGAGAAATCTGTATGCAGGTCAGGGAGCAACAGTTAGAACTGGACATGGAACAACAGACTGGTTCCAAATCAGGAAAGGAGTATGTCAAGGCTGTATATTGTTACCCTGTTTATTTAACTTATATTCAGAGTACATCATGAGAAATACTGGGCTGGATGAAGCACAAGCTGGAATCAAGATTGCCGGGAGAAATATCAATCACCTGAGATATGCAGATGACACCACCCTTATGGCAGAAAGTGAAGAACAACTAAAGAGCCTCTTGATGAAAGTGAAAGAGGAGAGTGAAAAAGTTGGCTTAAAACTCAGTGTTCAGAAAATTAAGATCATGGCTTCTGATCCCATCACTTCATGGCAAATAGATGGGGAAACAATGGAAACAGTGAGAGACTATTTTTGTGGGCTCCAAAATCACTGCAGATGGTGATTACAGCCATGAAATTAAAAGACCCTTGCTCCTTGGAAGAAAAGTTATGACCGACCTAGACAGCATGTTAAAGAGCAGAGACATTACTTTGCCAACAAATGTCCATCTAGTCAAAGCTATGGTTTTTCCAGTAGTCATGTATGGATGTGAGAATTGAACTATAAAGAAAGCTGAGCGCCGAAGAATTGATGCTTTTGACCTGTGGTGTTGGAGAAGACTCTTGAGTCCCTAGCACTGCAAGGAGATCCAGCCAGTCCACCCTAAAGGAAATCAATCCTGAATATTCATTGGAAGGACTGATGCTAAAGCTGAAACTCTAATAACTTGGCTACCTGATGCGAAGAACTGACTCATTTGAAAAGACCCTGATGCTGGGAAAGATTGAAGGTGGGAGGAGAAGGGGATAACAGAGGATGAGATGGTTGGATGGCATCACCGACTCAATGAACATGAGTTTGAGTAAACTCCGGGAGTTGGTAATGGACAGGGAGGCCTAGTGTGCTGCAGTCCGTGGGGTTGCAAAGAGTCAGACACGACTGAGTGCCTGAACTGAACTGAACTGAAGAAAAGTGAAGGTGGAAGTCACTCAGTTCTGTCTGGACTCTTTGTGACCCCACAGACTATACAGTCCATGGGATTTTTCAGGCAAGTGTACTGAAGTGGGTAGCCATTCCCTTCTCCAGGGGATCTTCCCAACCCAGGGACTGAACCCACGTCTCCCCCATTGCAGGAGAATTCTTTACCCGCTAAGCCACCAAGGAAGCCCTCCTGAGAAAGTCTGGTTAACGCACATGCACAACACACACTAACAGGGAGGGAGGAGACCCAGACCGGCAGAGAAAAAGTTTATGTTCAAATTTTTCTCATCTTGCCATAAAATATGAATTTTATTTCATTAAATCTTTTTTTCTTCTCTGGTTTTTGCTTATTATTTCATTAATTCTTAAGTTCCAGCCAGCCAACTGGGCTAGAAACCACTCGAGACCCCAGTCATCAGGTTCTTTGAGTATCTTTTCCCTTGATTTTTGTCTCTGATGTAGGCTAGGATTGGTGATTGGAAACTCACATCTCTCACAGCAACTTGCGAGGCTCTTCCAGCATTCTGCCTTAGGCACATCAGATTATTTGTCTTCATTTCTTTCATCTGACACTAAGCTCCTTGGGAACATGGGCCCTGTCAGAATGACCTTGTATCCACAACTCTGAACACCATGTCCGGCACATGGTACTCAATATTGACTTATTTAGTTTTAAATATTCTCCAGATGAGGGTGACAAGGAGAGGAGGAAGAAGAGAGAGGATGAGATGAGTAACCTGTGGGCAGAACAGGGAGATAGAAAAACACCCCATATGTGTCTTCCACCAAGTTTTAACATGTTCAAGGGAATAAAAGGAACTGGATGGGATACCTTTTCTGTAAATTAAGTAGACTCTAAACTTAACATTTTGGGAATCTTCTTTGGGAATAAACATTTTGGGAATCTTCTTTGGGAATAGTTGAGAGTATATACTCCTTTGTCAGAAAAATGCCCTGAAATACTCAAACACATAGCCCATTCATTAACCTACAGGTCAGAAATCTTGTCCCAAGGCCGAAAAATAGAATTTTAATTTTCTTCTAAATAAAGTTCATAAGGAGCTACAGATTCATTAAAACTTTACAGCAGGTTTTGCCCTCAGTAATCTCTTCAGTGAATGCAAGGGAGTCAGAGGAGGGTGTTCTCAAGTGCAGTCATACTGTTGCGGTTAAGGGTTCTTGTTGCTGACTGCCATTTTAAAAAGTATTTTATTCCTAACTTGTGCAATGCCTCAAGGCATTTTTAAGCTCAATAGCCATGATTGATTTAACTAATGATTAAATAATTGTGAAATACAGGAAGCAAAGCAGTAAAACATAATCCTGAAAAAAATGTTAAAGTCATCTTTACTTCATCTAGGAAGTTCAGTTGAAAGAAAAGAAATCCTTTCCTTCCAGACATGACAGTGACTAAGCCAGAACATTCCCTCTGACCCAGCAGGGCCATGGGGGTCCAACCTACCTAGTCTGTACACAAAGCCCCCTTCCTCACCGCCTTGACTTAGAGGTGCTCACGTGGGGGCATCTAGAGAGAGACTGCTAATCTCTAAGGCAACCTGGACCAAGGAAGCAAAGCCCATTGACTATTCAGGGCCCGCTGACTACTTGGAGGGACAGTGGCGGCTGGTCCAGCCCTGGCTTCCTGTGCCACCTGGCATGGACACCTGGGGCACGGGTTTTCCGCTCTCAGCTTTAGCTGGCTCTCTAGGTGGTCTTTAAAGAGAAGCCTCAGTTCAGTTCAGTTCAGTCACTTAGTCATGTCCAACTCTTTGCGACCCCATGGACTACAGTACGCCAGGCCTCCCTGTCCATCACCAACTCCTGGAATTTATTCAAACTCATGTCCATTGAGTCGGTGATGCCATCCAACCATCTCATCCTCTGTCATCCCCTTCTCCTCCCACCTTCAATCTTTCCCAGCATCAGGGTCTTTTGAAATGAGTCAGTTCTTCACATCAGGTGGCTAAAGTATTGGAGTTTCAGCTTCAGCATCAGTTCTTCCAATGAATATTCAGGACTGATTTCCTGGTTGGATCTCCTCACAGTCCAAGGGGCTCTCAAGAGTCTTGTCCAACACCACAGGTCAAAAGCATCAATTCTTTGGTGCTCAGCCTTCTTTATGGTCCAACTATCACATCCATACATACTACTGGAAAAACCATAGCTTTGACTAGACAGACCTTTGTTGGCAAAGTAATGTCTCTGCTCTTTAACATGCTGTCTAGGTTGGTCATAACTTTTCTTCCAAGGAGCAAGGGTCTTTTAATTTCATGGCTGCAGTTATCATCTGCAGAGAAGCCTAGCTGGTGACAGATTCCCTGACACAGCCCAGGGCGAGGTTGTAATGATGGCTCTTTAGGTGCTCGGGGAGCCAAGTGACTTGCTGGAACAGAGGAGGAACTGTGGACTGGCCTCTCAGAGCTGGTAGCAACGCAGATGCGGGAGAGCTGTGTGATCAGGGAAGCCTCACTGGTATGACTTTTAAGGACATGGAGGTTTACGTAATATCCCTTTTTCTCAGCCAAGTAAGTTCCTTATTTCTGAATCTCGTTGCTCTGAGAAGATCCAGTTCCCAAACTGGCTGTCCCATTAGAGCACTTCCCTAATATAGCACAGTCTTCAGCAGGCGTTAAACCAGGAAGCACTTAGGTCAGAGCTAAGCCTGGTCTCAACCTTCTAAAGCAGTGTATCTGCACTTCCTTTTGGCCTCTCTCTCCCCTCTGATGGATCAAGGAGAAGCCGGGACTGATCCTTACGGACTAGAAAACACACACAAAAAAACAAAAGCAAAAATTTAAATCCCCAATTTTAAAAACTAACCACTGAAAGCACCTTAAAGTTTACCGTTAAACACAAATATGCAATCACGCAAGAGCACGCTGTTAAAAAAATTACTAACTCACTACAAGGCAGGTGAGTTCCATATCAATATGATTAAGTGATGCACAGGAAAATGATTCTTTAAAGGAGTGACGGTAGTCACATGCTGCCACTGTGGGAGATAACTGTTTTATTCTTTAAAAGACAATTGAGAAAATTAGGTATTATGAATGAAGAAGCAAGTGCAAACGTGACCATCATAATTACTGCCTTGGAGCAGGGGAGAAACTGTCTATTTGTGTTCTAGTTTTGGTCACTGGGACTCATGAATGAAGCTGGACATAGAAAGAGGAGAAGGCAATTTGGGTGGACCTTTCATTAACAGTAACTTGTAGGGCTAAACGGCTGTGTGGGTCAGGCACTGTGCTAAGTGCTTTTTCATGTATTATTTCAATTAATCCTTGTAACAGTCCTTGAGGTAAATCCCTACCAGGGCTTCCCTGGTAGCTCAGATGGTAAAGAATCTACCTGCAATGCAGGAAACCGGGGTTCGATCCCTTGGTCGAGAAGATCCCCTGGAGAAGGACATGGCAACCCACTCCAGTGGAGAATCCCATGGGCAGAGGAGCCTGGTGGGCTACAGTCCCATGTAGACTGGACACAACTGAGTGACTAACTATCTCTCACATACACAAATTGAGCAACTAGCTCATACACACACACATGCGTATTTCAAACATGGTGTGAGGATTCCAGCTCAGATCTATGTGTGCCCAGCATCTTAGAAAGTGGAATTCCTCCCCATGTTTTTATGTGAACAGGGAAAAAAATTGCTTTTCCGTCTCTTTGCTCTTAGGAAAGCCTAAGAATGGAAATGGCTTGCCCCTGCCAGGCTGAAATGGGGTGCTGTCACAAAGGTAGGGCCTGGGGGCTGGGGCTGGGCTTTCTTAGCTGCTGTTTGCGAGGGGGCAGCCTGGAGATGGAGGCAGGGCAGGCAGAGTGTCTCAGATCTAGTGCTGGAGGTGGATGGAGGGCCTTCAGCTCTTCCCGTCTGGCCCGCAGCTGCTCACATCCTCTAAGGAGTCAAGGAAAGAGGAAGGTGGAGGCCTGGCCTCTACCCTTATCCTCCCCGAGGCCACTTTGCAGGAACAAAGGGCTGCCATCTCCTTCAGCAGTGTGGCTTCTCCGAGGTCAGTATTTAGCTTTGTGAGGCTGTGGTTTTCTAATCCTCTGTGGTCTCTAGTCATTCGTTCAGGGCATGTGCCCTGGCAGCCCCACATCTACCAAGGAGCCCTTTGAGGAATGTATGGGACTCCTGAGAAGAGTCTGGAAGCCTGGAATCTGCCTTTTCCTTCATGGCTGGGCCTCAGGGGAATCACCTTTCACTTTCGTCCTGACCTCTGTTCACTACATCTGGCCCCTTCCTCGTGTTTCTGAATGCATGGCATTCAAGAAGAAAGTTACAGTTTTCTTTCTTTGATTCAAAAAGTTCTCCTTTGTGAGCTCTAAAGCCATACAGATTAAGAAATTATAAAGTTAAAATAACATTGAATGTTCATTGTTTTTTTTTTTTTTTGGCCATGCTATGCAGCTTTCAGAATGTTAGTTCCCCACCCAAGGATTGAACCCAGGCCCTCAGTGGTGAAAGCACTGAGTCCGAACCACTGGACCACCAGGGAATTCCCTTGTTCGTTGCTCTTATTGCCCAAAGGTTTAGTTGAAAGAATTTTTTTCCTGTCTCCTACAGAATCCTCCTATTACTTAAACCATTACTTATTGAGACGTTATCTATTAAAAATGTATTGGGCTTTTAAAAATACCTAGTCCTTTAGCCTTGTGTGTCTCTTTGAATAGTCAGTGCTTTCCTTCTTTCACTTACCCAACTGTGATCAGTCTTTAATTTTAACTTCAGTGATCAGGATCTTGAGTGAGAGCCCAGTGTGGTAGCTGGTAGTGAGCTCGTCACACGTCCAATCGTCTGACCAGCCCCTTGGAAGTCAAGTGCAAGGGGCAGGCAGTCTGTCTGGTTTCATATCATGGTCACAAAATCTCCCCGGCTGATGTCTTATCTGCACACCGGTGTGTTGCCTGTCCATACTCTTCTTGAGGCATCCCAGGAGGATGCTAAACAAAGTGGATTGGATCCTTTCGTGATAACAGTCCAGTGATGTGTATTAGAAAACTTGAGGATAAACCCACAGACCAATGGGAGAAAATAAATAAGGCAAGTTTATAAAATTGAGATATATTTTAATTATGAAAAATATCTTGAATGAGTAAAGGATCTTGGAATTCCTTGATTATGTGCTCCATATACACAAATATAGCATATGTATATGTCCATACATGTAAACACATACACAGTAGCAGTATGTTAAATATGCAAGGTGCAAAGCAGTCAGTGAATATCAGTGCCCCTCTTGAGGGACATGAACAATTCCCACTACTGGATGGTCCCTGGGTGTCTGACATCTATCACCTCAGAGTCATTGAAGGGAAGGGCTGTGATCGAAGGGGTTCCTATTGACATGAGCAGCAAATTTTCATCTGTGGATCCCTCACTTGACTCGTTGATAACCTGTTCTCGGCTGCACCCACCCATGTGGGCTCCACACGTGGTCCTTCTCCCTACAGTCTCTGTGGGTGGACTCCTGATAAGCAGGTGGGAGAATGGAGACCAGACCTCCTTGAGCCTGGCCCCTGTGCCTGGTGCCTCGTCGGCCACCTGGGAGGGGCTGTCCATTTCAGTTGTTTAATCAGAATCTTATGCACTCTCTCGGGGTAAGGAGGGTGTACAGAGGATGGATTCATGTTTCCTCTCTGCAAGGAGTCCCCAACGTATATGTGTTTGTGTGCATTCGTATTCCAGTTGCACCCTCCCCACAAAATAATAGCTGGTCTTCCCTGAGCTCTTACTGTGTGCCTGACAAGTATAAGTATAATCCCATTTTCCCCACTGAAGAGCCCTATAAGTTATGTGCTAATAGTATAATTTATGTATCACATAAATTTATGTATCACATTTTTCCAGTAGTCATGTATGGATGTGAGAGTTGGACTATAAAGAAAGCTGAGTGCCAAAGAATTGATGCTTTTGAACTGTGGTGTTGGAGAAGACTCTTGAGAGTCCCTTGGACTGCAAGGAGATCAAATCAGTCCATCCTAAAGGAGATCAGTCCTGCGTGTTCATTGGAAGAACTGATGTTGAAGCTGAAACTCTTAATACTTTGGCCGCCTGATGCAAAGGGCTGACTCATTAGAAAAGATCCTGATGCTGGGAAAGATTGAGGGCAGGGGGGGGAAGGGGACAACAGAGAATGAGATGGTTGGATGGCATCACCGACTCAGTGGACATGAGTTTGGGTAAACTCTGGGAGTTGGTGATAGACAGGGAGGCCTGGCAGGGAGGCCGGTTCATGAGGACACAAAGAGTCGGACACGACTGAGTGACTGAACTGAACTGAATTGAGCTGAACTGAATCTATCACATGTGGATCCCAGTGCCCCAGGGAGCCTTCTTTCCATCACTGTGTCATGTAGTATATAATGTAGCATCTATACCAGTGCTGTGTGAGAGACCTTTCTGTGATTGTGAAAATATTCTGTGCTGTCCATTGTGCTGGCCTAAAGGTTCTGTTTTTAAAGGTTAAATAGTATTCCATTGTATGTATGTTTGCCTTTATCCATTCATCCACTGATGGATGTTTGGATGCCCTTCTATCTTATCTTTTCTTCCTTTTCCCCAGGTATATCAATAATATATAATTAATATATCTAGACAGTTATTGTATTAGATGAGGAGTTCAGTTCAGTTGCTCAGTTGTGTCTGACTATTTGCAACCCCATGGGCTACAGCACGCCAGGCTTCCCTGTCCATCACCAGCTCCCAGAGCTTGCTCAAATTCATGTCCATAACGTTGGTGATGCTATCCAACTGTCTCGTCCTCTGTCATCCCCTTCTCCTCCTGCCCTCAATCTTTCCCAGCATCAGGGTCTTTTCTAATGAGTCAGTTCTTCATATCTGGTGGCCAAAGTATTGGAGTTTCAGCTTCAACATCAGTCCTTCCAATGAATATTCAGGACTAATTTCCTTTAAGATTGACTGATTTGATCTCCTTGCAGTCCAAGGGACTCTCAAGAGTCTTCTCCAACACCACAGTTCAAAAGCATCAGTTCTTCGGCACTCAGCTTTCTTTATAGTCCAACTCTCACATCCATACATGACTACTAGAAAAACCATAGCTTTGACTAGACAGACTTTTGTTGGCAAAGGAATGTCTCTGCTTTTTAATATGCTGTCTAGCTTGGTCATAGCTTTTCTTCCAAGGAGCAAGTGTCTTTTAATTTCATGGCTGCGGTCACAGATGAGGAGTAGTTTGTGCTGATTTCATATTTTAAGAGCAACACATGTTAAGTCTTTATTCTGTTCCTCTCATCACCCCAAAATGTACCAAATGTGTCTGCCCAAAGTGGATTTTAGTCTAACTAGTGATTTTAATTCCTCTAGGTTGTTGACTTTCCATGGAAAAAGAAATTCTGCAGGCCTAGAGAATGACCCTGTTCAGATGGTAGGTTGGATAGGCGTTGCTTTGGGGGTAATGTTTGTGTACGTTGAGCGCAGTAATCCAGACATGTTAAAGGGTTAATTTTTCTCTCCTACAAAAGTGGGGAGGTAAGTGGCTGAGTGTGGCGTGGTGGCCCCTCAGTGCCATCAAAGACAGACTCCACATGGGTTTCTCCCCAGCCATCCTTAGGGGTCACTGTCATTGTGAGGCTCCATGTTGGCCACCAAAGCTCCATCCACCATGCCCATGGTTCAGGCAAGAGGAAGGGAAGCATAAAGGGTCCTGGAAGTACCACCTGAGACTGTCCACTTATCAACCAGACTGTATCAGAAGGCACCCTGGCCCCTCCCCTAGAGCACGGGAGACAAGGCACATTTGCTGCCATGAATGAAATTTGATTCTGGTGGGAAGATGGAAGGGGTGGACATAAGGTAGGCAGCCAGCGGCTCAGCTGGGGGTCTTCAGCATCTACCCTCTTGGGGTTCAGAACATGGCGTAAGAACTGGGGCACAGACTCCTTTCAAATGGCCTGCACTTCATACTAGAGGCATTCAACTGCTTTTTTTTTTTTTTTTTTTGCTGCTAAAGCATGCCAGCTTCCCTTTGTAGTTGAGGGCACTGAATTCTTCCAAAAATAGAGGAAAAAAGTGTGTTGTGTCGCTGTCTGATGTCCTTTTCTTTGTGTGTCTTGTCATGGAGAAGTGTGGGATAAAGCAGCTGCCTGTGAGGTCTCCTCTGCATCGATCTCTTTTAAAATTCTTCTATTTAAATGGGTTTTAAAATGTGAAAGGGAAAAAGGGTTATCCCCTTAAAGAAGTCTTTTTCAGATGATAGTTCATCAAACTGCAGCTTAATAAAGACACTCATTCATAGTGATTAGGTCTTTGTTAGAAAGGATGGGGGAGAGTTACTGAGGCTGGTTTGCAGACTGCAATTGCCCAGATACCCTCATGGTTTGAGCAGACAGGTAATTTAATCTTCCTCTGTGCTTTACGGGAGTTTGTGAAGCAAGAGGGCACAGAGAGTGTGGGCACTGTCTTAAGTCCTGGCTCCTCAAAGTGGTGAGGCAGGAGCAGGACTGTCAGTTGCTGGGCTGGAAAGTCCTGGCAGGCTTTTCTTGCGGAGGAGCTATGATCAGCTAGAAGTGATCAGCTTTGGGCATCCAAGGGTGGTCTTTGAGGAGATGTAGCTGTAGAACCAGAGGAAAGCAACCTCTTGGGGAAGTAGAGGAATCTCAGACCTGGAAACCCTCAAACCAGAGGCAGAAAAGGCAAGTTATATTCTAGTGGGAGGAGATGGCAGGCGGAAATCGGCTTAAAAAAAAAAAAAAAAAGAAATTGGCTTCCATGTGGTCCATGTACTAGTGTCAAGGAATACAGTCTATGAGCCAGCCACGAGCCTTGGAAAACAGCCGGGCTTTTTCCTGAGTTTGCTACTTACTCTAGGCAGGTGACTCACTCTTTGCCCTCAGGGTCAGGATTGTGAGTGCCCTGATAGGCAACACAAAGACCCTCTGACCCCATGATCCAGACTTGGGGGTGCTATCCAAGGGGTCAAGGCCAAGATCCTGTGCCAGAGAGAAGCTTGATATACCCCAATCTCTCTCCCTTAACCCAGTCACTTCTGTGCATTCCCTGCAAAGGAAGGATATAAAAGAATTTCTAAATTCAAGGCTAGCAAGAAGAGAGAAGTAGGAACATTCAGGCAGAGCGAAGTGAGGGGCAGAGTAATTATTGCACTTAAACTGCCCTAAAATCAGGAGCCATCTTGCTTAAATGGGCTATCACTTACTTCCTTGTAGCAATTTAAGGTAATTGTGTGTTCATCTGGTTATGTTAAGATGGGCAAAGTCATGCCACTGTAACAAACAACACCAATGGCCAGTAGGAGTGAGTTGAGGGCTCTGTGTCACATGTCTTGTTTCTAGTACCTAAGCTCTTCCATCTGAAAAATAGCAGTCAGTTTGGGTGAGAGGAGAGGATGTGCCCAATCGAGGGCTGGCTCTTGAAACTTTCATCCAAGGCAAGTACTTTGGCTCACGTTTCATCAGCCAGAGGAAGTCACATGGCCAAGCCTAACTTGAAGAGTATGGGGGTGCCTCCCTACCATGTGCTGACCAGAAAGATAGCTGAAATCTGTGACGAATAGCACTGCCACAGTAGTTATTTTAATAAAGAGTTATATTTTTACAGAAAAGGGGTCAAGAACTGGGTCATTTGCTAATCCAAGTCCCTACATTATTTATACCTAAAGGAATTTGAGACTCCCGTATAACCTTACCATTCCATTTGTTTAATCTCAGGCACAATGTCTAGAAGGAAATAAATCTTGCCAAGTCTAACTCATAAAATGATAGCTTGTCAGTTGCCCAAATTAGGAAGACAGATTGAAACGGCAGTCTGCTGCTACTGCTGAGCAAAGACAATTTGCTGTATATTAAGCTTAAAGAGTGATTTAAAGAAGATTCTGCCCAGACATGATGACTTGCTCTGCTTTTTTATGGAACCTAAAGCAGGTCCTGACCTCTCAAACTTTTTTACCTCCATCATGACAAATGATGGGATTTGGCCTGAAGGCTGGAAAATGGAAGGAGAGCAGTAATCTGTCTGGAGATTTGTTACTGGTGAATTCCAGGGCACATACTCTTTGTGTGACAGTCATGTTCTTATTCTGTCTTCTTGACGTGTTTTGTAAGCAAAAAAGACTTTTTATTCTTTATTAACTGGGCCCTTGGGCATTCTCTGCCCATAAACTCCAATTCCTAAGTTTATAATTATGTGCATTTGTGACAATTTAATTAATCCATATCAATTTATTAAGTACTCACCAGAAAGAACTATGAGAGTTACAGTTGGAGTTACAAAAGTAAGCAGGATTTTAAGCTTCTTGAATGCTTTTGAATTTAAGGGGCCCACAGAGAAGGTATACATGCATGGTCTAATGATATCTCTTTCCTCTCTAGGGTAAGTGGTAATATTCATGTTCCCTCAGGAACCTCCGCAAGGGGCGCCACCCGCTTTAGTAGTTTGGCATTTCTGTTCTTCTTTGAATCAGAGCTGGCCTTGTGACTTGACCTGGCCCAGCAGAGTCCTACAGGAGGAATGTGGTGACCTCTGAAGCTAGGCCTTGCTCTCTTGGCCACTTTGTCCTCACGTAACAATGCTCTGGGTAGGCTCCTGGAGGGTGAGAGGCACGTGGAGCGAGAGGCCCAGGTGATGGCCAGCATGTGCCACCAGGTATGTGAGTTAGGCCATCCACCCCAGCCAGCCCCAGTGAATCACAAACACGTGAATGAGCCAGGACAAAACCGTGAGGAGTGGACAGCCTGCCCATATCGCAAACATCAGACTGTGAGCAAGTCAATGACTGTTATTTGAACTACGAAGTTGGCAGCGGTTTCTGTGCCTCTCAACCAAGTGGGCTGTGGCCCACTCCCTTCACTTACCCTCTGTGACAGCTAGACCTGCCCTCTTGCTGTTCTCCAACATGGTGTGATTTTTGGCTCCTTCTTGGGTATATTGTCCCCATAGTCTGGAATGGCTGTCTGCCCCTTTCCTTCTCAGAACTTCATGTCCTATCTTCAAGACCCAGGTGCCTCTCTGAGTTCTCCTGGAGCCCTTGATACACATCTCTGTAAAGTGGTACTTTCTCTGTTGCCCTGTGGTTCTTTGCTCACAGGTTGAAAGTGAAAGTAGTAGCCGCTCAGTCGTGTCTGACCCTTTGTGACCCTGAGGACTGTAGCCCACCAAGCTCCTCCGTCCATGGGATTCTCCAGGCAAGAATACTGGAGTGGATTGCCTTTTCCTTCTCCAGGGGATCTTCCTGACCCAGGGATGGAACCCAGGTCTCCAGCATTGCAGGCAGATTCTTTACCATTTGAGCTACCTGGGATTTACATGTTAGTGTCTCCTATTAGATGCTGACTTCCTAGGGAAAGAGGCTGTCCTCTCCTTCACTGACTCTGGGGCCTCTACTCAGATCCTGGCACACAATGGGCGTGGTGGTCCACCGGGAGACCAAGCTTGGAGAATAACTCTTTTGCAAGGGGAACCCTGCACTGACCGTGAGATGTGGCTGCCGAGTCCTGGATATAACTGCAGCCATACTGCGGTGCTTCACATGGGAATCAGCTGCGATCCTGTTAAAATGCAGCTTCTGATTCAGTGGGTCTGAAGAGGAGCCCAAGAGTCCGCATTTCTAACAAGCTCCCACAACCTACATTTTGAGTAGCAAGGCCATAAGATAAGCCGGAGGCCCAAAAATGGCAATCAGTGACAAAGGTCCTCAGTGGTTCATGAAGAAGAAAATTATGAAAGAGTCTTTTTTTAGTTAAAGTGTAGAGTTGATGTGCAGTATTATATAAGTTACAGGTGTACAGTATAGTGACTCACAGTTTTTAAAGGTTTTACTCCATTTATAGTTATTATAGAATGTTGGCTATATTATTTGTGTTATATAATATATCCTTGTAGCTTATTTTATATACAACAGTTTGTATGTCTTAATCTCCTATCCCTATATTGCCCCTCCCTGCTTACCTCACTCCACTGGCAACCACTAGTTTGTTCTCTGTATCTGTGAGTATGTTTCTTTTTTTGGTTATATTCACTAGTCTGTTTTATTTTTTAGATTCCACATATAAGTGATATCACACAATATTTGCTTTTCTCTGTCTGACTTACTTCACTTAGCATAATACCCTCCAAGTCCATCCATGTTGTTGCAAATGGCAAAATTCCCTTTTTTATGTCTGAGTAGTATTTCATTATATATATATACACCACATCTTTATTCATTCATCTGTTGATGGACACTTAATAGGGGTGAGTCTTGATTAGTAGTGCTGGTAGCCGTAACATACAGAGTATGACTAATAAAGTGAATGTGATCATTTTAAGGGTGTTCCAATTGAAGGGAAATGGTAGAAGGAGATAAATATTGATTAGAAAAGGAGTGTCTTAAATAAGCTCAGATTTTGAAAGGATCTACCAAAAATAAGGTGGGGAGAATCAATTATATCAGTACTATTGACTAGAGAACTAGCCTAGATTCTGACAGATACTAAATACAGAAACAAAACAAAAAAAGTCTTGTAGACTGATGTTCTGAAGAAGAACGAGGATGGGTTAGATGCACTAATTGACCTCTTAGAAGGATGAAAGGAAAGCAGTGAACACTGGGGAGCTGGTCATAACAGGCTGACCTTATTTCCTTATTTGAAAAGATGACTGTGCTATGGAACAGAGGAGTGTGGTTACCGCACACGGAGGGTTTCAGCAGGTTGTTTGATTGCTACCTGGGACAGATCCTGTGGTCAATATGGAAAGAGATGTACTTTGGAAATGTACAATATATACCTTTGGAAAGATAACTGTACGTTTTGGTGACTGGTTGGAAAGCAAAATAGCAAGAACTCTGGTTGATAATGTTTACCAGTGCAAAGATTTGTGCTCATAGTTCATCTGAAGATATAATTGGACTACTTATGAAATATAGAGTTCCTCCCAAACCAATTATTAGAAGATTAAAATATACTCTTTCTATTGGCAAAGCAAGTGAAGGCAAAGTCCAGGGGACATGGCAGACATGAGAAATACTTGGCGTCCCCTCCCTGGTGGCTGGTGCCAAGTCAATCTGTAGCTGTTTATTGTCTTGAATATGTACTCAAATTAGCTGTGCAGCAGGCCATCTGCCGTCTCCTCCAGACTCACTTGATAGGCCCTGGGAATAGGAAATCCTGCCAAAATGCAAATAATCTACTAAACTGATAATAAAGGGAAAGATAAGGTCTGTGGGGGGATGGGGTAGAAATAAGTGACTGTCTTCTCAGCTTCTCTTTGTCTTTCTTCCACCTGTATTTCTTCCTGTTAGAGAAAGACAAGGTGTGGACCAGGAGATCCTGGTCTCAACTGGAAATGCCGGGTCAGAACCCGAAGTAATGGGGGAATTAGGAGGTTCCTGTTTAAGAATGCATCTTGCAACTTCCTAAACTAGTCTCAGCTCCTGACTTGGTTTCCACTGATCAGCTTGCTGCTGTGGAAGCCTGATCAGATCTGTGCTCTTCCAGGTGCAGGTTGAGGTCTCTGCCCCTCTCAGTGGGCTTTTGCCTGAATTCCCCAGGTTGCCTTGTCATTAACCCATGAGCCCAGCCCCCTTACTCCCCACCCCCACCCCAGACTGCTCTCCATGGTGTTCCCACTCAAGCATAACTCAACTGTTCCAAGTGGCCGTCTTGAGCTGATTGGATTTACAGGCGTCTATGGCTTTAGTTTCCAAATACTTTCACAGTCACATTCAGCTCCTTTTCATACTCATAGGCTCCCCAAGAAGCTGTCACTACTTAATTGGAATAGTAATATTAAAGAAACTCTGGCTTCATCCAACGAGGAGGTTGTGACCATCTGAGACCCATGACTCAGCAGTAGGAGATGAAAAATGTGAATGCAGATCTTATCACTAGTTCTGTTAATTTAGAGGGAAGAAGAGTTTGCAAACTCAGGTGTTGGCAGGGGCTCTGCAGCTAGCAGCAGTGAGTGAGGCTGGCTAGGCACAAGGCAGTAGGGAGCAGTGAAGCCTGTGTCCTGCCAGAGGGCACAGAGTCATCACAAGTGGCCAGCCATTATTCACTGTGTGATGGTCGTATGTGAGGATGTGGGCCAGCACTGCCACCTCTTCCAAGTCTAGGCAGTGCCAAGAATTAGTTTAAAATATTGACAGTGGATTCATTTCTTCTCAAAACACTGTGTGGCTCAAACAAAAATCATCCTACAGCCCTCTAGTTTGATCATCAGATTACAGTACTATTCCCCAGTGAATGATGCTTAGCTGCTTTTGAGGGTACTTTCATTTTAAAAGAATTTGGTGAAACAATTTAGTTTCTAATTAATGCAGTCAGTGGGGGAGATGTTTTTTCATCTGTGGCACCGCCTTCCTGAGCCTGCTTTAAATCCCTCAGCTTCAACAAATCTTGGCTAAAGAGAGTTTGAAAATGAGATGCAGTATGCATAGCACTGCCTTGCAGTTTATAACCGTATACCCTCCACCCCCCACCCCCGTTCTGTCTACACAGGGGTCTGAACTCTGCAAGGTGTCTGTGCATCATGGTGCAGAAGAAGAGGCTCTCTAGACTCACAGAAGTCGTTAAAAAACTGTTTTCTAAAAATCCTTGAAAAGGGGGAAAAGGGACTGTGTGAGCTGTAGTTTATAATTTGGGGAAGTTGCAAAGAAGATCTATTTTAAAATTGCAGTTGTTCATCATCTACCCCTTGTGTTTGAAGGAGGATCTTGCCACAGCAAAGGACTTGGTGTACTTCTGGGCTGAGGTAATGAGCAGGCTTCATATGGGGAAAGGAGTTTAGAGGAACAGAGTCAGCTCCTGAAAGGAAGTGTCAACCTAGCAGGAGTGATTTTAAAAATACTGGTTGGGCGGGGGACACTTTCTTGATGCAGTAATGCCTTAGGTCATCCTTATTTCGCATGAGCAGCACCAGCCTGCAAGAGTCTCAGTGGTTCCAAGGAATTTCCTGGGAACTTTAGCATCCACTGCCATCAGCGCCCAGCCTCTGAGATTAGGATTTCGTTGGTCCACGTGTGGTCTAGGCACCTGCATTCTCAACAGCTCCCTGTAACTCTGGTTGAGAACGATTACAAGTCTGGAGGTTTCAGACTTCACAGCATCAAAGCACCCAGGAAGCCTGTTAACATGGGCAGTTATGCCTTGCCCTGTCCAATGACTAAGAATCTCACGGAGGCATTGGACTCTATTTTTAAAGACCCCAGATGATCTTGGCTTAGATTTTTAATAAAGTTTTTCAGCCCTTTGTAAACCACTCCCTACCATATGGTCACCCAAGTACACACACAAACACACCATTTACAAGTATTTCTAATAAATAGAAACACTTTATGGTCCCACCTTTGGCAAGCACTTGAGGTGAAAATAGATTTCCTGAAACATGTCAGTTAAGGCACAAAGGCTGTGACTGCCCAGCTCTTCGCTGCTGGGGGAAGGGGGTGGTGTTGGATGGGGCAGCAAGGACTGGATTGGGCCAGGCTTCTGGTTAAACTCAGACTTTCTCTTCTAGAGCAGTGGCTCCCAGCCTTTTTGGCACCAGGGACTGATTCCGTGGAAGACAGTTTTCCATGGAGTAGAAGTGGCAGGGCCGGGGGCGGGGGGTGGGGGGGGGTAGGTTTCAGGATGATTCAAGTGCATTGCATATATTGTGCCCTTCATTTCTAATATAATGCCACCGCTGATCTGGCAGGAGGTGCCAGTCCATGGATGGAGGTTGGGGATCCCTGTTCTAGAGGTCTTCCAGCCCATTGATCTTATTTGTAGAAATGGTGCCAAATCGCTGTAAATGCAAGGCTGAGAGTTGTCTGTCCTCTTGCTTCTCCTTCAGATTCCAGAAAACACTTCTGACCAATAATGTCAACATAGTTTTACTTATTCTCTTTTGATTCAAGAAATCACCATAAAACCCACCTTTGAGAACTCTGAATGTCATGATTTTATTTCTGGCACTATAATATTCGTGTTTCTGGGTCTTAGCGTGTTGGAAAAGCTTCTGAAACAAAAGCAGTTTGTTTTTCCTGCGTGTGATTCTTACACTCCTTCTCTTGAAGTTTGCATTGCACATTTTAGTGTTGGTCTTTGCATAACTGAATAACTTGCTAATATTATTTTTGTTGCTCTTTGGTGTTAAGAGTGAGCTGCAGTCCAGGAGAAAGAAGGTACAAACCCTGCAGATCAGATATCACCTGGGCCCGTATGGACTCCTGGTCTTGCTTCCCTCCAGTGTCTACAGGAGTCACCCTTCATTCTGACTGTTCAGGCCTCTCTGTCTACTAGAAAGTTCCCTTCTGATCCCAACCTTGTCTAATTATTAACACTGAGAGATTCTACTACTGAGTTGATCAGTAAGGGGGAGAAAACTTAGGTTTGGGACTAATTTTATTACATCTCAAAATGCCTTTGATGAAAATCTGCTACGTATATCTATTTATATATCATCAAACACTTTGCTTTAACTTCAAGGATATTACCCTCCACTTGGGCCGTGCTCTTTTCCATTCTTCTTATTATTTCGTTATGCAAACAAATAGTCAATTGCACATAGCGTAAGTAATATAGATTTTATGTGCAGAGCTAGAATTCATGGGGCACCTACAAGCAGAGAACTTTTTTCAGGGGGTGAAAAGCCCACTGAACATGTCCGCTTCTCAGGATTTTCTCGAAGGAATAGAGTCATCATTCACAGCAGCCACCAGAGGAGATTTTATTCCAAAGACTGAATTTTCTGTTCAAATGTCTGAAATACCTGACTCCCCAGACTTGGGGGACAGGAGAGGCAGAGAAAGCATTCAGGAACACATAGCATGTTGGATATGAGTCTCAGCAATTTTTTTTCATCCTGAGTGTCATTTGCTGTATTTGTTTTCCTTGCTTACATGTGGAACTGCCCCCTAAACGTGCTGATAAGAGAAGAATAAGTAAGTAAATGCTCCCAAGGTTCGAGGCTGATAATAAAAGTCACTTGGTTTCAGTGAACTGGACTGGAACATGAGCCTTTTGTTTGCTCTTGAAAGTTTAGCACTTGAATTTCGGGTTGGGCTGTTCATTTCATTAAGGAAAATGTGGACACCTCATGCCAACCCCTGTTTTCTTTAGTCCCTGAGAATGAAAGGCATTGTGTATTCGGTCCACACACAAAAAAGTGAACAGTGACTTAATTGTACCCTGGGAACAAAAGCTATTACCTGGGGACTAGATGGGAGACCCCAATCTTCTGCTCACCCGACTTCACTCTTTATAAAGTCAGCCTTGCTAGGAACCCCAGAGCAAATGTTTGCATTGTGGCCGCTGTTTGCATTGAAACTGTAATCCGCAGAGTAGTTTCTCCTGGTGCTTACAAATGAGAGGAATGTAGCAAAGTGCGGACCTGACTTATTCGGAAGAGGCCAGGCATTGGGCCCCAAGTCCCCTGATAAAGGCCAGACATCAAACAGAAGGAGGAGACTGAAAATGGAAGGAGAGAGTTTGGTCCCTCCTCTCAACCTGCCTCTTCCTTGCAAAAGCCCCAGTGACACAAATTGATGGCAGCGTCAGTCATGTGGGTCCCATCTGCTTGCCAGCAGTTCAGCTGTGGTTAAATCCATTTAAAAAGTGTTGACCCACTGTTCAGTTATCTGCAGGCAATGGCTGTGTGCAGTGTGAGAATTCGGGGGCAGCAGCTTTACAGGCAGATAATGGCAGCCCTTTGATTCTTCCATCACACAAGGGTGAAGAAACTGTATCTCCTTGAATGGTGATGTTGGGTTGGAAGCCAGTTTTCTCTCCTGAGAGTGGCTGAGGAGTTGGCTTTGCTGTTGGTTGTAGCCAGCACTTTGGTTGAAGACCTCAAGTCCCAGGACATTTTCTTTTGCCTTTGGAGTATCAGCTAGGACTAAGATTTTGAAGGTGTTTTGGTTCACTGAGGGAGAGTGTTGACTTGCCAGGGGTTGGGGATAAAGTGTCTCAAGTCAAAAGAGTTACTTCAGAATTTGAAATTCCTGTACCCTCAATGATCCCATTGAGTTGTGATAAATTGAGATCAGTGAATAGCAGAGTTAATAATAATGGTGGTAGCAAAAGCCAAGCTAGAATTTTTTGACCTTTCACACTATATGCATACTAAGTCACTTCAGTCATGACTGACTCTTTGCAACCCTGTAGACCATAGCCTGCCAAGCTCCTCTGTCCAGAAATTCTCCAGGCAAGAGAATTGCCATTTTCTCCTTCAGGGGATCTTCCCAACCCAGGCATCGAAACGGTGTCTCTTACATCTCCTGCATTGGCAAGTGGGCTCTTTACCACTAGTGCCACCTGGGAAGCCCAAAATGTTCTTCCTTCCCACACCAAAAGTCGAACCCAGCCCACCTGGATGAAAAGCAGGAATTCTAACCACTAGACCTTGTGGGATTTCACACTATCAGTTCGGTTCAGTTCAGTCGCTCAGTTGTGTCCGACTCTTTGCGACCCCATGTATCACAGAATGCCAGGCCTCCCTGTCCATCACCAACTCCCGGAGTTCACTCAGACTCACTTCCATCGAGTCAGTGATGTCATCTAGCCATCTCATCCTCTGTCGTCCCCTTCTCCTCCTGCCCCCAATCCCTCCCAGCATCAGAGTCTTTTCCAATGAGTCAACTCGTTGCATAAGGTGGCCGAAGTACTGGAATTTCAGCTTCAGCATCATTCCTTCCAAAGAAATCCCAGGGTTGATCTCCTTCAGAATGGACTGGTTGAACTCCTTGCAGTCCAAGGGACTCTCAAGAGTCTTCTCCAACACCACAGTTCAAAAGAATCAATTGTTCAGCGCTCAGCCTTCTTCACAGTCCAACTCTCACATCCATACATGACCACAGGAAAAACCATAGCCTTGACTAGATGGACCTTAGTTGGCAAAGTAATGTCTCTGCTTTTGAATATACTGTCTAGGTTGGTCATAACTTTTCTTCCAAGGAGTAAGCGTCTTTTAATTTCATGGCTGCATTCACCATCTGCAGTGATTTTGGAGCCCCCCAAAATAAAGTCTGACACTGTTTCTACTGTTTCCCCATCTATTTCCCATGAAGTGATGGGACCGGATGCCATGATCTTTGTTTTCTGAATGTTGAGCTTTAGGCCAACTTTTTCACTCTCCACTTTCACTTTCATCAATTTCACACTAAATCATAACCTTTAAAAGCATCACTTATAATCTCACAGTAAGTATGTTTTATTTAAAAAATGAAACAAAATGAAAAGCAAGTATTGAGATTAGTTCCCAGGACAGTGGCTAAATATGTTACATTCTCCATGAAGTCATGACATCATGGGCCTAAGCCAGCATTTCCCAAACTTCAGTGTGTACATGAATCCCCTGGAATCTTGTGAAAATGAATTCTGGTTCAGTAGGTGTGGGTGGAGACTGAGAGTCTGCATTTCTAATGAGTGTGATGCTGCAGGCCCACAGAACACCCTATGTGGTGAATTTCTAAGCCAGAAATTGCCAAATCTGGCTGATCGTTGGAATTTCCTGGAGACTGAAATATAGCTTCCCTTCCATTGTGTCAGTTCATTTCAGCTCAGTCTCTCAGTCATGTCCTACTCTTTGCAACCCCGTGAATCACAGCACGCCAGGCCTCCCTTTCCATCACCAACTCCCAGAGTTCACTCAGACTCATGTCCATCGAGTCGGTGATGCCATCCAGCCATCTCATCCTCTGTCGTCCCCTTCTCCTCTTGCCCCCAATCCCTCCCAGCATCAGAGTCTTTTCCAATGAGTCAACTCTTCGCATGAGGTGGCCAAAGTACTGGAGTTTCAGCTTCAGCATCATTCCTTACAAAGAAATTCCAGAGCTGATCTCCTTCAGAATGGACTGGTTGGATCTCATTGCAGTCCAAGGGACTCTCAAGAGTCTTCTCCAACACCACAGTTCAAAAGCATCAATTCTTCGGCACTCAGCCTTCTTCACAGTCCAACTCTCACATCCATACATGACCACAGGAAAAACCATAGCTTTGACTAGACGGACCTTAGTCGGCAAAGTAATGTCTCTGCTTTTTAATATACTGTCTAGGTTGGTCATAACTTTTCTTCCAAGATTAAGCGTAATTTCATGGCTGCATTCACCATCTGCAGTGATTTTGGAGCCCCCAAAAATAAAGTTTGACACTGTTTCCACTGTTTCCCCATCTATTTCCCATGAAGTGATGGGACTGGGTGCCATGATCTTTATTTTCTGAATGTTGAGCTTTAAGCCAACTTTTTCACTCTCCTCTTTCACTTTCATCAAGAGGCTTTTGAGTTCCTCTTCACTTTCTGCCATAAGGTAGATCACAACAAACTGTGGAAAATTCTTAAAGAGATGGGAATACCAGACCACCTGACCTGCCTCCTGAAAAATCTGTTTGCAGGTCAAGAAGCAACAGTTAGAACTGAACATGGAACAACAGACGGGTTCCAATTCAGGAAAGGAGTATGTCAAGGCTGTATATTGTCACCCTGCTTATTTAACTTATATGCAGAGTACATCATGAGAAACACTGGGCTGGATGAAGCACAGGCTGGGATCAAGATTGCCAGGAGAAATATCAATAACCTCAGATATGCAGATGACACCATACTTATGGCAGAAAGCAAAGAAGAACTAAAGAGCCTCCTGATGAAAATGAAAGAGGAGAGTGAAAACATTGGCTTAAAGATCAACATTCAGAAAATGAAGATCATGGCATCTGGTCCCATCACTTCATGGCAAATAGGTGGGGAAACAATGGAAACAGTGAGAGACTTTTTTTTTTGGGTTCTAAAATCACTGCAGATAGTGACTGCAGCCACAAAATTAAAAGATGCTTGCTTGCTCCTTGGAAGGAAAGTTATGACCAACCTAGACAGCATATTAAGAAGCAGAGACATTACTTTGCCGACTAAGGTCCATCTAGTCAAGGCTATGGTTTTTCCTGTGGTCATGTATGGATGTGAGAGTTGGACTATAAAGAAAGCTGAGTGCCGAAGAATTGATGCTTTTGAACTGTGGTGTTGGAGAAGACTCTTGAGAGTCCCTTGGACAGCAAGGAGATAACAACCAGTTCGTCCTAAAGGAAATCAATCCTGAATATACATTGGAAGGACTGATGCTGAAGCTGAAACTCCAATACTTTGGCCATCTGTTGTGAAGAGCTGACTCATTTGAAAAGACCTTGATACTGGGAAAGATCGAAGGTGGGAGAAGAAGGGGATGACAGAGGATGAGATGGTTGGATGGCATCACTGACTCAATGGACATGAGTTTGAGTAAACTCCAGGAGTTGGTGATGGACAGGGAAGCCTGGCGTGCTACAGTCCATGGGGTCACAAAGAGTCGAACATGACTGGGCGACTGAACTGGACTGACTGAACTGAACTTCACCTTTGAGATGCTGATTCTTAAAACACCAGGCTTGCTTTTATTTTTTAATTCTTTAGAAAGATTTACTTATTTATTCATTTGGCAGTGTTGGGTCTCTGTTTCTGCATAGAGGCTTTCTCTAGTTGTGGTGAGCAGGGGCCACTCTTCATTGCAGCATGTGGGCTTATCACTGCAGTGGCTTCTCTTGTCTCGGAGCACAGGCCCTAGGGCACGTGGGCTCAGTAGTTGTAATGCACCAGCTTAGTCACTATGCAACATGTGGGATCTTCCCATACCAGGGATCAAACCAGTGTCGCTTGCATTGCAAGGTGGATTCTTAACCGCTGGACCACCTGGGAAGCCCCTAGCCTTGCTTTTATACAGTAAGCCAACTGTGACCCTGAGAGGAGCTGTGATCTATACAAGATCACACACAGGAATGCAGCCTTCTGGGGCCCAGAACACCTCCTTCCTCACACTACCTGTGACTTACTGTTGACTGGAATCAGATGCTGAAAGGTGCACCCATGTTTATATCTTTCTTGCTTGCTGAATCTGCATAGCTGGCAAGCCACCCTGGCTGCCAGGAAGAATGGGCCTCACTTCCTGCCATGTGATCTAAGCTGGTCTTCCTCCCTGCATGTCTCATTGTCTGCTACACATTTCTCCCAGGTGGCACCACAGCTAAGGCTCTGTATCTACAGGATGGAAACAGTGCTCCCTAAAGAGCTGGTGACCCTTGAGTTGTGTCCTTGCACACAGCCATGTATTAACATAACATCTGGAGGTGATATGAGGAGGAAGTGGGGAGGGCTGGGGCTTGGGTGGTGAGGATAAGTGGTTCTAGAGGAGGCTGGGCATATATTTGCAGAGGTGGGCAGCACAGCAAGGGCTTCCCTGGCATGGTGTCTTGGTGCTGTCCATCCCTGACCAGGAAGGCCTAGGCTCTGGAAGTGCTCCCAACTCTAGCCAGCACCTTATGTCAGTGTCCTATGGCCTCCAGACATTCTCTAGTCACTTACACTCAGCCCCAGTCTCCATAAGTATCCAGAAACTCAGCAAGCTTACGAAATGGTCCTACAGGATTCACTTCCTGCCCCTGATCTCTATGTCTCTATCCCAAGCTGACCCTGGATCATTTGGAGGTTTGAAGATATTTTCATTACTGCATGTTTGTTAGGATTAGTTTTTGCCACTTGTAATGGAAAACTCAAGATAATAATGGCTGAAAGAAAATAGGAATTTATTTCTACCTTGTGTAAGAGTCCATGCTGCGGTGGCACCTCTATAGTATCAAAGACTTTGCCATCTTTTGTGATGTCACTCTGCCATCCTAAATATGTGATTTTCACCTCATGGTCCAATATGGCTGCACATGCTTCAGCCATCACATCTTCATTCCATCCGCAAGAAGAAAGGAGGGCATGTGCTTTTTCATGAAAGACATCCCTTTAATGTTTCACCCAGTACTTCTGCTCAAATCACTTTCACCAACATGCAGTTACATGGCTATAGCTAGGTAGTTACATTGCCACAGAAAGGCTGGGAAATGTAGTCTTTATAGCAAGTGACCTGACTCTCAGCTGAAAGTTGATAATTCTAGGACTCTAGGTGATAAAGAACTCACCTGCCAACTCAGGAGATGTAAGAGACTTGGGTTTGATACCTGGGTCGGGAAGATCCCCTGGAGAAGGACTTGGCAACCCATTGTAGTGTTCTTGCTGGGAGAATCCCATGGACAGAGGAGCGTGAAGGGCTATGGTCCATAGGATCTCAAAGAGTTGGACATGACTGAAGTGACTTAGCACAGCACACAGCACAAAACTCAAGATAAAGGAAGATCAAATATTGGGATAGACAACTGGCTCTGCCTCTTACGGTCATTTTCAGACCCAGGTAGTATTTGAATTAGAACCAAATGTTTCAGATCAATGATTCCAAGCTGCATTATGTACCACAAGAGGTTTGAGGTTGTGCTGGATTGCTTAGGCATTCCTCCAAGAGAAGCCAGAGCTGGCATTATGGTTTTATCCAATTAATTATTATTTAGTAATATAATTAATTAGGATTGGTGTGGAATGCAGATTAGAGGAGAAAGCTGCCAGCAGTAATCAAAGCTTAAAGGCAGAAAACAAGACTGGTAGATATATAGCATTTTCTCTGATGCCATCATCAGTTTGCTAGAGATGTTTGCACATGTGTTTGGAGCTGGGCAAAGAGATTAACTGTAACCACAGCAAGAAGAGAAAAATGGACCAAGTCTTAGTACCAGAAGAGATGGTTGTTTTGAATCAGCATTGGGTGCATTCTATAGCACAATATAGCCTGTGAATCTTAGCAGCATTTGGGTCCTGAGATCATTCTTTTGTAAAATGAAAGCCTGGATCTGGAGCCTGGATCTGGGATGTCAGGTTTCATGGGGGTTTCAAAGAAGCAGTTTGAGGAGTGGCATCTATATTATTTGAACATTGATAGCTAAGTATGTTTTCTCAGATAGTATAGGGCTGAGTGGGTCATTCTGTGTTTTTTTTCTAAAATATTCTATCTTGTTTTTAGAAAATACCTTAGATAACTTCTGTGTAGCCCATAATGGGCTGCCTTCCCACTTTTTTTTTTTGCCTAACAGCAAACACAAAGTTTTCACTTTAGAAGAGAAAGTGCCCGAAGAGGTGGGAAAATAAGTTTTCTTCAGTCTAATCATTCCAAACAATTGGAACATAGCAGTCCTCACACTCACAGATAATAAGGAGCTCTCCCCAGCAAGTGGAATCTAGGGCGGAACCGAAGATGTGGGTAAACTCGGTCATGCCTTGCAGGGGGAGGCTGTAAATACAGTTAAGTCCTGAAATTAAAGTAGACAAATCTCACATTTTTTACAAATGCTTTCTGTAGTTTTTTGCTTTGTTTTAACTGACTATTCAGGATGTCTGCTTTAGTGTAATCCTCTTTAATCATCAGTGTTCAGCGTCCTCCAAACTTCAGTGGATTTTGATGGGTTCATTCTTCACACACATACGTTGAAAGTATGTTTGAATTTGTGCTAAAGGCAGGCTGAGAAGATGTTTTCTTACGATGAATGCATTGCTTCTTCGTTGCACTAATCACTGTGAAAAAAAAAAAAAGCGTGATAAACTCATACATTTGCTCCTGCACTTTCCTCATGTTATGTAGGTCATATCTTTTCAGGCAGCATGATATTTGTTCAGAGGAGAGGTTTTATCTTAGTAAAATGTGTCTGTTCTCAGTGGGAGAAAAGCCAGGACTTGGGCATCTGACAACCCTGGTTGCCTCTCGGCCCTACCCCTCACTAGCTGCCTGTCCCTGGCAAATGACCCTGTTTCCTGGGATCTCAGTTTTCATTTTCCTATGATAAAGATTCTTTACTGGCTGAGCTACCAGGGAAACTTCCACCAGCTTCCCCAGTGGCTCAGATGGTAAAGAATCAGCCCAAAATATGGGAGACCCAGGTTTGGGCTTCCCTGATGGCTCAGTTGGTAAAGAATCTGCCTGCAATACAGGAGACCCCAGTTTGATTCCTGGATCGGGAAGATGTGCTGGAGAAGGGGTAGGCTACCCACTCTAGTATTCTTGGGCTTCCCTTGTGGCTCAACTGGTAAAGAATCCACCTGCAATGCTGGAGACCTGGGTTCAATCCCTGGGTTGGGAAGATTCCCTGGAGAAGGGAAAGGCTATCCACTCCAGTATCCTTGCCTGGAGAATCCCATGGACAGAGGAGCCTGGTGAGCTACAGTCCGTGGGGTCACAAAAGAGTTGGACGCAACTGAGTGACTAACAGTTTCACACTTTCCTGATAGAGATGGCCATGCCTCCCTCTCAGAGGATGGAATGAGTTCTAGAGAATGTGAAGGGTCCAGTCCATGCCCAGTTCCCTGCAGCTGCTTAAGTCAGTGGGCATTTCCTTTCTTTGTCTTGATTTTCCAGAACTTTACCTTCTTTGTAGGGGGAGTGGGGGTGGAACCCTGCCAGTCGATGTTTAAGGCAAGAAATAATAATCTGGTTTGTCACTAAAATTTGAGAACCTGCTGTGGGTGGGTGGAGAAGGCAATGGCACCCCGCTCCAGTACTCTTGCCTGGAAAATCCCATGGACGGAGGAGCCTGGTAGGCTGCAGTCCATGGGGTCGCCAAGAGTCGGACACGACTGAGCGACTTCACTTTCACTTTTCACTTTCATACATTAGAGAAGGAAATGGCAACCCACTCCAGTGTTCTTGCTTGGAGAATCCCAGGGACAGGGGAGCCTGGTGGGCTGCCGTCTATGGGGTCGCACAGAGTCGGACACGACTGAAGTGACTTAGCAGTAGCAGCAGCTGTGGGTGGGACTCAAGGTCCCTGGGGTAAATTCAAGAAATTCTTGCTCTATATCTGTGGTTCTGAAAGTGTGGTCCTCAACCCCACAGCATCATCACCTGGGAACCTGTCAGAAATGAAGATTCTCAGCTCTCCCACCCCAGACTTGTCAGTTAGAAACTCTGGAGATGAAGCCCAGCAATCTGCATTTTAACCAGACTTCTGGGCGATTTGAATGTACACTAACATTTGAGAACACTCCACTATATATATGGGTTCTCAGACCTTGCTAGACCTGAGAATTCTGAGGCGTGATTTGAAATACATGCACCAGGGCCCTGATCCCAGAGGCTGTGATTTTCTGGGAGCCTGGGGTAGAACCCAGACATGAGGATGTTTTAAAGGTTCCCAGGTAATTTCATTGTGTGCCACGTTTGAAAAATTTTGCTCTGAAGAGTTTCCATCTTATCTTCTTTTCCTTCCCTCTTCCCCTCCCCACCTCCTCCTCTTCCCTCCTCCTTCATGTTGGAATTAGGGAAAGAATCCACTTGTAACATGAATCCAGAGGGGCTCACGGGGAGTGGGGGAGATGCTACCCACATACCACAGAAAATTTCTATTGCTTTCGCTTCATTCCTACAGCGCTCTGCTCTGTGATGCAAGTCTGACTTTAAATGTACCACACACATTCATGTACAAAAAGTCTGAAAAAACTGAGAAACTTTGAAGAAGAAAATAGAAATACCGCGTAATCATAATCCAGTTCCTCCAAAGATCTCATTACATGTTACCATTTTATGAGTTGAGAGAGTAGCATTGACATATATACACTACCATGTGTAAAATAGGTACCTAATGGGAAGCTGCTAGCACAAGGAGCTCAGCTTGGTGCTGTGTGATGACCTGGAGAGCTGGGATGGGGACAGGTGGGGGACAGGCTCAAAAGGGAGGGGATATTATAGTTGATTCATGTTGTTGTACAGCAGAAACTAACACAGCATTATAAAGATATTATACTACAATTAAAAAGTATGGTAAAAAGCAGTAATTATAAAAAATAAGTAAATATGTAACATTTTGCTGTATTAGCCTCCAATCTTGCACTTCTGTGTTATTTTCAATATGAAATTAGGATCACATATATGTATACACACACACTCACACACACACAGTTGTATACCTTGCTTTTTTATCTGACATTATGATAATTTTGCGTGATACTCTCTGAATTCTGTTTCAAAGCTAGCATCAGATTTTACTGTGTGGATTTGTCGTAATTGTCTCAGCCATTTCACTCTGGTTAATTCCATTCTGTTTTTTCCAGGGTAAGTTCAAATATCCTTGTAAATAAATCCTTGCTTTTCAGATTATTTCCTTAGATAGATTCCTCGAAGTAGAATCACTGAGCCAAAACTTTTAAACCGTTTAAAGGTTCTTGTTACTTTGTGCTAAATTCATTTTCCCAAAGGGCTATGTATGCCATTATCACTCCCACCCTCTGAAAGTGTGCTATTTGCTTGTACTTTTGCTAACATTGGTGCTTATCTTAACAAACAAACAAAACTTGTCACTTTGCTGAGCCAAGTGGTCATGTTCTTGCTCTCTAGCAGCTCTCTGTGGACGTGGTCACAGATTTCTAAACCTATGTGTCTTATCTTCCCATTCATCTTTTGGGTCATGTTTATCTTTTATTGTCTGATAGCACTAGTTTGGGAATTTTCATATTATCTTGGGATTTGAAGCCATCTGGAATTCCCAGCTCTGCTCTCTTGTAACTCTTTCTTCACTGTATCTGGGCTTCATCTTCACTGCCATTGAACCTTTGAACCCATTCATGTCATGCACGCCAGCTTACCAGGGAGACCTCTAGGACAGCTCCCCTAAGAGGCCCTTAATAAATGCTCTGGGATGTGGTAGCAAAGGGCATACATAGGATTACAATCAAAATTAAATTATTGTAGGCCATCAACCAAGGTATAAGTCATCTAATGCAGAAGTGACACTGCATCTGCACACAACACACACACTACACATACACACACCCCAACACACACCCTCAAGTGCACTTCTACAGTGCATCATGCAGGGAAGTCTTTTAAGGACCTTCAACTGAAAAAATCAGAGAATCCATTTTCTTGGCCTTCCATGACAAATGATATTTGCTTGAAGCACAGAATGATTATAATTGTAGACTTCCCTTTTAAACTGAATGTGCCTTACTTTCATGGAGGAAGAGGTTGAGAACGTTTCCACTAGCCATTTAACAACATGCAGCCTTCAAGGCAATGGCACCCCACTCCAGTACTCTTGCCTCGAAAATGCTATGGATGGAGGAGCCTGGTGGGCTGCAGTCCGTGGGGTCGCTAAGAGTCGGACATGACTGAGAGAATTCACTTTCACCTTTCACTTTCATGCACTGGAGAAGGAAATGGCAACCCACTCCAGTGTTCTTGCCTGGAGAATCCCAGGGACGGAGGAGCCTGGTGAGCTGCCATCTATGGGGCCACAAAGAGTCGGACACGACTGAAGTGACTTAGCAGCAGCAGCAGCAGCCTTCCCAGCTTGTCACAATGGCTAAGGCCATGTAGATCAAGCCAAAATAGCTTACCTTTAGGTTTGGGATCTCCTAGGAAGATCTCTGGGCTTCTCAGTTGGCTCAGTGGGTAAAGAATCTGCCTGCAATACAGAAGATGTGGGTTTGACCCCTGGGTCAGGAAGGTCCCCTGGAGGAGGGCATGGCAACCCACTCTGGGATTCTTGCCTAGAGAATCCCTTGGACAGAGGAGCCTGATGGGCTACAGTCCATAGGGTTGCAAAGAGTCAGATATGACTGAAGCGACTTAGCATGCATGCAGGAAAGTCTCTATGCTGGAAGGGTGGTAATGAAGTTGTAAATCATCATTGCTCTAATTCATGAGGCTTCTTCTGGTACCTTCCCATCCTAGCTGCTCTACTTTTGAAAGTGTAGACGTCTACCTGCCAGCTTCAATTCAAGCTTAGAGCATCTGTGGTCTGGTGAATAACAGAGGCCCAACTATTGGTGAATTGCAAGAATTTGGCATTATTTGAGAGGTGGGAAGCTTAGGCGGGACAAGAGCAAAAAGGATTGAACTCTTCTATTTAAAGGTCAGGGCCACATTACATTGTTTTCTATTTGTTGGCAGAGTGATTCTTTTTTTTTTTTTTTTTTTAAGGGCAAATCAGATAACTGATGGGGCAGAAGGAAACTGATGGCCTTGCTTTTATCCCAAAAGCTCCTGGATGTGTTCTGTCCTATCCATTCACCCATTCACATATCCATTCACCTACTCACCCATTCAGCCAGCCAGTCAGCTACCCAACTAGCCAGCCAGCCAGTCAGCTACCCAACTAGCCAGCCAGTCATCTATCCATATATCCATCCACCCACTCACCTACCCATTCATCTATCTATCCACCACATAGCCATCCATCCACCCACTCATCCATCCACCCATGCATCCACCCACTCATTGACCCACACATCCATCCATCCACCCATCTGTCTTTCCAACATACATTTGTTAAGCATATATTACCAGAAAGCAGTCACTTTTGTCCCTGGTTTTCTGAAGCACTGTAATACTGTATAACACATGAGTATGTGCTGTGTATCCAGAGACCCAAGTATGGGCTCATTTGCATATGCAGGGTTTTGTTTTGTTTTTTGTTTTTCACTTAAACTGGATGCTATGGCAGATAAACAGAAATTAGCCAATAATAAGGTCCAATCTATTCAAAGACAGTGGTCATAGCATTTAAATAGTGATTGAGGGGGCAGTTGGAGAACAGCTTTAATTTTGGTGAGAGAACCTCCAGGCTATAGACAGAGCTGCCCAGTCTTCTGCTTCTTCCATACAATTCCTTTTAGTTCTTAATTTAAAAAATAAAGATCTGTAGTTATGTTTAGCTCATTTTGTGGGTGTTGCAGACTTGGGTAATGGCCTCCAATGACGTCCTTCTCCTAATCCCTGGACCTGTGAATATGTGGTAAAGGGACTTTGCAGAGGTGGCAGGAGGAGCTAACATGAGGGGTAAGGTGCTGTTCAATGCAGAAGAAATTTCAGATATTTTATCCCAAGGGGCTTCTCTGGTGACTCAATCAGTAAAGAATCTGCCTGTAATGTGGAAGACCCAGGTTCAATCCCTGGGTCAGGAAGATTCCCTGGAGGAGGAAATGGCAACCCACTCCAGTATTCTTGCCTGGAGAATCCTATGGACAGAAGAGCCTGGTGGGCTATAGTCCATAGGTCGCAAAGAGTTGGATACAACTGAAGTGACTTAGCACGCATATGCACAAGTATAATTTGACTTTTTTCTACTATGTGTCCTATTTTTTGGTTTAAAAGGTTGATTCTCATAGCAGATTACACAGAAATGAATTCTGTTGTCTCTCCCTTTATCTTTGGAGGGGCTTTGTGCTCTAAGTTTGGTTAATTGCATGTTGTTACATGCACTTGCTTTGCACTACTTTACCACCTGTTCTACGATCCCTTTGGTCCTAGCCTCCGTGGTCTCCCAGTAGTGATCAGATTGTCCCATAAGGGGAGAACACGTATGGCTCTTTCAGGTAGGACTGTGAGGTTCAACTTCCAAAGAGGATTTTGAAAGTTTTATGGAGAAGCAATCCTGAGTACTGTTCTGACAGTGTATCAGAGCAGGTAATACGAAATAACATCGTAATCTCAGTGTGTGGCCTTTATACAACTTGGTGTTGATTCTGTGTAAAATGGAGTGTAAAATGGAGATGACATTGACCTCCGTGGAATGCTATACTGACAAAGTCAGTGCAGAGGGACTGTGTGCCCCAGTCAGATAAAAACATGATGACTCCTGAGTGGTTCTCACTATTCGCTCAGCCTCCTCAACCAGTTTCAAACTCATTGTCTAAAACTATGATGCAGGCTGTTTCTCTCAGCAGTTCAGACCAGCCTCCAAAAGCATAGCTTCCTCGGACACCAACTATAATCTTTAAATTGCATAGTTTCTGTGCCTTTGTTTTCATTTTCCCTTCCACGAGGAGGAGCAGGGAATAGCAGTGGCTGGTGGGAGTTACATTAATCCGTCGTGAAAGCTTTTCTGTCCATAGGCAGATAGACTCAGCTTTGCCTAAGCACAAATGGTGATGATGGAACCAAGCTGTGACTCTTTTTAAAATGTAGTTAATTTTACTTATAATAATATTCTGTAATCAAAATGGATTTAAAATTGTATAGTTAGCATTATCAGTAATAAAGCTGACTCCAGGGCCTGTATTTTCAAAGGTGTTTAAGACCATTTCAGTTTTGAGATCCACATGTTCTGTATTTGTGGCTAGGTTGGGGTGTAAATTAGAATTTGATTCTTTTCCCTAACTACCCCAATTCCCTCTTGGCCATGTGGAAGGTAAGCTGTTGTGTGTTGAGAGCATTGTGCTCACATGACCAGCTAACAAACAGGGGCAGCCTTAAAACATGCCTGACTAAACCAGTTGGGAAAGTTGGAGAAACTTCCCCCAGTGGAGAGAGGGTCATGGTCAGGGAACAAACCAGCAATTCATCTATTCCCTTCACTTGGAGTAGATGATGTGCCTGGAGGTCGTGCATATTTTTGAACATTTATTCCATCTCATTTTCTTTAATTTGAAATTCTTCAGCTTAATGTAATAAGAAAGTTTAACTGAAATTTTGAACAGAGCCTCACATACAGAGGTCAGTGCTCTACAAAAAAATAACTGAATTTCCAGAAGAAAGCAAATTTAGAAAGCCTTCACAGCTATACTACTTAAAACAATCAACTTTATGTTTTAAAAAAAAATGAATTTTGTGTTCTGCTGGAATGTGGCCCCACACCAGTGTGTTCTTCTCCGGTTCCTTTCTTACTAAGCTGGAGTATCCGGTGAGATCTGAATGAATTGCACATAAAGTAACACTGGAAGCGTTGCTACAATCTTGTCAGCTTTTCTGACTGTACCAAATAATTTAAAGCAAAGTTGGAGGTGAATATACATCAGCCCAGGAAGCCAAAACAGAATTCCATTGACTGGGTGGCTTAAACGGCAGAAATGCATTTTCCCACAGTTCTAGAGGCTGAAAGTCCCAGGTTAAGGTACAACATGGTTGAATTCTGGTGAGAATTTTCTTCCTGGCTTGCAGATGGCTGCCTTGCCACTGTGTCTCTTCTTATAAGGGGACTAGTCCTAACATGAGGGCCCCACCCTCATGACCTTATCTAAACCTAATTCTCCCCCAGAGGTCTCAAATATCACCTCCAATATCATCATGCTGAAAATTAGGGCTTCAACATACGAATTGTGGGGAACACAAACATTCAGCCCTTAAAAAGGGCTGTGTACCACAGGGACCTCTACTGTGTACTCTGTAATGGCCTATACAGGAAAAGAACCTAAAAAAGTTATACATATACATATATGCATGTGTATATGTATAACTGATTCACTTTGCTGTATACCTGAAACATGATATTTATCAACTAACTATACTCCAATACAAAGTAAAAAAAACACAACCTTTTCAATCACACACACACAAAGGGTAAAACGAGTTAAAAGAGTAGATGTGTTGTGAAAACAATAGTAGCAAAACAGGAATCTCTAGAGTCTCTGGGACTGTCGCCTTTTGGGGCCCAGTAGTGGTTGACATTCAGTGACCATCTTCACTGCTCTTCGTATAATGGACTGGACGGATGAGTCCTTAACAATGTGATCAGGAGTGGCCAGCAAGTTTGTTGAGACTTGATGCTCTACTCCAGTTGCTTCTGCCACGTGTGTCCATAACCATGAAGTGTCTCTTTCTACCATGATCACACTTTGCCAGCCATCCCTACTTCTAGTGGGGTCCCTGTGCTGTAAAAGACCCTGAATATTGGTGATCAGAACCGCAGGAGCAGTGTAGTATGTTCACATCTGCCAAGAAGTAGCTCCTCCCTGGGTCTTGGGACCTGTCTTTAGGTCATTAGTGGAGTTGGCCACTTTTAAAATGGCATGACATTTATCTCCCTATTATTTAATAGGGAGAAGGGAGGAAGCAAAGGAATAGTAAGCAGAGGCGAGATCCCTAGAGATCGTAATTGAGTCAGGCAAGGAAAAATTAACATTTAATTGTTACAGACTCCCCCTTTTTGTGGTGTTTTAGAGATCGGTCCTGGGTGTTGGAAGGAATGATGCTGAAGCTAAAACTCCAGTACTTTGGCCACCTCATGCGAAGAGTTGACTCATTGGAAAAGACTCTGATGCTGGAAGGGATTGGGGGCAGGAGGAGAAGGGGACGACAGAGGATGAGATGGCTGGCATCCCGACTTGATGGACATGAGTTTGAGTGAACTCCGGGAGTTGGTGATGGACAGGGAGGCCTGGCGTGCTGCAGTTCATGGGGTCACAAAGAGTTGGACACGAATGAGCGACTGAACTGAACTGAGAGAGGAAAAAACCATACTGTGCCCGACACAGTGCTCAAGAATTGTTTGATGAGTAAATGAATGAATGAATGAATGAATGTAACAGTTACCTGGAATTCAGGCAGAGACCCTGGAATTCAGGCAGTTTTTCTCAACATAAACTTGCCATCTGACAGGAGAAATAAGTATGGCAGATTTAGTGAGTCCACGTGATAGGCTTGTTAATTCTTATGAGTTTCCTAAGCAAGGGGAAATAGTGGATATCAGTACCATGATGTCTCACAAGAGAAGAAATAAATCAGCCCTGTGTTTAAGAAACGTGCATGAGGAGGGCAGATGTCAGTAAGCAGTGAGAATCTGGGCTTGCAGACATCCCTTCCACCCTTCCCCACCATCCTGTCAGCAGCTTCAACCTCTCTGTGGATGACAGAAACCTTACCTGCTTCCTACTTCCTTGACCTCCTTGTTTTTGGTATCCTTTTCTCGGCTCCACAGTATCACCAGAGACTACCAGTATATCCATTTCCAGGCAGCTTCCCAGGTGTCACAGTAGTAGAGAATTCACCTGCCAGTGGGAGAGATACACGAGATGCAGGTTTGACCCCTGGGTTGGGAAGATCCCCTGGAGGAGATCCCCATGGAGTAGTGCAATGCAACCAACCCTGGTATTCTTGCCTGGATAATCCAATGGGCAGAGGAGGCTGGCAGGCTATAGTCCAGAGCTGTGCACAGCTGAGTGACTGAGCTCGCACACTTCTCACAGCGCCTCCCCCACTGACCTGCCCACCCCTTCCACCATAGACACGCTTTGGCCTCCTTGGAAACCTGTGGCTCATCTACCGCTTTTCCATGTCCATCACTGCGCTTCTTTCTCCACTTTAGGCCTTGGGTAGATGGAGGGGATGACTGAAATAAAGAAGGTCATATGCAAAATCAATTTACCAAATGGGGTCAAACTTTTGAAGTTAGCTGAGTCATAATCTTTGTGTTTCTCACTGGGGCTGGATGTACTTCTGTAGCCTCATGTAGTATGCTGCACAGACATCTTGATGTTTGCCTTTTTTGAACCATAAGATGGTCTATACCAACCAGTGGTTTGTGGTAGCAGGAATTTGCTAGAGAAAGATACAGAGACTTAGGAAATACCTTAAAATGCAAAAAAGTTGGTTAAAGCATATAGATTGTCCAGTTGACTCCCATACTCCAAACAGCAGAGTATACTTACAAAGAAGACTATCTTAGGGCATATAAATGAAGAATTGAAATGTATTCATATAATTTTAAGAAGAATATCGAGAATACATAGTCTGGGTTTCCAGGAGAATGTTCATCTCTGTTATTGTTCTAATAATAGAACAATGATAGTATTGTTAGTATTACTAACTATATGCTAACAGTGTTAGTATTGTCAGTGGTAGTATCTTTTATCTTCTCATGATTAATGTACTAAATTAGTAGTGATTCACCTCCCAGGGACTTCACAAGTATCCTTTCCACCTTCCTTCTATAAATAAAATAATCACGCTATATCCCTATTTTATGTTATGGCTATGAAATTAGCCTGAAGCTGTGCTGTGTGACACAACAGCCATGAGCCACTTGTGGCCATAGAGTACTCAGACTGTGGCAGTCCCAATGGAGGTGTGCTGGGGTATCAAACATGCACTGGGGCTCGAGAACCCAAAAAAGGGGTAAAATAAATCATAATAGTTTTTAATTCTTGATCACATGTTGAAGCTAATATTTGGGATATATGTTGAGATAAATAAAATATATTATTAAAGTTACTTTTACCTGTTTCTCTTTGTAGCTACTCACAAAATTGCACATGGGATTTGCATTTGTGACTTGTGTTATATTTCTGTTGGAAATTATTGTATTTTATATTGTATTATATTTCTGTCTTAAATAAATCATATTTTAATTTAATTGCTTAAAACTTAATTTTATATTTATGTCCTAACTAGGAAGATCACATATTTATTTATACCTATAAATATACCAGATTACATATTTGTAGTTCACTTACTGTATGAAAAAACTATTGGCTACATGTCTGAACAAATTAATTGACACTTAAATAGATAGTACTTAATAGATAGTCGTTAAATAGGTAAATGTAAATTGAATCAAACTTAATATAGTTAGGTTGTAAGTTTTTAAAGCTTTTATTATGTGAAACTTTATTCTAAGTATGTTTGTTTAACACAGATTAACCTCTGTTAGAGGTTAGAATTCTGGAATTAGTGCAAAGTTCAGTTCTGTTTGCTTTGCCCTGAACCACTAATATTAACTCTTCCAGTGACATGACACCCAGTTACACAGTGGGCTACACAGTGACATGACACTCAGCATTTTTAAAGCTAATTCAGCATGCTAAAAGTCATCTTCTTTAGTTTGTTTACATATGTCTTTATCATATTCCATGGGCCTAGCAATGAAATTCATTCTGTTAATTTGGTCAGTGAATCAAAAACTAACAAGAGAAGCTTGGAATTCCAAGGACCCAAGGCTGAACAAATTAATACATCCACCCATTCAACAAGCATTTGCTGAGAGAGGGAGGAAAATGAGGTGTCCGAGCAGGGTTGGACGGAGAAGGCAATGGCACCGCACTCCAGTACTCTTGCCTGGAAAATCCCATGGACGGAGGAGCCTGGTAGGCTGCAGCCCATGGGGTCACTAAGAGTTGGGCATGACTGAGCGACTTCACTTTCACTTTTCACTTTCACGCATTGGAGAAGGAAATGGCAACCCACTCCAGTACTCTTGCCTGGACAATCCCATGGACGGGGGAGCCTCGTGGGCTGCCATCTATGGGGTCACACAGAATCAGACATGACTGAACTGACTTAGTAGCAGCAGCAGCAGCAGCAGATGTTTTTCTGGAACTCTCTTGCTTTTTCATTGATCCAGTAGATGTTGGCAATTTGATATCTGGTTCCTCTGCCCTTTCTAAATCCAACTTGAATATCTGGAAGTTCATGGATCATGTACTGTTGAAGCCTGGCTTGGAGAATTTTCAGCATTACTTTGCTAGCATGTGAGATGAGTGAAATTGTGTGGTAGTTTGAACACATTCTTTGGCATTGCCTTTGAAATTGGAATGAAAACTGACCTTTTCCAGTCCTATGGCCACTGCTGAGTTTTCCAAATTTGCTGGCATATTAAGTGCGGCACTTTCACAGCATCATCTTTCAGGATTTGAAATAGCTCAACTGGAATTCCATCACCTCCACTAACTTTGTTCATAGGGATGCTTTCTAAGGCCGACTTGACTTCGCATTCCAGGATGTCTGGCTCTAGGTGGGTGTTCACACCATCGTGGTTATCTCGGTCATGAAGATTTTTTTAAATAATTCTTCTGTATATTCTTGCCACCTCTTCTTCATATCTTCTGCTTCTGTTATGTCCATACCATTTCTGTCCTTTACTGTGCCCATCTTTACGTAATAAAGGTAGTATCTCTAGTTTTCTTGAAGAGATCTCTAGTCTTTCCCATTCTATTGTTTTCCTCAATTTCTTTGCATTGATCACTGATGAAGGCTTTCTTATCTTTCCTTGCTATTCTTTAGAACTTCCCAGCCAAATAGGTTGGGGCCACTGTTCTAGTAGCTACCGGTTGCTGAGTTCATCGCTGTCAGATTGGCAGGGATAATGTTATAGCTAGATCCCAGGTCTGAAGTTTTCCTGTGCTTCCTGTCTTCATGGCAGGTAGATGATTATATTTCACATTTATGTTATTAATAATGGAAGCAAAAACAAGAACAGATCTTTCTCTACTGCCTTCCTATACTTAATTTTTTTTAATGCTTTGTCTGTGCTTTAGAAAATATTATTTTTCTTATGTATGATAAATGTTGGTCTTATATGATCAAAGTCACAGTGTTAGCTTGAGACATTTGAGGCTTCTTTGAACTCAGGTAAACTTGAGTTAGAAACAGCCTCAAACAGCTGAGAGTCTTTCCTCCATGGCTGTCCAAGAGATGGACCTATAATCATCCCAGGATGAGGTTGTTTCACAGAATTTGACCATCTAGTCATTCCTGCAGCCACGAGACCAGAAAGACATCAGAATGATATTAGTTAGGGACCAAAATGTGAAAATTGGCCATTTTTGTTCTTATGCTTTCCTTCTCTTCACCCTGAATATTTTAGTATTTCATGAGTCCAGTTGGTTAACACCATCCTCATGTTCTGAAGCCAGCCGCCTTCATGGGGGATTCACTCAGCAGCCCATGTTCAAGATGGCTTTTCCAGAACAGGGTGGGAAAAAACTTGCATAAGTTATTCCTTCTCTTATTTCTCTAATAAGGCAATATATGAGCCTTGATATTTGTCTAAGAGATGTGATGGTTTTAAGCAACCATATACTATAATAGCACAGGTTTTTCCTACTGTATGGAAGTACAGCATTCCTATGAAACCTTCTAAGCTAGAATAACATGAAGTGAAGCATATCCCCTGCTTTCCAAAAGTTCACTTTATGCCACTTAGCTTTTATGAAAGACCTACATTAGTACATGTTTTTGCTAACTGCAAGAAATGTGAAGGGTAACATAAATTTTTGTTTTCATAAAAGTATAAATTCTCTGTTTGTCTTTATGCTCTTTTCACACAGTTAGGAAGTGGCAAAGCCAGGATTCAAAACTAGGCCCTGTCTTCCCAAAGTTCGAGATACTTGATGTCATGCAGATTTATCTGTCTAGATATTTAAGTTTTCATTTTGGAAGATTTGAATGGGCTGTTTCTAAGTCCTGCTTAAAAGAATTCTTTCCCTTTTTTTGTCATTCCCTCTCAGAGACTGACTTGAACTTATTAGGGATCTTTGGACATAGACACAGGGATTTTGTTCCCAGCTGTGATATCACTTAAATATTTCCAATTATTAGCATTATATTTGTGTGATAGTATGGACTCTGTAAAACACAGTCACATCTTTTTACTTCTTTTGAGTCTTACAGCAGTCCTATAAGCTATGCATTGTTAATCTTAGTTGTGTATGTGTGTGTGTGTGTGTGTGTGTGTGTGTTTAATTTCCAGAATGACCATGCTAAGGCTCAGGAAAGGTACTAAAGGATCAGCATTCCCACTGTTGCTGGATGGGAGAGTGGGGTCAGCTGCCTCCTGGCTGAGCTCTCTTTCCTTCCCACAGTACATTTCCACTCAGATTATTAATACTCTGTCATTTTGGAGAATTAATCTTAAGGTATAGATGCATAAGTTTCCAGATAGAGTTGAGAGAAGTTGGTGGCAATATGGAATTTATTTTGAGTTTCAGTCTGGGAAGATCATTAGTATAAGAGAGGTTCAGAAAATTCGTGAAGAAAAAATAGCATCATAGCATTTCAACTGTACTCAGTAATATGTTTTCTTTCAGTTAAGTGAGGAGTGCAGTGCCTGATCTCTGGAACTCTAGAAACAGAGCATCTTAAGGTTGGAAGGAATTTAAGAGACCATGGTCAAGCCTCCCACTCATTCCTAGCAGATGGCCTGATTCCTCTTGACAAGCTTTCAAACAGTAACAGTTCTCATGCCCAGAAGCAGAACCTCCCTATTGTCCTGGTCCTCCCGTGACTGCCACCTACTCTGCCAGCATCTTTCCTACCAAGGACAAGTGCCCAGCATGGGGCACAGACTCATGCTGAGAGCAGGAGCGCTGCACCCCTTTGGCACACCAGGACCACGTGCATGGTGTGGGCAGTGCGGTTACCCTGTGCTTGTGCAATGTGTGGTCAGATAGAACCATCATCTGTTTTCTATATGAACTGCTATCCTGTAAGGTTGATTTCCTTGAACCTAACTATGGGGATTTCTATTTATTTCTCTTATGAATTTTATTATTAAGCCAGTTGGGATAATGTAGATTCTAGATTCTGTCAGTAAATACTGCCATTACTTTCCGTGTTATTTTAAAATGTGGTAAATATGCCTTCATCTGATACACTGAAAAATATCTTGTCTAGGACAGTGCTAAACTCAAGAGTCTTATGGCCTGCCAAAATCTACCACATGGTGATTCACCATTTCATCTACAAAAATATCATGAAAAATTATGTCAGAGGCCCTGCTAAAATCAAAACATTTTTTTGTCTATATCACTTCCCATTTGTACTGATTTTATAATGCAGTTGGGACAGTGGGAAAGTTCTGGCTGATTATGCTGTTTATTATCTGCTAGTTTTAATTCCTCAGATCAATAATTGATTCTCAATGTTCGCTCTGTACTAATAACAAGCTAATTGATCTTAGGGAGGGATCCAATTTGGTCTTCTTTTGAATATCAATCCAGTATCACTCCTTATAATTTGTCCAAGGTTACCAGCAGTGATTTGAGATTGCTTCTGCCACACTGAGGTTTAATTTTCCTGTAGATTTGAATTTTTCTTTCTTTTTTTTTTTTTTAATTGTCTAGCCAGGCAGTCTTTTATCGGGTCTTTTCTAAACTCAAGCTTTGGTTACACTTTAGTAGCGTTTCCCCAGTCTTCCCTAAGGGAAGACAACTGGCCTCATATGAAAAAAATGAAAGCACAGGAGAGTTAATTTTGCTTCCTAAGTGTTTGTTATACCATCAATTCTAATCAGCCATCTTTAGCCCCTTTCTATCCATCTTCTGTTAGGTTTTGAAGGATTTTTATCCAAATCTTAAGTTCTTTTAGGGTTCCTGTTGTATACAAATGAACTCATAAGCCTTGCCTTCTCATTTTCCCTTTTTTAGAAATCTCACTTCCTGGAGTTTGCAAATTGCATTGACCTTTCAAGGGCCAGTTACAAGTTGATTAATGACGATGAACAATTCATATTTTAAAAATCTTTAGGTTGCGCTTTGAATAGGGAATTTTCCCAGTCACCTAAGGTTATAGCCTAAAAGCAACTGCTTGGGAAAAGCACTTGGCCTCAAGGAGACGGGGGATTCCAAGGAGTGTCAATAGCCCTATGAGAACTATAATATACCTCTGCTTTTCGAATGAATGTACATGATCAAATACACTGATTATCCTTTTGACAGTTTCTAAAGCAGGTGGGCCAGTTAGGACCTAGCACAAGGCTGAAGCCCAGTAAACACTGGAGGAAAGTAAATGCACATGGACTGCCCAGGGCCATGAAATTCTTAAAGCAAACGATGAAACATATTGTGTGATATTTTTAAATACTGCACCAACAGTTTTTCCATGTCCAGAAGGTCAGTGGAACAATCTAAACTGTTAAACGGTCAGCATATAAATTTAGGGTGACCCATAAGGTGCTTGAATCAACATATTATTAATTCCAGAATTTTATTGAATGTACCATGTTGTGCTCTTAGCACTCAATAGTGTTAATCTTTAGGAAGAATCCTATATACATGTGTGATATAAACAACATTTTACAAGCTAATATATTGGCAGATCACTATGAAGAGGATTACAATTCAGACTCTATAAACTTTAATAAGTTTTAAGAGTCTATAAGACTCTTATAAGTTTTAATTCTTTGTGGTTCTAAACATAGCTAGTGGTGTATCTTTCATAGACACCTAACAGATCAGAGTAGCTGGAAAAACAGATTCTACTTCTCTGCTGTTCACGTGCCTGTTAAATAGAGAGTCCATTCCAAACTGTGTACTGGGCTTTGGAGACCACAGCTACAGCTTTTTAGAGTTCACTGTCACCACGAAGCCACCCAGCCACACCTGAATCCAGCTACCCTCTCTTCTTGAGCTGCTCTTGAACCCCCAGAAGTCAGTCCCTCGACTGGAAGTGGCCTAAGCAGGTGGCCTGGAGTGTTGCATGTAACCTCTGGTGCACCTGCCTAGGGGTCATGGGTGTGTTTACTCCTGGTTGGATTGTTCGCTGCTCCAGACCTGTAGTCGTGTTTCCTTTGTGCCTCATTATCTGCCTGCAAGTTGTGGATCTTTCAACCAAGTAGCCTGGCCCAGGTGTCTCCTTGTTATTGCAAATAAGTACTGGCTTTTGATCCAAGTGGCAAAACAGGGAAGACCCTCAGGGGAGGAGTTCTGACAGTCTCACTCAGCTCTGCAGAGTCCAAGGCCATCAATGGGGCAGGGTGGGGGTTACACAGACCCTCAGTGCCCCCCACTGCAGATGAGGAAGTAGGGGGAGGTTTTCTTACCCGCTCCTCTTACAGGGGCTGTTCCAGAGGTCAGCCCACAATGCCCCCTCCCCACCCCCTTGCCTGCTAGAAAGTTAGGTTTCCAGCAGACAAAGCTTCTGAAGCCCCCTGCGCACGCTCACTCTGCTACTGCTGCTGCTGCTAAATCGCTTCTCTGTGCGACCCCATAGACGGCAGCCCACGAGGCTCCCCCTTCCCTGAGATTCTCTAAGCAAGAACACTGGAGTGGGTTGCCATTTCCTTCTCCAATGCACGAAAATGAAAAGTGAGAGTGAAGTCGCTCAGTCGTGTCCGACTCTTAGTGACCCCATGGACTGCAGCCCTCCAGGCTCCTCTGTCCGTGGGATTTTCCAGGCAAGATCCCTCTGAATGCAGGTTCCAAGTTTTCTTGGGAAGAGACGTCACAAAACGGCCGTGGGGTTTGAAGGCCCTGCTTCAGGAAGCATCATGTTCATGAATGTGAAGTGTGAATTAGTTTTCATTTTCTATAATGTTTGACCTAAGACCTGATAAGTGACACCTGCTCCTCAGAAGTCTCCCCTCCTGGGAGAGGTAACGTCATCCATGTGTCCGGGCTCCCGGCTGGGTGTTTACAGCCCTCCAAGCCTCCAGCGATAAGCTTTGTGTTTGCTCTGGTTCGGGGCTCCAGGATGAGGTCAGCCCACATGGCAGGCTTCCAGAGAGTTCTGCTTCCACTGAGGGAATACTTAGCCTTCCCGGCAGCTCTGGTTTCTCTCTAACTTATCATCTTTCAGTTTTATCTGTGTGGCTCTCTTTCTGAGTAACTCCAGCAGTGAATTTCCCTGCCAGCCTCTCCTTGCCTGGCCTGAAGTGACCCCCTCGGTCCTCTACCTGTTTTCTCCTCTCCCCAGACTTCCTCTGGGAGGTGAGTCCCCTCCTGACTCAGAGCCAAGGGGACAGACCTTAGACCCTGTGGGAGAGGGCTTGCCCAAGAGCACTGAGAGAAGGACTCCTCCTCACTAGGCCGCCGGCCAGACAACCACTGGCTGCCCCGGAGAAGGCGAACCCTCAAGAAGCTGCTACCCCAGTTTGCATTCAGTCTCCAGAGCCGGACAGGCCCGTGAGCAGTGTCTCCACAGCACATCCATCTATGGCTGCACTAAGAGCCACATCACGACAGCGTATTTGAATTTCTTGCAGGTCACTCAAGTCCAAGCTCTTCACCAGTACAGACCTGATTTCCGGGGATAAGACAGAGCTGGTTCTCAAAGCAGGACAGAGGGTCCCAAACCTGCTCATGAAAACACATAGGCAAATAGTATTTCTAGCTAAACTGAGAGGGAAGACATGAAGCTAGTCAGACATATTTGTTCAGCACCTGGAATACTCCAGAACTGGGCAGACTGCGTGGTGGGGGGTGGTGGGGGTCATCCCACAGTATCTATAAATTACATTTAATCTACGCAATTCAATGTAGTGTTTGCACAGTTACAATCTGTACCCATCAGATGACCAAACTGGTCCTTTCTCATTACCTTGAGCTCGTTCCCTCATCTAGAAGCTCAGCACTTGGAAGGAATCTGCCTTTCTCTTGGCTGAGGCATGAGGAACTTCAGCTCAGCTCCTTGACTTCTGTCTCTTTGTGAAGATACATGAACCTCCTGCTCCCTTTTTCAGCCTTTTCCCCAAGAGCTGCTTGCTGAGTTGAGAACAGATCGTACCTTATGGCCCAGTTACCTTGAGCCCAGTAATAGCTGGAGGGTTTTGCATGACAAAGTCTGGAGGATCAAATAATAGGATTGGCTAGGGAGTAGTTTGCTGAGTTTGGAGTGACCAAACAAGGGACAGACCCCTCTGAGTCTCAATGGGATATCCTGAGGGTCTCCTGCAACTCTGGCTGTCTGGGGCAGGAGGCCCCAATCTCCAGTCCCCTAACGTTGTCACCATTCATTAAATGTGCGAGTTGCTCCTGAAATGACACTCTCTCTTTGTAAAGGCATTTGATTCTCCATAAAACTGTACCTACAGGGCAATCCTGGTTCCCGTGTGCGACTTACTATTTGGGAAAAACATTTGGAGTGTTGTTTGTTTTGTCTGGTCCATTGGAGCATCATTTCAGTTCACTTCAGTTCAGTCGCTCAGTCGTGTCCGACTTTTTGTAACCCCATGAATCGCAGCACGCCAGGCCTCCCTGTCCATCACCAACTCCCGGAGTTCACTCAGACTCACGTCCATCGAGTCAGTGATGCCATCCAGCCATCTCATCCTCTGTCGTCCCCTTCTCCTCCTGCCCCCAATCCCTCCCAGCATCAGAGTCTTTTCCAATGAGTCAACTCTTCGCATGAGGTGGCCAAAGTACTGGAGTTTCAGCTTTAGCATCATTCCTTCCAAAGAACACCCAGGACTGATCTCCTTTAGAATGGACTGGTTGGATCTCCTTGCAGTCCAAGGGACTCAAGAGTTTTCTCAACACCACAGTTCAAAAGCATCAGTTCTTCGGTGCTCAGCTTTCTTCACAGTCCAACCATCGCATCCATAGATGACTACTGAAAAAACCATAACCTTGACTGGACGGACCTTTGTTGGCAAAGTAATGTCTCTGCTTTTTACTATGCTATCTAGGTTGGTCATAGCTTTCCTTCCAAGGAATAAGTGTCTTTTAATTTCATGGCTGCAGTCACCATCTGCAGTGATTTTAGAGCCCCCCAAAACAAAGTCTGACACTGTTTCCACTGTTTCCCCATCTATTTCCCATGAAGTGATGGGACCAGATGCCATGATCTTCATTTTCTGAATGTTGAGCTTTAAGCCAACTTTTTCACTCTCTTTCACTTTCATCAAGAGGCTCTTTGGTTCCTCTTCACTTTCTGCCTTGAAGGTGGTGTCATCTGCATATCTCAGGTTATTGGTATTTCACCCGGCAATCTCAATTCCAGCTTGTGCTTCCTCCAGCCCAGTGTTTCTCATGATGTGCTCTGCATATAAGTTAAATAAGCAGGGTGACAATATGCAGCCTTGACATACTCCTTTTTCTATTTGGAACCAGTCTGTTGTTCCATGTCCAATTCTAACTGTTGCTTCCTGACCTGCATATAGGTTTCTCAAGAGGCTGGTCAGGTGCTCTGGTATTCCCATCTCTTTCAGAATTTTCCACAGTTTCTTGTGATCCACACAGTCAAAGGCTTTGGCATAGTCAATAAAGCAGAAATAGATGTTTTTCTGGAACTCTCTTGCTTTTTCCATGATCCAGCGGATGTTGGCAATTTGATCTCTGGTTCTTCTGCCTTTTCTAAAACCAGCTTGAATATCTGAAAGCTCATGGTTCATGTATTGCTGAAGCCTGACTTGGAGAATTTTGAGCATTACTTTACTAGTGTGTGAGATGAGTGCAATTGTGCGGTCGTTTGAGCATTCTTTGGCATTGCCTTTCTTTGGGATTGGAATGAAAACTGACCTTTTCCAGTCCTGTGGCCCCTGCTGAGTATGGCTACATGTATATGTATGACTGAGTCCCTTTGCTGCCCACCTGAGACTGTCATAACATTATTAATTGTCTGTGCCTGTGTGTGTGCATGCTGTCACTTCAGTCATGTCCAACTCTTTGTGATTCCATGGACTGTACCCCGCCAGGCTCCTCTGTCCATGGGATTATGCAGACAAGAAGACTGGAGTAGGTTGCCATTTCCTCCTCCAGGGGATCTTCCTGACGGGATCAAACCCACGTCTCTTACAGCTTTTGCACTGGCAGGCGGATTCTTTACCACTGAGCCACCTGAGAAACCCTGTTAATTGGAAACCCTGCTATACTCCAATATAAAGTAAAAAGTTAAAAGAAACAAGCAAACAATCATCAGGTACTAAGTTTGCTCTCTGCCCAGCCCTGAGTTCAGTACCAGGGGTGATGCTGAAAAGAGTGGATCAAGTCTCCCCAGCCCTCAGCTCCAGCAGGATTTCACCTGCTTGGCATACTTCATCACGCAGTACTCACAGCTCTGTCGTATAGATATATTAACTTATAAAGTCTTCTAAATCCCCGTGGGTTGTAGGTTCCTTAAGTCACAGACTGGATCTGAATCAGGCCGAATGATTAGGTATGGCAATGAGTAATGCAAACCAAAGGTCGGCTCCCAGAACAAGATGGTTTTCTCTAGGCTCCTGCAAATCAAGTGCTGGGGGAGGCCATTCAGGACTCACTTTGAGGCCTCCTTCCCACCACCACACTCTTCTCAGGGCAGGTGCTCATGGTCCAGGGTGGCAGCAAGGATCCCAGAGCTCACCTGGAGTCATCATAAAGCAGATATCCCTGTGTTCTGCCTCGGCTCCCACTCTCCACACCTCCTCAGCCTGTTCTGAGTTGTCACGGAAAATATCCAACCCAACTGATCATCCGAAAGAAAAAGGAAACACCAGATTCCCTGCTAGTCTCTGGTGGTGCAGGGCGTCTGCCAGGATGAAGACCACTGTGCATCTGCCTGCCCCCTGTGAGCAGCCCAGACCAGCAGCCAGGAGGAGGCGGGGAGCCCCAGGCCCAGGGTGGCGGGTGGCCTCCTCTTCCAGGCCTGACAAAGTGGATCCCCCATCCTTCTAATGGGCCAGAGCCCCGAAAGGATCTGAATCTCTGTGAACACCTCCATCAAGCTCTACACTCAGCTCTCCCAGGCCTGTGAGCAGCATCATGCCTTAGGAAGCACCTCTGAATGCAGCTCTAGGTTCAAAAGGAAAGGGAACTGCTGTCTGCAGACTCAGTCCCAGTTCTTAAGAATGTAACTATTAACTGGAAGAGAAGACCAAAGCAAACTCTCCCAATAAAACTGGATTTCACAACCAAGAAAAAAAAATTATGGTTAACAACACCATCCAACCTACTAAAACGCTGAATTCCATGCCCCCTTGGAGACAGAGGGTGGGGTCTGGTGAGTTCTCCATATAGAGGCCTGTTGTGTCTCTGTTTACCCGATTTTCCCTAAATGTGCTTTGCCATGAAACTTTCTCCATGAAAAAAATTTTTTAAAGAGTACCCTCTTTTTAAAAAAAAATTTTTAAATAATTGAATTACAATATTGTGTTAATTTCTGTTGTATAGCAGAGTGACTCAGTTATACATATATGTATACATTCTCTTTCATAATTCTTTTCCATTATGGTTTATCACGGGATATTGAATATAGTTCCCCGTGCTAGACATAGGACCTTGTTATTTATCCATCCTGTGTATCAAGTTTGTATCTGCTAATCCCAAACATGAGCTCCAGAGAACCCGCTTTGGGAAATGATCTTCTAAGTGGCTCTCATACCTTCCCCCTCCAAAGAGGTATCCCGGGGACACGTCAGGTGAACAGAGTACCCGCTGTTCTCTTTCTCGTCTTCCTTATTTCTGGGTCCTCACCAGCTCTGGTTTGCTAGTTCCTTAATTATAAGGAGGCTGCTCCTGATGCTCTGTGTATTTGGTTTCTTTGACCCACTGGCAGCCCCACACTTGTGTGGGAAGCCAGACCCTTGTCTGCCCTGCCTTAGGTCCTGGGTCTTGCCCCGTTCTCCTGGGTAACTTCCCGGCATCCTTCGCTCCGTCTCTGGTCTGAGCTCCCCCACCCAGCGTGTAGCTCCCAGCATACCCTTGGGCAGCAATTACGTTTTGCAGCTTACTCCTGACTCGTGTGTTGTCCTGGTTCCCGGGGTGACATGCTGCTGTTTATCCTCTTGGCAAACTCTGCTTCTCCCCCTTGGTGTCCTGGCAACCTGCTCTGTTTGCTTACTGGTGGGGGAACTCTTGTTCTCTAGATCATGTGACTTTTTAATTGACCCATGGCAGCAGTTCAAAATAATTTTTGGAGGGTTGTTTGTTTTTAATAATAATAGTAATAGTAATAAATAGTAATAAATCACCAACTTTGTTTCTTCGTAAAAAAAAAAAAGTGGTTTCTCTTCCTGTCACACATAGCTTCTCAAAAGGCAGAAAGAGAGCAGTTCCAAGTGTGGGCTGCAGCATGAAAGTGTTCCAGAAACTCAGACTTGGTGCTGAAGTACCAGGTTCCCATACTGGGTCATCATCTGCTGAAGTCTGCACAGCCGGTGGGTTGGGATGGAAGGGGAAGTTTCCACTGAATGAGGACCAAGTGCTTCCTCATCACCAGAGACCTCTACAGGTGATGTCCCTAGGGGTAGGCCCTGGGCATCTGCACCAGTCAGGATGGAGATTCATAGACATATGTTTACTGGGTCTTGCTGGAGAGTGGTAATTCCCTGGTGGCTCAGCTGGTAAAGAATCTGCCTGCAGTGTGGGAAACCCAGTTTCAATCCCTGGGTCAGGAAGGTCCCTTGGAGAAGGGAATGGCTACCCACTCTAATATTCTTGCCTGGAGAATCCCATGGACAGAGGAGCCTGGCCACAGAGTAGTCCATGGGATTGCAAATAGTTGGACATGACTGAGCGGCTAAAGACTTTGGGTCTTGTGCATTTCCCAGAGGGGAGGACCTGCTTCCCCAGAGAGACTGGGAAAGCTACGTTGGGGATAGTACAGCTCAGCCAGAAATCTGCAGAGGCATTTTAGTGTGATATTTGGGTTTTGTTGTCATCAGTTTTGGGTTTTGGCACAGAGGTCCCTCGTAAATGATGTAACACTTCCCTTGAAAGAGGATGACTTGCTGCCAAGATGAGCAGCAGAGAACCTGAAAAGTGAGCCCATACCTGCTGATGTAACAAGGGGCCTGTTTGTGTGGGGCCCCATGCCCACCCCGGGGGGCCAACTGCATGCAAAATGGTCTGGACACTCTTGCTCCTGTCCCTGGCTCTTCCTTTAGGCTTGTCAGAGACACCGGTCACCTTCTGTCCCCTCACCTTGTGTATTGAATCTTTTCTTCACATAGCTTCTGGGATCATCTGTTTTAAAAAAAATTTTTTTTAGTAGCTGTTCCACCTATCCATTGTTGTGAAACAAACACCCTAAAACTTGGTAGCTTGACACAACATTTTTTATGAACATATGCTTCTGTGAGTGTTCTTGCTTGGGGGTCTCTCTCACGTGGTGGCATTGAGATGTTGGCTGGGGCTGGAGCCACCTGAATGCTCACCTGGCTGACTTTCTACAGCTGCTCTCCACTCAGCAGGAGCTATTGATGGGAACATGTCCACATGGCTTCTCCCAGCGTGGTGGCTGGGTTCCCAGAGGGAGCTAGCTCTCAAGAGCATGCATGCTGACAACCCCGGCAGAAGCCGCAGAGTCACGCTACCATGTTCTAATGGTCAGACAAAGCTCAGATTCCAGGGACAGGGATGGTGGGAAAGGCAGGGCCACACCAAGCAAGAGCGTGAATGATGGGAGATACAGCTGAGGTCATCTTTGCAAAATGCAGTCGCTTCCCATCACCTGCATGCATTGGTGCTCAGTTGCTTCAGTTGTGTTTGATTCTCTGCGACCCTATGGACTGTAGCCTGCCAGGCTCTTCTGTCCATGGGATTCTCCAGGCAAGAATACTGGAGTGGATTGCCATGTGTTCTTTCAGGGGATTTTCCTGACCAGCAGTCAAACCCATTTCTCTTAACCTCTCCTGCATTAGCAGGCAGATTCTTTACCACTCATCTACCAGGGAAGCCCTCCCATCACCTACCTAAAAATTCAGCATACAAAGCCACACAGTCTTTTATGGACCAACTGCGGAAAATCACATAGGTCCCATCCAAAATGAAAATAGCTTTGTTGAGTCCTAATGTGGGGGGAAATGTAGAGATTTAACACTTAGATTTCAAAGATGTTGTAAAGAAAACTGCCAAGAAGAAATTAGGTGCTGCTGTTCAGCCTCTGAAATACCACCCTCTTGGCTTCTTTGAGTGAGTGAGTGAGTGAGTGAAAGTCACCCAGTCGTGTCTGACCCTTTGCAACCCCAGGAACTATAAAGTTCATGGAATTCTCCAGGCCAGAATACTGGAGTGGGTAGCCTTTCCCTTCTCTAGGGGATCTTCCCAACCCAGGGATTGAACCCAGATCTCCTGTGTTGCAGGCAGATTCTTTTCCAGCTTAAGCCACCAGGGAAGCCCAAGAATACTGGAGTGGGTAGACTATCCCTTCTCCAGGGGGATCTTCTCAACCCAGGAATCAAACCAGGGTCTCCTGCATTGCAGGCAAATTCTTTATCAGGGAAGCCTCTTGGTTTCTTTAAGAAGTATGAAACTGAGCCAACGTGCTAACTTTCATACTTTTCATGTGCTTGAATGCTGTACTCACATGCATGACCTCATTTCATGTTGCCGTTGCTCTTATACAGAGGAGGAAACCAAGGCTCAGCCAGCTCTCTGCTTTCCCACGTTGTTAGCAGGTTTGGGGCTGGCATTGCTCCATTCTGGGCAGGACCTTGGCTGTGAGGATCCCTCATTTCCCCACCACCACTTCCTCTTCTCTCAAGAATGCCAGGCAGGCTCTTTCATGCCTCCCTGCCCTGGGTCATGCTCTTCTTCCTCTTGGAAGCCATCCCCCCAACACCCAGTTTCTTCCTCTTTTGGCTGGAGCCCAGACTTCAGGACACTGCTTGGGTCTCCCAACCCCATCCTCTCCCCTGAAGTGGTCCCAAGTGGCTGTGTCCTTTCTGTGGCCCTTTCCACCTTACAGTGTTAACAAGCTTCTCTCTCCCTTACTCTATAAGCTCTTTGGGGTTTTTATCGCCTGCCATAAATGTGAATTATTATCAAGTGTGAACTCATCCTTGAACAATCTTTTCTGTCACCTCACCTCTTATTTAAGGCCTGTAATTCCTGTATTCTATCAGGATCTGTGTCTGTGTCACTCTCAGAATGCAACTCTTCAAGAAAAATGTGCTTAGTCACTCAGTCATGTCTGACTCTTTGTGACCCCATGGACTGTAGCCTGCCAGGCTCTTCACCAGCACTAAAATTTTGCCAGAAGCTTGATATATGAATTCAAAAGTAAAAATTATTTTGTGTTAGTTAAAAACCTCAAATCTTGGAAGGACGGGAGAGGTGGAACTAATTATGGGCACAAATGTTTCATCAGTTGCATGTAATCCTTGTATGCTGATCTTGGGAATGAACCTTTTGTGGTTCTTTCTCAGTGTTAGCATCTTGCTTCCTAAGCTTACACATAAACAGGGTTTTCCTTTGGTCACAGAGCCCCCCTGAGAGTGTAAAAGCCATGGTTTTAGCTAATTAAACACTGTTTGAATTTTCAGTGGAGAAGAGGAAGCTCCATTGCCCCTATTTACTAACCACAAGGCCCCTCTCTTTGCCTTCCCCTTACAAAACTCTTTCCTGAATGATGTTCCAGTCCTGTCTGTGACTTCACAGGAGGTGGCTTGTATCTCAGTCAGAATGGACACAAGCCCAGTATAACAACTGTGCTCAATGAATAGAGCTCTGGAGGCAAATGCACTTGGATTTGGCTCCAGTTCTCAATTATGCAACTTACTTGCTGAGTGATTTGGTGTGATTTTTAAAAATCTCTCTGAGGCTTGGTTTTCTCATTAATTGATAGAAGAGATGGTGATAATGTGAATTTTATGTAAAATGCCTTGCATAGATAGCATCCTGGATAAAGCTCATTGAATGACTGCCAGGGTACTGTTTAAATTCGATATATTAATAAATAAGACAAGGAAATCAGATTGGAAATTAGATTGTTGTTGTTTAGTCACTCAGTCATGTCCAAGTCTTTTGAGACCCCATGGACTGTAGCCACCAGGCTCCTCTGTCCATGGGATTTCCCAGGCAAAAATACTGGAGTGGGTTGCCATTCCCTTCTCCAGAGGATCTTCCTGACCCAGGGATTGAACCCACATCTCCTACACTGGCAGGTGAATTCCTTACCACTGAGCCACCAGGAAAGCCTCCAAAATTAGATTAGGTTATGTTATTGAAGGTCCTTTTAGCCAAAGTTTTTTTCTTTTTAATGAAATTAGTTATTATGTTTGAAACACTTTTTTTTTTTTTTTAGTAGATAACTCTTATAAAGCTGAATAGTGTAGTAGGAAAATTAGTGGAGAAAAGATGCTGAATAACTTGGTTTATGAGGAAAACCAATAAAACTCCAAGACAAGGAGTTTGCACCACCTACGTAGGCCATTGGCACCCGCTTGAATAGCGGAGGGTGCCCCGCCTTGGGCTCCCTCTCACGTGGGTCTTAGAAGCCAGGGCAAATAAGTAGACATGGCGAGCCTCCACGCTCCAGATGGGAATTCAGCCAGAAAAGGGAGAAAAGAATGACATGGGGGAGCCCAGCATTGGTGCCAGACCCACAACTTTATTTTCAAAAGCAGCTTATATACCCCAAGTTGCACATAAAGAAATAATGGAATATGCAGAGTTATGCAGGGGCAGCAGTCCTGACCCTTATTGAGACCAGGCTTACCTTTTGCATACCTTCCCGTATACAAAAGGTCTTAGGTGGTTTTACATCATCTTCTGGCCAGGGGGCTTTTTAACATTTTTATGGCTCTTTTCCTAGATAAATGTCTATCAACCAGAAAGCTCTTTTTCCCCTGAAGTGTTTTTTCTTTAATCTGCATCACCCTCAAAGTACTAAATAAAGTTACATTCCTGTAGAACAAAGGTGCAGTAGGTTATAACAAAGAAAGTACTTAACTCAAAGATCTAATGTTGCTAATACCAGGGCTACTACCTGTTTTTTCTATATACCAACTATATCTACAAATAAAAGATATGAAAATTTGGCTGCAAGTATTGGCTCAACAAATGAAACCCTTAATCGGTCCTATTCTAATGATTTTGACTCCTCGGAAGCCCCTGCATTCCTAGGATGTTTTAAGCTTCCTGTGCCTCTCGTGGTCGGGAGGCCACAAACAATCACATGCACAGCTGTAAGAGTCCGGCAGGCAGGCTAGAAAGCCATCAGAGGGGTTTTTGGATTGAAACACTCTTATTATGCCCAGGAGACTTATTATCTAAAAGCTCTAAATTAACTTTTTCCAGAAAAAGGTGGTGGGGGGACAGCCCCTTGTTAATGTCAGAAGAGTAGGTGGAAAGCATAACACAGTAAAGCAGGCAGACTCTGGTTTTGGGGCAGATGCATGAGCAGATCCAGCGAGGCTCCCTTAAGGCCAGACTCACCTTTGCCTGTCGGGCCCCTTAACCTCATGACCTTTGCCACGGGCGGGACTCCTCGTGCTGGCTCCTGGCAAGGGTCCTGTGAGCAGGTCACATTTTACCAATAGATCAAAACATAAGATTGTTTGTTGTTTCTGTTTCAGTTCAGTTCAGTTCAGTCGCTCAGTCGTGTCCGACTCTTTGCGACCCCATGAATCGCAGCACGCCAGGCCTCCTTGTCCATCACCAACTCCCGGAGTTCACTTAGATTCACCTTCATTGAGTCAGTGATGCCATCCAGCCACATCATCCTCTGTCGTCCCCTTCTCCTCCTGCCCCCAATCCCTCCCAGCATCAAAGTCTTTTCCAATGAGTCAACACTTCACATGAGGTGTCCAAAGTACTGGAGCTTCAGCTTTAGCATCATTCCTTCCAAAGAAATCCCAGGGTTGATCTTCTTCAGAATGGACTGGTTGGATCTCCTTGCAGTCCAAGGGACTCTCAAGAGTCTTCTCCAGCACCACAGTTCAAAAGCATCAATTCTTCAGCACTCAGCCTTCTTCACAGTCCAACTCTCACATCCATACATAGCCTTGACTAGATGGACCTTAGTCAGCAAAGTAATGTCTCTGCTTTTGAATATGCTGTCTAGGTTGGTCATAACTTTCCTTCCAAGGAGTAAGCATCTTTTAATTTCATGGCTGCATTCACCATCTGCAGTGATTTTGGAGCCCCAAAAAATAAAGTCTGACACTGTTTCCACTGTTTCCCCATCTATTTCCCATGAAGTGATGGGACCGGATGCCGTGATCTTCGTTTTCTGAATGTTGAGCTTTAAGCCAACTTAAAGGCACCTAATTATGTGTATATAGTTGATGCAGTAATGTTGATCCATGGCCAGCAGCACGATATCTCATGCCAAGCATGCCTTGTCTAACACGTGTTTTCTCTGTAAGGCACACCATAGCCTCCATGCTTAATGAACACTGGACAACTCTTCAATACCATGCTTGGGGGCCATTTTAAATAGTGAAATCATGAACAAAAAGCACAAAATGCAAAATGAAACTGAAAACACGGCACTGAACAGACTATGAAAAGGACACTGTTTACATTGTGAGAACTGAAACAAGGAGGCAGAGTGTGCCGTTAACCGAGCTCAGCTGGGAACATGCATGTCTGACCATGTCTGGTCATTTGTGGTCAGATCCACAAATGACCACGATAGTACTATGAGTATTGAGTTTTTTAGATTACAAATAAAATTATAAGGGCAGAGTACATCATGAGAAACTCTGGGCTGAAGAAGCACAAGCTGGAATCAAGATTGCTGGGAGAAATATCAATAACCTCAGATATGCAGATGACACCACCCTTATGGCAGAAAGTGAAGAGGAACTAAAAAGCCTCTTGATGAAAGTGAAAGAGGAGAGTGAAAAAGTTGACTTAAAGCTCAACATTCAGAAAACGAAGATCATGGCATCTGGTCCCACCACTTCATGGGAAATAGATGGGGAAACAATGTCAGACTTTATTTTTTGGGGCTCCAAAATCACTGCAGATGGTGATTGCAGCCATGAAATTAAAAGATGCTTACTCCTTGGAAGGAAAGTTATGACCAGCCTAGATAGCATATTCAAAAGCAGAGACATTACTTTGCCAGCAAAAGTCCATCTAGTCAAGGCTATGGTTTTTCCAGTGGTGATATATGGATGTCAAAGTTGGACCGTGAAGAAAGCTGAGTGCCGAAGAATTGATGCTTTTGAACTGTGGTGTTGGAGAAGACTCTTGAGAGTCCTTTGGACTGCAAGGAGATTCAATCAGTCCATTCTAAAGGAGATCAGTCCTGGGTGTTCTTTGGAAGGAATGATGCTAAAGCTGAAACTCCAGTACTTTGGACACCTCATGCGAAGAGTTGACTCATTGGAAAATATTCTGATGCTGGGAGGGATTGGGGGCAGGAGGAGAAGGGGACGACAGAGGATGAGATGGCTGGATGGCATCACCGACTCGATGGACATGAGTTTGGGTGAACTCCGGGTGTTGGTGATGGACAGGGAGGCCTGGCATGCTGTGATTCATGGGGTCACAAAGAGTCGGACACGACTGAGCGACTGAACTGAACTGAAGTGAATTTGCAAATAAAGATCCTGGAGGAAATAAGGATTGCCTGTACTCTGTCTTGTCAAGTTTAAATGTTTCTGTTTTCTAGTAAGGAAGCTACCTTCCCCATCAACTGCCTGTGTGGGTATCAGTCACTGAGGGGCCTCGTGTGTTTGTCACAGAACGGGGGTTGGCGGGAGCGGCAGCCAGTCTTCTAGGTGGCAGCAGTGGTGGCCTGGCTTCTCTGGGTGCGTTTGCTCTCCTCCTGCCCCGGAAGCTGGATCACAAGGGAAGGCTGGGAGCAGCAGTTAACCAATAGTCCAACGGGAATGAGGTCTCGCAAAGCAAATCACTGTTTGAGACAAGTTTCTTCTCCAAGGAGTCTGTCCTCGGCCTGCTAAGGGGCCACAGAGGGTTATGAAGTGCCCTGTGGACTCGGGGATGTAGCATTCATTGGAGCAAAGTGATGGGGAGGCAGATTGTTGAAGAATGGGTGATAAATAAGGAAAAGTGTCTTTAAAGAGGCAGCATTGAGATAGATCTAGAAAGCGTTTCCCCAAATTGTTCTACACTCTCCTCTGACATCCTACAGCCGAAGTTTGCTCAGATGCTAGCATGCTGCCACGGGGGGCACTAGAACCACAACTTCTCCTGTACGGGGGCCTCTCCCACCTTCAGACTGCTCATGAGGGACCCTGAAGTGTAAGCGAGGGGTCAATGGTTTGGTGAGGGAATGGGTTCTAGATATTAGGCTGCAAACCTGGGTGACACGGTTGTCTTAGATGTGTGCACATACTCTTTGCCTTGACACACAGGATGTTCAGAACCACACTTGAACTCGGCCTTAGGGTTGGGAACCTGATTCTCTCACTTCCCATAATTGAAAGCATCGAATGCCAACATAGAACATTTGGCTGTGAAAATCTTTGATTTCAGGCTTGCGTTTAAAATACTTTGTGGCTCTCCTGATGATTTTTTTTTCTCCTTTGGCTCTTTGCTTTTGTTTTTTTTAAAGCAATGTGATTCAAGTCACCGAGTTTGCCTTAAGTCTGCCTGACGAGTGACTGTAACTGCCAGACGCATGCATGGGCCCAGCTCCTAGAAGCATGTGTTACTGTGGATTGGAGGTCCTTGGCTGGGCTGAGTCCTGGGGCCCCTTGAGAATGCTTAGTGGGGAAGTGGTACTGTATTTTTGAGGAGAGGGGTTACAAACACCACTTCACTGGCTTCTGGAAAGCTAATGTTGTTTTGTATTTGGGCTGTTTTTCCTCTTTTCTCCATAATCCCCATCTCTGCAGCCCACCCTCTACCCCCTACCAGAGGGAAAGCCCAGTGTTCCACTCCCCAAGGAAATCAGAAAATGATTGTAATAAAGTCATAACATTTCCCATGACTCTTTAAGGTTGTAAGCTTACAGGCAGTAGGTGCTAGTGTTCTGATGTGATTTATTCTTCAGCATCTCTGCTATCCTGCTGACCGGGGAAAGAAAGTATTAATAACCTGTCATGCAAAAAAATTGGCACTGCTGTAAAAGTAATTCTTCACTATGTGTTTTTATCTTCATGGCCTCCCACTGCCAAAGTAAATGAGTAATGTTTTAATGTATCCATTCTTTAACATCAAAATATTAGCCTTAATTTGATTTTTCTGTCTTCCTTTTGTCTTCATGTGAGGAGAATAAATCTAGCAAAAAATAACAGTGATAATTCTCCACATAGCAGTTCCCCAGCAGGTGCCCAGAAATGTGCCCATCCTGTGATGGCTGGATTGGCCCTTGGCACTCGGGTGCTAGGGAGGAAGTGAGGATGCCAGCAGTGATGTAGGAAGCCCCTTTCCATTGTGTTTCACTTACCTTAAGGGTATACTGCTTGCTTCTCCCCTGCTTACATGGTCACTTTACTATTTTGTGTCAAGCTCTGTTATTGTATCCTTTTATTGCAAAGCATAGGACAGGACTTAGCAACAGCATTTGGGTAGGAGGCTCTGCTGTCAAATTTAGGATGCTTCCCTCTGCAAGAAATAAAAAAACCCAAACCAAACTGGCTTTAGCAGTAAAGGGAATTTTATTGGCTTGTGTTGCTGGAAAGTCTAAAGGCAGACGACTTCAGGCTAGGGTTGATCCAGCCACTCCACAGGGTTACCGCAGACCTGTTTTCTTTCCTTTGACCAGTTGTGCCTCTGCTTTAGATCAGGAGTGGTCCCAAGATGACTGGCAGCAGCTTTGGGGGGAAGGAGGGTCAAAGTGTCTTAGCAAAAATCTTTGTCTTCACATTCTCCAAAAAAAGAATATAGTGCACAAATTGGATTAGTTTAGGTCACATGAACCATATCTATGGTTGGGGGTGGACCTTGGCTTCCCAGAACCAAAAACCCTTCCTGTGGACCCTGAATCTGAAATGGGGGAGAAGGAGGAGAACAGAGAAATGGAGGTGTTATTACCCATTTAATAAAATGTGATTCAAGAAAGGAAATTATATTCTTTGCAGCATTGTTCATAAAGAAAGAGGCTTAAATTAATGGAGCCAGATTATAATAGATATTGTGGGAAAAGAAGAGGAGAGAGGTGATACTGAAGAAGCAGCCAACAAATGTCTAGTGCATATCACTTATCAGTCCCTGAAATATGAACAAAATATATAGAGGCAGACTTGGACATTGCAGGTTCAGTTCCAGACCACATCAGTGAAGCAAAGATTGCAATGAAGTGAGTCAAAAATAATTACATAAAAAAGTTGCACACTGTACTGTAGTCTCTTAGGTGTGCAATAGTGTTAAACCTTAAAGAAAAAGAAAACAATATAGATACCTTAATTAGAAAATATTTTATTGCAAAAAATTGCTCACCATCATCTGAGCCTTTAGCAAGTTGTAATCTTTTCTCAGGGGTAACATCAAAGATCACTGATCTCAAACTACTGTAACAAATATAATAATCATGAAAAAGTTTGAAATACTGCAAACAGAGACATGTGAGCAAATGCTGTTGGAAAAATGGAGCAAATAGGTTTGCTCAATACTAGACTGCTACAGACCTTCAAATTGTAAAAACTATCTGTGAAGCACATAAAGTGAAGCCCAATAAAATGAGGTATTGCTTATGTTTTTGTTGTTGCTGATGTGTTTCAGTTAACAAGTATTTGTGCTTCCCTAGCGCCTCAGACAGTAAAGAATCAGCCTGCAATACAGGCTGGGTCAATCCCTGGGTCGGGAAGATCCCCTGGAGAAGGAAATGGCAACCCACTCCAGTAGTCTTGCCTGGAGGATCCCACTGACAGAAGAGCCTGGCAGGTTACAGTCCATAGGGTCGCACAGAGTCGGACGTGACTGAAGTGACTTAGTATGTGCTAGAAATACATCACTGAAGGCAGGACCCTGTATATTTCTGCCATTTCCTTGATCCCGACCCCTCGCTTTCCTAGAATACAGGACAAGAACAAGGAAATGAGGCCCATTGGGAGGGAGCTTCTTCCTGTGGCCCCTGAATCTGAAATGGGGGAGAAGGAGGAGAACAGAGAAATGGAGGTTTTATTACCCATTTAATAAAATGTGATTCAAGAAAGGAAATTATATTCTTTGCAGCATTGTTCATAAAGAAAGAGGCTTAAATTAATGGAGCCAAATTATAAGAAGAAATTTATCTATTGAATTTATTAATTTCCCACAATTTGGACTTCCTTATTTACAATCCTCTTGTTCCCCCCATCCCACCCCGTGGGACTACATTCTTGCCCAAACCTGGGTTTTAGTGAACAATAAAGAACATATATCCCCTGGAGAAGGGCATGGCGACCCACTCCAGTATTCTTGCCTGTAGAACCCCATGGACAGAGGAGACTGGTGGGCTACAGTCCATGGGGTTGCAGAGAGTGGGACACGACTGAGGGACTAAGCGCAGCACACGAAGAAGATATAAATGACCCGGGACCTCTTCTCCCTGCTCTCTGCAGTGGGCAGTTTGCCGTCGTGAAGAAATGCCGTGAGAAAAGCACCGGTCTACAGTATGCCGCCAAATTCATCAAGAAAAGGAGGACCAAATCCAGCCGGCGGGGCGTGAGCCGCGAGGACATCGAGCGGGAAGTCAGCATCCTAAAGGAGATCCAGCACCCCAACGTCATCACCCTGCACGAGGTTTACGAGAACAAGACGGATGTCATCCTGATCCTGGAACTGTGAGTGCTGTGCGGGGACGGGGGAGGGGCACTGCCGGCTCCCAGTGGCCGGACGGCACAGCCACCAGCCTGGACCCTCCTGGGGACGACTGGGCCTTGCTGAGTTGGAGAACTAGGGTGTGCGGTCTGCCCTGAGGCCCAACTGCAGTTGTCTGGAGTAGGTCTGCAGGAGCTTTCACCCACGTGGTTGCACTTGGTTTGCCCGTGGGTCCTCGGTCTTGAGTTCTTCCTTGTTTGTCATGAGATATGTGTTGTAAGTTTCATGATAAGCTTTAGGCATATGCTCTTCTCCTCTCACACTGTTCCTCTGCCTTCCCTCTGTTTTCCTACTTCTCTTTTTCTCTTCTCTTTCTTTTATACTTTTAATTTATTTTTTTGGCTGTGCCACACAGCATGCAGGATCTTAGTTCCCTGACCAGGAACCAATGCCCCTCTGCAGTGGAAGCATGGAGTCTTCACCACTGGACAGCCAGGGAATTCTGTCTCTTCTCTTTCTTTCTCTCTTCTCTTTCCCTCTGTCTTATTATACACACCTCATTTTTAACTGTTGAAACTGTCAACACTCATTATATGAAAGGGTGAGATTGAAGCAGAATCACTCAGGGGTGATTGCAGGACTTGTTTTTAAAGCGTTCTGCTGATTTTCTCAGGCACACCCTGTCCATCGGATGTTATTGTGGGAAACTGACTGTAGTGCGTTGTTCTATGATGTGTCCCAGTCCCTGGCCCCCTGCCTGAGGGCCCCGCTCCCTGTGATGAATCCAGCAACCAACATGGGCTGGTGGGAGAGGAGAGGAAGTCATCCAAGAACATGCAGCTGGGAGTGTCTCTGGACGGTTTGGGTGGAGGACAGACATCATCACCCTGGGGGCTGAGGGAGGGATGGATGGAGCAATCCTGGGTGGTTCTTAGTGATGACAGGCCCCACCCATTTCCTGGAGCCTCTGAAATTCAGATGTACCCTTTTGCCAGCCCAGCAGCTCCCTCTTATTTGCAGATCTCTCAGGGCTAAGAGGTGATTTTTGAGCCCAGAGATGGAAGTGAGGGGAGGTATACAGAGGGCTTGGCACTTCACTGTGAGGACCTGTGCTTTGCAATCACAAGGGCCTGGGATACCCACTTGCTTCTTGTCTCATCACTGGGCTCTGAGCACGTTCCTTTATGCATCTGAACAGGAACCTTAACTATAAATTGGAATCAATTAATACCTCAGAAGGGTTTTGAGGAGATATGTGAGATGAGAATATAAACATAGCTAGCAAAGTGTCTGGCTTATTTGTTGCTCAGTCGTGTCCAACTCTTTGCAACCCCATGGACTGCAGCACCCCAGGCCTCCCTGTCTTTCACCACCTCTCAGAGTTTGCTCAAACTCATGTCCATTGAGTCGGTGATGCCATCCAACCATTTTCTGCTGTATCTCACCCTTCTCCGGCCCTCAATCTTGCCCAGCATCAGGGTTTTTCCAGTGAGTCAGCTCTTAGCATCAGGTGGCCAAAGTATTGGAGCTTCAGCTTCAGCATCAGTCCTTCCAATTAATATTCAGGGTTGATTTCCTTTAGGATTGACTAGTTTGATCTCCTTGCTGTCTCAAGAGTCTTCTCCATGGATGTGTTTAATACATGTTTCTGGGAAGTTCTCAGCCTCTGCACTAGTGACATATTGGGCTGCATAATCATTCAGGGGACTGTCCTATGTATTGTAGGATGTTTGGCAACATCTCTGGCTTCTACCCACTGGAGAGCATCCTCTCCCCTAGCTGTCACGATTAAAAATGCCTCCAGATGTTACCACATGTCCCCTGGGTACAGACTCTTCCCTTCTCCCCCATTGAGAACCACAGCCTTAAAGGAAGAGCAGGACTCTAAGAGCACAGAGGATTAGAGGGCTGCTCAGGGTCCCGCAGAAAAAAGAGAGGAATCAGAGTGTAATCTTTGCTGGTGATTTGAAAACTAGACAGACCCGAGATCAAAATCCAGAGCAAATCCTTTCCCATCTATGTCCTGTGCTTAGTCACTCAGTTGTGTACAACTCTTTGCAACCCCATGGACTGTAGCTCCTCCTTCTATAGGGATTCTCCAGGCAAGAATACTGGAGTGGGTTGTCATGCCCTCCTCCAGGGAGTCTTCCCAACCCAGGGATTGAACCCAGGTCTCCTGCGTTGCAGACAGATTCTTTACCATCTGAGCCACCAGGTAAGCTCAAGAACACTGGAATGGGTAGCCTATCCTTTCTCCAGGAGAACTTCCCAACCCAGGAACTGAACCAGGTTCTCCTGCATTGCAGGCAGATTCTTTACCAGCTGAGCAACCCAGGAAGCCCTTACCATATATCTCTAAACCTAAATTTTCTCCCTTACGGCTGTTGTCAGAGACCATGAATGCAAAGTTCCTGGGAAAGAAATTATATAGATCACAACTGTTTTGCCGTTTCAGAGAATTATCAGGTCATGCCTGGTAACTCAGCCTGCCCAGGTGGCTCAGTGGTAAAGACTCTGCCTGCTAATGGAGGAGCCACAGAAGACATGGGTTTAATCCTTGGGTCAAGAAGATCGCTTGGAGAAGGAAATGACAACCCACTCCAGTATTCTTGCCTGGGAGATCCCATGGACAGAGGAGCCTAGCAGGCTGTAGTCCATGGGGTGGCAAAAGAGTCAGACATGACGGAGTGACTGGGCATGCCTGCACGCCTAGTAACTCAAGAATGTCATTTGCTCCCTTTGTATATCAGAATGTACAAATGATGGTGAGGCGTTACTGCTACCTGTGTGTATATAGTCTCAGTTCAACTTCTGTTGACTGACTCCCAGTTCATAGAAATTTTCCATTAGATGCATTTATCCTCTGCATAAAGTAGATGACATGCAATTTCTTTAGCCACTTGTTTTAAAATTATTATACAGTAAATTTGGTGTTGGAGGAAAGTTGTATAATTCTATGAAAGATAACACGTGTGTAGATTTGTATAACCACTTCTCAAAGCAAGATTCAGAATAGTCCATTTGCCCCCAAAACACCCTTGTACTTACCCTTAGAGTCACACCCACCTTCCACTCCATACTGTGTGGTGGTCGCTGAGCCATTCTCTATCACTATAGTTTTGTGTTTTCAAAAATTATTTAAGTAGACCTATATTCAATCTTTTGAGACCAATTTCTTTCACTCAACATAATGCTTTTGAGATTCAGGCATGAGTCAGTTTTTCATTTTTAATCCTGAGTAGTATTGCATTGTATGCAGTTTTTCAATCTGTTCACCCATTAAAGGACATTTGGGTTGTTTCTAGTATTTGGTGATCATGAATAAAGCTACTGTAAATATTCACATACAGATGTGTGTGTGGATGTGAGTTTTCATTTATTTGGGGTAAATACAATGGAGTGGGATTTCTGGGCCATGTAATGGGTATATTTAACTCTATAAGAAATTGCCAAACTTTTTTCTAAAGTGGCTGCACCAGTTTACAGCCTTTCCAGCAAAGGGTTGGAGTTCTAGTTGTTCCATCAGCCCTTTTTATTGTCAATATCTATTTCTAATTGTAGCCATTCAGTCAGGTGCATAGTGGCACACAGCTCTACATAGTTTATTGTGCAGTGATCTTGAATATTGCATAGGAGCCTCCTGGAATGTTAGGTCCATGAATCATGGCAAATTGGAAGTGGTCAAACAGGAGATGGCAAGGGTGAACATCAACATTTTAGGAAGCAAACTAAAATAGACTGGAATGGGTGAATTTAACTCAGATTACCATTATAACTACCACTGTGGGCAAGAATCCCTTTGAAGAAATGAAGTAGCCATCATAGTCAACAAAAGAGCATGAAATGCAGTACTTGGATGCAATCTCAAAAACGACCTAGTCATCTCTGCTCATTTCCAAGGCAAACCATTCAATATCACAGTAATCCAAGTCTATGTCCTGACCAGTAATGCTGAAGAAGCTGAAGCTGAATGGTTCTATGAAGACCTATAAGACCTTCTAGAATTAACACCCCCAAAAGATGTCCTTTTTGTTATAGGGGACTGGAATGCAAAAGTAGGAAGTCAAGAAACACCTGGAGGAACAGGCAAGTTTGGGCTTGGAGTACAGAATGAAGCAGGGCAAAGACTAATAGAGTTTTGCCATGAGAACACACTGGTCAGAGCAAGCACTTTTTCAAAAACACAAGAGAAGACTCTACACATGGACATCAACAGATGGTCAACACTGAAAACAGATTGATATATTCTTTGCAGCCAAAGGTGGAGAAACTCTATAGTCAGCAAAAACAAGACCGAACCTGACTGTGGCTCAGATCATGAACTCCTTATTGCCAAATTCAGACTTAAATTGAAGAAAGTAGGGAAAACTGCTAGACCATTCAGGTATGACCTAAATCAAATCCCTTATGATTATACAGTGGAAGTGAGAAATAGATTTAAGGGACTAGATCTGATAGACAGATTGCCTGATGGACTATGGACAGGGATCAAGACCATCCCCAAGAAAAAGAAAGGCAAAAAAGCAAAATGGCTGTCTGGGGAGGCCTTACAAATAGCTGTGAAAAGAAGAGAAGCAAAAAGGAAAGATATACCCATTTGAATGCAGAGTTCCAAAGAATAGCAAGGAAAGATAAGAAAGCCTTCCTCAGTGATCAGTGCAAAGAAATAGAGGAAAACAGTAGAATGGGAAAGACTAAGAGATCTCTTCAAGAAAATTAGAGATACCAAGGGAACATTTCATGCAAAGATGAGCATAATAAAGGACAGAAGTGGTATGGACCTAACCGAAGCAGAAGAGATTAAGAAGAGGTGTCAAGAATACTCAGAAGAACTATACAGAAGAGATCTTCACCACCCAGATAATCATGATGGTATGATCACTCACCTAGAGCCAGACATCCTGGAATGTGAAGTCAAGTGGACCTTAGGAAGCATCACTATGAACAAAGCTAGTGGAGGTGATGGAATTCCAGTTGAGCTATTTCAAATCCTGAAAGATGATACTGTGAAAGTGCTGCACTCAATATGCCAGCAAATTTGAAAGAAGCAGCAGTGGCCATAGGGCTGGAAAAGGTCAGTTTTCATTCCAATCCCAAAGAAAGGCAATGCCAAAGAATGCTCAAACTACCACACAATTGCACTCATCTCACATGCTAGTAAAGTAATGCTCAAAATTCTCCAAGTCAGGCTTCAACAATACATGAACCATGAACTTCCAGATGTTCAAGGTGGTTTTAGAAAAGGCAGAGGAATCAAAGATCAAATTGCCATCCTCTGCTGGATCATCGAAAAAGCAAGGGAGTTCTAAAAAACATTTTTTTCTGCTTTATTGACTATGCCAAATCCTTTGACTGTGTGGATCACAACAAACTGTGGAAAATTCTGAAAGAGATGGAATACCAGACCACCTGACCTGCCTCCTGAGAAATCTGTATGCCGGTCAGGAAGTAACAGTTAGAACTGGACATGGAAAACAGACTGGTTCCAAATAGGGAAAGGAGTATGTCAAGGCTGTATATTGTCACCCTGCTTATTTAACTTCTATGCAGAGTACATCATGAGAAACGCTGGGCTGGAAGAAACACAAGCTGGGATCAAGATTTCTGGGAGAAATATCAGTAACCTCTGATATGCAGATGACACCATCCTTGTGGCAGAAGGTGAACAGGAACTAAAGAGCCTCTTGATGAGAGTGAAAGAGGAGAGTGAAAATGTTGGCTTAAAGCTCAACATTCAGAAAACTAAGATCATGGCATCTGGTCCCATCACTTCACGGCAAATAGATGGGAAAACAGTGGAAACGGTGGCAGACTTTGTTTTGTGGGGGCTCCAAAATCACTGCAGATGGTGATTGCAGCCATGAAATTAAAAGACACTTGCTTCTTGGAAGAAAAGTTGTGACCAACCTCAATAGCATATTAAAAAGCAGAGACATTACTTTGCCAACAAAGGTCCATCTAGTCAAAGCTATGGTTTTTCCAGTAGTTATGTATGGATGTGAGAGTTGGAGTGTAAAGAAAGCTGAGTACCAAAGAATTGATGCTTTTGAACTGTGGTGTTGGAGAAGACTCTTGAGAGTCCCTTGAACAGCGAAGAGATCCAACCTGTCCATCCTAAAGGAAATCAGTCCTGAATATTCATTGGAAGGACTGATGCTGAAACTGAAACTCCAATTCTTTGGCCACCTGATGCAAAGACCTGACTCCTTTGAAAAGACCCTGATGCTGGGAAAGATTAATGGCAGGAGGAAAAGTGGATGACAGAGGATGAGATGGTTGGATGGCATCACCAACTCAATGGACATGAGTCTGAAAAAACTCCAGGAATTGGTGATGTATAGGGAAGCCGGGCGTGCTTCATTCCATGGGGCCGCAAAGAGTTGAACACGATTGAGCGACTGAACTGAACAGAACTGATCTTGAATAAAAGTTGAGTGAGCTTACAAAGAGCAGCTATTAGGTGGAAGGGGCCGGAGGAGCCTCAGGAGATGGGCTCCTCTCCACAGAGTCAGACACATGTTTGTCTTCCTTGGATATTTGCTCCTCACAGATTCGAAAATCTCTGTGAGGTGATTATCTTTGCTTTTTCACCCATTGGGCATGTGGGGAGCCGTGATGATTACATTTATGTGTCAACTGACTGGGCCACAGGGTGTCTCAGGATTTGGTTAAACATTATTCTGGATTGTGTCTTGAGGGTGTTTCTGGATGAGGTTAACATCTGAATTGTAGACTGAGCAAAGCGGATTGCCCTCCCCATTGATGGTGGGCCTCACCTAATCAGGGTTTGCATGGAGCAAAAAGGCTGACTTTACTCTGAATAAGAGGGAGCTCCTCTTACCTGACAGCCCTTTAGGAGGTACATTGCTTTTTCCCACCTTTACACTGAAACTAACACATTGACTCTCCTGGGTCACCAGCTACTTCCAGCCAGCTCACCTTGCAGGTCTCGGGACTTGTCGGCCCATGATGGCATGACCCACTTCTTTAAAATACATCTGTTCATCCCTTTACATATGTGCATCCTATTGGTTCTGTGTTTCTGGGGAACCCTGACTAATACAGTGATACCAAAGACTAAGGAGAGAAAGTACACTCTTGTTTTCATATCCCAAATCTGTCCCATTTTGTATATGTATTTCTTTTGTCATAAAGAAATGTTTTAACTTTCAATACACTATTCAAAATATTAGGTCTTTCTGAGAGAGTCGTCTTTGCCTTTGAGAAAATCAAGCTGCTTGTAAATTCTAACAGTTTTAAAGAACGTTTAGTCATCAGTGACATATTCCATCTTCTCTTTCCTTTCTTATGGGTGCTGGGATGCAGTGATAGTTAAGGAGAGAATAAAACATAAGAGTTTGTCAGAAAGTAGCCCTGCAACTCACAGTGTTGTTTTGTCTGTATCCTCTGGTTCAGTAATCTTTGAGTGTATTATTTTTTTAATATATATATTTAAATATATTTTAAATATTTATAAAAATATACAAAAACAAATATATTAAATAATATATTAAAATTTTAAGAAATATATATATATTACATATATATTTTTTAAATATATATTTGGGATGAACGCCATGGCGAGTAGAACTTCCTTCAGGCTTCCCGATGAAGTGTGTTCCCTTGTTGAAACTTCTGTTATTGAAGCCTGTCTCCACGTGGATGTGTGAGTTCCCACCAACACTCTCTGGACTTGTCCTTACCACTGAGACAGAGACCCCAAACCCCTACTCCCCTCAGTATTTCATGAGCTACTCCCAGGGATCTTGGCAAAATGCAAAAATGGTGCCTTCTGTGTCCTTTGTACAGAAACTATTGCTATTGCTAAGTCACTTCAGTCGTGTCCGATTCTGTGCGACCCCATAGATGGCAGCCCACCAGGCTCCCCTGTCCCTGGGATTCTCCAGGCAAGAACACTGGAGTGGGTTGCCATTTCCTTCTCCAATGCATGAAAGCGAAAGGTGAAAGTGAAGTCGCTCAGTCGTGTCCGACTTAGCGACCCCAAGGACTGCAGCCTACCAGGCTCTTCCATCCATGGGATTTTCCAGGCAAGAGTACCGGAGTGGGGTGCCATTGCCTTCTCCATGTACAGAAAATACTTGGTGTTAAAGGCAAATTTGTTCAAATTCTACTCCAGGATTTTGCTTAGAATTTCTGTAAGTATTTTTGAAGAGTGACTTTTTCTCCACATGCTTCTCTGGAAACAAAGCTGATATGCTGTTGCAACTCAGCAGAGCATGTACATGAATGAGGCACATAGTCTCAAAAATCACAATTTCATATCCTCCACATCCCTTTGTTCCTTAATGAAAATCTCTTCTTGTCATATTATAGCTCACTCATGCATTGTCACATGGGCAAGTCATTACAAAACTTTGATCTTCTGTGTTTGTGTCATTTTATAACTTGCTCCATTACCTGGTGGAAAGTGAAGCCAAACAAAGTCAGTACTAATCAGAGACACTGGCTTCTAGAATTCTGTTCTACACTTGCTGCTCAGAAACAGCTAAGTATTTCAGGCTGTGGATAATTTAGTTTTCCTCTGCCCAGACGTGCGTGCATGCATGCTAAGTTGCTTCATTTGTGTCCGATTCCTTGTGACCCTGTAGCCCACCAGGCTCCTCTGTCCATGAGATTCTCCAGGCAGAAATACTGGAGTGGATTGCCATGCCCTCCTGCAGGGGATCTTCCCGACCCAGGGATTGAATTGGCATCTCTATGTCACCTGCATTGGCAGGCGGGTTCTTTACCACTAGTGCCACCTGGGAAGCCCCTGCCCAGACATGAGTGAAATCCAAATGCCCTTAGGGGCCGGACAGGTGACGTAAATGAGTGAGACTGGTCTGCACGGAGTCTCAGTATTGGTAATGTATGAGGAAATGATAAGGACTGTGGCTGGTTGAAACCCTCAGCCACTCAACAGTGGATTGTTGCCATGTGTGGGTTATTGGATCCAGTGTTGCCAGATCTTGCAGTTTTTTCCAAGAAAAGTCTGATATCTAGGCTTTTGATTTTGGCAGTTAATTCATAATACTTACAAGCAGACAGAATAAAACCTTCCTGGAAGGTCACATGTGGCCTTCATAGAACTTCAGATTCTTACCTCTTTTGTGTATAGCAATATGTGATTAATACAGTCAGAGATAGCCCCAGAAGGCTAGCAACTCTGTTGGAAGGGCAAGTTACACACTTAGCATTACAAAATGATTTTTTTTTTTAATGTACACTATGGTTTATCAGTGGTTCTCAAACTCTAGCGTGCCTCAGAATCTCCTGAAGCCTTGTTCAAATATATGTTATTTGGCTGCACTTCCAAGATTTGAGTCAGTATGTCTGCGATAATGTCCAAGAATTTACATTGCAAACAAATTCCTGGGTGATGCCGACACTGCTGGTCTTAGAGTTCATCTTTTGAAAAACTCTTGTTTTTATATATTATTGTGTGGGTGCTTGGTCACCCCGTCATGTCTGACCTTTTCCCACCAGACTTCTCTGTCCATAGGATTTCCCAGGCAAGAAGCAGGGTGCCACTTCCTCCTTCAGGGGATCTTCCCAATCCAGGGATTGGACCCACCTCTCTTGCATCTCCTGCGTTGGCAGGTGGTTTCTTCACCACTGCCCCACCTGGGAATCCCTAGGGGTCATCTTTGGAGAAGCTGTTGTAGGTTGAGTTGTGTCCCCTGCCCCCAAATGGTATGTTGAAGTCCTCATCCCTTTTACCACGAAATGTCCCCTTATTGGGGACTAGGGTCCTTGCAGGTGTCATTAGTTAGGATGAGATCATCCTGGAGTCGAGCAGGCTCCTTATCCCATGTGACTGGCATCCTTATAAGAGGAAGACCATGTGGGTGGGGATTGAGGGTTGCAATGATGGGGCAGTAGCATCCACACACTACTAGGGGAGAGGCCTGGAACAGATTCCCCTCTGAAACCCTCAGAAGGAACCAAGACCACAACCCACACCTTGCTTTCTGACATCTGGCCTCCAGAATTGTGAGACAATCAGTTTGTGTTTTTTAAGCCACCCACTGTATGGCGCTTTGTAACAGCAGCCCTAGAAAGCTAATACAGAAGCACTAGTTGAACAGAAAACTACTAGGCTCCTAGTTGGACTCGGAGCCTGCTCACATGTTAATCTAAAATTCTGTAAGCCAGTTAATAACAAAATAAAATACCTAATTGCGGTAGTTCCATTGGGCAACCGGAAAACAATGGGATGCATGAATCTTCCTCCCGATGGAGGCCTGAGCAGAGGAGGACTGCAGTGTGTTGAGTGATTCTAGGTCTGCCTACAGCAGGAGTGGACCTCACCCATCACGGCCTGCTTCAGGAGGGACACCTGAACGTTGGATGACCTGTCTGATAGGTTACCCCGTTAAGATTTTTAAAGTAAAAATCTTGGAATTGCCATGTCATATTGTCACAGTGGACTGTTCCAAAGAAATCAAGCCAGTTTGGGCTCTCCAACCTTAAATTTTCTCCTTTATTTGTTCTGATTGGAATTTAAAGCTGGTCTTTATATTGGAGAGGGGCTTCCCTGATATCTCAGTTGGTAAAGACTCTCTCTGTAATGCAGGAGACCCCAGTTCAATTCCTGGGTCAGGAAGATCCTCTGAAGAAGAGATAGGCTACTTCCAGTATTCTTGGGCTTCCCTTGTGGCTCAGCTGGTAAAGAATCCATCTGCAATGCCAGAGACCTGGATTCGATCCCTGGGTTGGGAAGATCGCCTGGAGAAGGGAAAGGCTACCCACTCCAGTATTCTGGTGTGGAGAATTCCATGGACTGTATAATCCATGGGGTCACAAAGAGTTGGACATGACTGAGCAACTTTCACTGCAGTTTATATCAGAGTAAGCTTTTTCTCTCTCTTTCTCTCTGATTTTCTCTTTTTCACAGGAAATTCCATTTAATTAGTGGTTTTAGCCAAGTATGGGACATGAAATTAATGCACTCTTTTTTTGCATTTAATAAAGTAAATTTTATTAGTTTTTCAGTCTGGTAGAAAACACATAACGTAAAATTGACCATCTTAATTAACCACTTTTAAGTATACACTTCAATAGTGTTATGTATTCACCTGTGCAACAAATCTGCAGAACTTTTTCATCTCGCAGAATAGAAACTCTATACCTATGGAACAACAACCCTCTTTTCTTAGCTCTTTTTTTTCCCCCCACTTTGTATAAGTTAATAATTTCTGGAATTCAGTTTGTTCATTGCAAACAACTGCTGAGTTGTAGTCAAACATTTGTGCAATATTAGATCACTTTATGTGGGATCATTGTTAAGCTGGCTCAATCTCTTGTAGCCAGACTGAGATACACACCAATAAGAATATAAATATGATTTTTCCATGTGTATCAGCACAGTGGATGCATGTGGATTGGATTCATGCTGCCCTGTCAGCAAATCCAGAATTGCAGGAGCCTTTCAGGAAGCAAATGCAGTGATTAAAGTGATGGTTTCAAGCTGCTGCCTAAGTGGCAAAGTTGTACTAAGTTGAAAGCATTTGTAGGGACATAAGTGATGATGGTAAACGGGGTGTGTCTGATGCCCAGGGCCTTCCAGCCCCCCATCCCTACTCTCTGCTGCTCTCCTGGTTCTCCCAAGACTCAAAAGCACACTCAAATTTAAATGCTTTCCTTTCTCTCTCTCTCTTTTTTTTTTTCTCCTGCAGCTACATTTGTTCTGTCTTCTCTGAGCTCCAGCCAGCTCTTTTGACTTTTTGAACTCTTGTTTTTTTATTCACAAAGGTAATTTCAAGAACTGTTCTGGGTTACACTTTTGGCATCTGGCTCCTCAGATAGCTACTATTAGGCAAGAACAGAGAACTGAAATGCATTTGGCAACAGTCGCAACCTTTCACAACAGAATTAAATGGTGTAGAACAGGTTATTTTCCACTCAAGCATTCTCTTGAGAAATAAAACCCCATATGTATGATTTCCCCCATGCTCTTACTTCTTACTGGTTCAGTTGAAAGTGTTTCCTTAGTGTTTATTAAATGGGCATTTTTACTCACTTAAATGGATTAATTGATTTCCAGATGGCCTTAAAAGAAGTGGGACAATGAAAGTCATAAAAGCGGACCACATATAGTATCTGTGAATTCATAGGTGTGTAGTTTTTATCATATATTCATAATTTTAGTATCTGGCTAAATATACTCTGTGCTGTATACCTAAATTATAAGTAGTGAGTATTTGAAGTTTTTGCTTGTCTCCAAGAAAGGTGTATACTTTTAGTTAAAGTTTGGTAAACTGGGGTAACACTGCTGCCTGCCAGCCTCAGAGGCTTCTAGAGCTCTGGGGATGGGCTATTCTTAATCCCTCCTAAGGGACCACAGATTCTACTTTATGATGATATAGGGTACTGCATGGAGAAGGCAATGGCACCCCACTCCAGTACTCTTGCCTGGAAAATCCCATGGATGGAGGAGCCTGGTGGGCTGCAGTCCATGGGGTCGCTAAGAGTCAGACACGATTGAGCGACTTCACTTTCACGCATTGGAGAAGGAAATGGCAACCCACTCCAGTGTTCTGCCATCTCTGGGGTCGCACAGAGTAGGACACGACTGAAGCAACTTAGCAGCAGCAGCAGCAGGGTACTGCAAATCCCTGGGAATCATTCACACTTCCTCTTGGAAGCTCACAGCCATGTCACAGATCTTATTATTCTTCCTGTGTTGGTTAACCCCTCTTCTAACCATCAACCTGAAGAGGACGTAAGAGAAGGTTCCTCTGTGGAACTGTGACTTTAACTGTCCTCCCCCTGCCACCCACCCAGGCATTCTGGTTTCCTCTTGCTCTGTTCCCTCTCCTTGCTGCTCTGGTTTCTTCTGTCCATGGTGGGGCCATCCCGGACATAATCACAGCCTCCCTGCAATGCTCAGCTGCGTGTCTGCCCCTAGAGCCCAGGTCCCTCCCGGGTTGAGGGCTGCTAGTTTGTGGTCCAAGTTCAGCCCAGACCTTCAGCCTGCTTTCCTCCACGTCAGTCATACAGCCCTGCATGTCCAGGCATGCTGAGCCCAGAATTCTGAGGCAATGGTTGAGGGTCTGCTTTGGGGACGGGAAGCTGGGGACAGGGTTGAACCCACGTTACCTACATCAGCGGGCGGATTCTTTACCACTGAGCCAGCAGGGAACCCTGTTCACTTGTTTTGAGGCACATCCAATGGACGTGGATCTTTACAGACTTCCAAGAGAGACAGGATAGAGGATGAGAGAGGCTTCCTTGGAGAAGAAAGGGACGCGCACTTCACTGGAGTCTTCATTGGGTCAATTAGCCACGGGGGGGACCCTGCTTTATGTTTTCTCATTCAGTCCTTGGACACAAGCCCAGCAGGGTGGTGTTGTCATCAGCCTCCAGATCTGGAAAGCTATGCATGTCAGTCCACATTGAGCAGTTGGGAATTCTAATTCTCAGATAGCTTCTGGGGGAGAGAAGTGTTTCGTTTGAGTCCTGAAGTTCTGCTGAGCACCTGTAGGACTTAGCCAACAAGGCCTATCACCCATCTTTTCTAAGCTGTCATCTTTGGGGCTTGGGGGAGGGTGACTGAAATGAAAGACCACTATGGAGCAGGGAGGACATTCCAGGCCTGCCCCCAACCCTCTTCCTTTTCTAGGGCTGCAGTCAACTTGGACGTGACCCTGAGGGCAGCGTTGCTCATGTTCTAGTGGCTCCTGAGCTGCGCTTTGCTGCTCTCAATTTCAAAGCAGTGACATAGCAGCTTTTGAAAGCCAGTCTGGACTTTGAAGACCTTTTGGTTTCTCTCTTTGGTGCTGTTTCTCCAGCAGTCATGTTATTCCTGCGCCTCATCTCTTAGCATTTCCATGGTGCTGGGAGAGAGCAGAAAACGCTCTCATGTTCCCATGGGAATGATGGAGTTCAGGAGGCTGTGTGAGGGCTCTCGTGTGCACATTTGCCCCCCCTCAATGTCTCTTTGAGCACAAGACCATGTCCTGCTTTGGCTTCCACAGCCCCTAAGACTATTCTTGACCTAATAAATGTGTGCAGATAGGACCAGAAGAACGCTATGTGGTGGAAGAGTCACATGTGGCTCAAGAGCCAGTTGACCGTATTTTTCTTTGTGAGATACTGATTGGCTTGCTTAGGCTTCAGGAAACGTACTCTTGACTAAGGCTCTTAGAGGGTAAGGAATAACACCTTTAACATTAGGATCTGAGTCAGTCTGAATCCTACCAGGAAGCAGATGGCACACACAAACAGGGAAATTTGAAGAACATTTAATAGTGACTGTTAGTAAAAGTGTGTCCAAGGGAAAATAAGTGATAAGGAAACATCCTAGGACTAGTGATAGCATGCCGCTCTCACCACCCTTAGGTCGGGGAGTGAGGAGGCGGGTAGGAGAGAGTGGTTTGGGGAACCTGGAAAGGATAGCTTCCTGGAGAGAAAGCCCACCTGACCTGAGCTGAGCACTCAGCAGAGGGACTCAGCCCTCCCTTGGCACTCAGGCAGGGGAAGCAGAGTTGCCTCACTCTCCCTTTCTCCTGGTGCTTCTTGTTGCCAAACCAGACTAGAAGCCAATTGACAAGGGAATCTTTTCATTCTGTCTCAGTGAGCAGCCTCCTTGTACCCAAATGTGGATGGAAAATATAACACAAGTCTGGAGAGGTAATCTTGCTCTGGGTTTAGAAGGATTTTTTTCTTGGTTCTCTAATCTTTTGACACTAAATAGTTACAGTTCAAACTTCCTGGCACCACCACCCCTCCATGAAATTTGTTCAGGCCTGAAAAATATACCAGTTTGTCCCTGGATGGTTAGGATCCACTTGATCTCATGCCCGTCTTTCTCAAAGGCTGTGTGCCCATAACAAATTCTTAAAAAGGAAGTACTTTATTTGAAATATAACTCCCTTTTGTTTTCCCTGTTTTTCACTTTGTTGAAAACTCTATTGGAGTGAGGAGGTGGAGACATGGAAGGCAAGGCTCAAAGTCCTGGCTCTTTGACAGGCAGTAGTTCTCTGTTGCCAGGGCAACCTGCCCAGCAGGAGAGCTGTATTCACCTTACCTCTTTTACCCCTTGAGTGCCACGTCTTTCTCTGAAGGGACAGGAGTTGTCTTGATGCGCCTCGACACACAGGTATCTAACAGATGCACTGGGAAGGATTTCCATGGAGATGGGAAGCACTCTTTATCTGTCCCTGTCTTTTTTCATGACTTGCATTCCCTTTTCAGATCTCTTTAGGCTACTTTCCATTTCCCTACTTGCCACTGAAAGGACTCTGCAGAAGCTTCCTAATTCCCAAAATTCCTTAATATGTAAACAATGCATGCTCCTCAACCATCAGCTACCAATACATTGATGTCCCTACAGCTTTATCTCTCAGTCTCTCTGCAGCTCCACGATTGCTTCTCCTGTTGCCTACCCAACATCTCCATCCACAGCAATCTTTCCAGGTACCTCAAGCCTAACATGTCCTCTCTGAACTCATAATGTCGCCTTCCCCAATCTACTTCTGCCCCCCAATCTACTTCTGCCCTCTCCTTCCCTAGCTCAGTTCATGGTATCACCATCTTCCTGGTTGTCCAGCCTGGAGAGCTTAGCACCATCCTTGCTACTTCCTTCTCCCCTCACTCCGCACTGCGCTACTCAGTCAATCTTTCATTAAGTCCTGTGGATTCTGGTTCTGAAAGAGCTCTTAGTCCCTCTCTTTTTCCCCTGACCCAGGGCCTCATTAACTCTCCCCTGAGTTATTAGAACAGCCTCTAGTTTCCCTCCCATCCAACTCACCCCCAAATTTATTATAAAACATCTACATCTCTTACTTAAAAATCTTTGATTAATAAGCATATGAAAAGACGCTCAACATCATGCATCATTAGGTATCTCTAGAAATCAAAACCACAGTGAGACCATTTCATATCCAGTAAGATAACCATGGAACTTCCCTGGTGGCTCAGACAGTAAAGAATCTGCCTGCAGTGTGGGAGACCTGGATTCAGTCCCTAGATCAGAAAGATCTCCTGGAGAAGGAACTGGCAACTCACTTCAGTATTCTTGCTGGGAGAATCCTACAGATAGAGGGGCCTGGAGGGCTGTAGTCCATGGGGTTGCAAAGAATCAGACATGACTGAGTGACTAACACACACATACACAGGATGACCATAATAAAACAAAGACAATGTCAAATGTTGGTGGAGCTTTTGGAGAAGCTGGAACATTTTCCAAAACCTTACATTGTAATTACAGTGTTATGTAGCATAGTTACATTGCCAGTAAGAATATAAAATGGTTCCACTACTTTGGAAAACAGTTCAGCCATTCCTCAAATGGAGAAGGAAATGGCAACCCACTCCAATATTCTTGCCTGGAAAATCCCATGGATGGAGGAGCCTGGCAGGCCACCATCCATGGCGTAGCAAAAAGTCAGACCCGACTGAACCACTTCACTATCTTTGTTTCTCTTTCTTTCATTCCTCAAAATGTTCGACACGGAGTTAACCATTTTCACTCCTCAGATTATATCCAAGAAAAATGGAAATGTATGTCCACGTAACTTACTCATGAAATATATAGCAGCATTATTCACAGTAGCCAAAAAGATTGAAACAACCCAAACATCCATCACCTGATGAAAGAACAAACAAAAAATGTGGTATATCTATTACAATGAACTGATATTTGGCAATTAAAAAATACAGAGGCACTAATACTTGCTACGGTGAATGAACCTTTGAAACATTATACCAAGTGACAGCAGGCAGTCTCAAAAGACCACATATCATATGATCTGATGAATATGAAATGTCCAGAATAGGCAAATCTGTAGAGACAGAAAGCAGATTAGCAATTGCCTCCCAGTGTCAAGGAACGAGGCGTGGCTATCAATGGGCACAAGGTGCCTTTTGGAACCATGAGAATGTTCTGAAATTAGATTATGGTAGTAGTTTCACACTCTGTGAATATACTAAAAACCACTGAATTGTAGACTTTGAAAGAGTCAATTGTATGGTATATGAGTCATATCTCAAGAAAGCTTTAGAAGATATCTCTGATGGCTGCCTTCTGGCCACAGAATAAAGCCCATGATCTATAGAATGATGTAGGATTTTGAACCCATGTCCAGCCCCCTTCTTATAGCCAACCACTTCCCCTGCACCCCTTTGCCTTTGCCCCTGTTCCCTGGCACCCCTCACCTCAGTTTATGCTGTTACCCTCTATCTGACACACCATACCTTGTCCACCTGGAGAGTTCCAGCGCATCTCTCAAAGCCGCCTCATACATCAGTCTCTCTGTTTGACTTTCCTGCTTGCTCTGGCTAGATTTAATTGCTTTCTTTTGTGTGTCTTTATCACCTTTGAGAAGTGTGTTGATTGCAGCACATGTAGTACTGTATCTTAAATGTTTGTATGGTCTCCCTGTAATGGATTGTGAGCTTTCTAGGAGCTGTGCAAGTGTATTACTTACTTATTTTTTTCATCTCAAGCCCCTAGAAGAGGACAGGAAAACTAGCACACAGTCAGTGCCTAGTAAAAGTTGCTGAAATTGAATTTACTCAAGGAGACTAGGGGGAAAATCCTCATGAACAGTAACGAGGGGCTTTTCTAGTTAGGACAGTGGGAATGAGAAGAATTAACAAAACCAAAAGCTCTGCATCATTTGTGACCTGCGAAGGCTGCCCTCTCTCCTGAGAACAGAGCAATCTGTCACCTTAGCTAATTTCTATCCTGGGCCTGAATAGGACCGTGTGTTTAAGTTGAGGGATAAGGAAAGAGTAGGTAAAGAGGGATGGTTGGTGGGATTCTGAGGGGCAGAACTGAGAACCTCCGATGTGCCTGACATTGTGAGGCTCGATGCCAATGACAATCAGAGGTGGTTGGCTAAAATTAAAGCTGCTGATTGTCATTGGCATCTGGTATAATAATGCCCTTCACAAGGCAGGTTCTCAATAAATATTTATGCGAATGAAAAAAGAGAGCTTTTCAGACAGTCAAAAGTCACCTTTGCCCATGATAGCATTCTGCATAGAGCCTGCCCCAGGCTGACCGTACTGTTAGAAACGATGTCTACATCCCTTCTCCATCTTTCTTTGACGCCTCCAGTGAGGGTGACTGTCTACTCTCGGCCCACTCTTCCGAGGAGAGCCAGTTTCAGGCTTCCCTTCTCCTGCCTTCTCTCCTTGTACCGATCCAGGTGGCCAGTAGGAGGCGCTCAGCTTCCCACCCCTCCTCTGCCTGTGACTCCTCCGTGCTCACATTTAAGGGAAGGACCACTCTACTCTGCGCCCATTTAAAATCACGGCTTTCCACAATGGGGGCAGCCTGGCCCACTCTGTCCTTCAGATTGGCCTGTGCCCCCTGTGTGACAGGCCAGTGGCTTTCCATCCTGGAATTTCCAGGGCATTAACAACTACAAGCAGATTTCATCTGAGCCCTTTGGGCTAGATTGTCAGAGACAGTAAACCTGAACAAGGAGTGGGAGGGGTGGATCCCTGGGCTTCCCCAGATGATAGACAGATTGGTTTTGGAATGAGCCTCCATCTCTGGCTGTCCCAGCGTGGTTTTCTTCCCGCTGGCCTTTTGTTCTCACACCAGTTACAGTGGCCCAGGCTGGGGAGGTATCTGGCTGCCCGGCTTCTCCACTTGCCCCACTTTTGATTGACCTGATTATTTCTGTGCTTCTTCAAAGCTTAGGCTGGATCCACTAAAATAGAAGGAGGCTTGTTGGATGCTGTGCTTAGTCTTGCTGATGAGTTTCTCATGTCCTTTTACATGAATACATTTTTTAATTGAAGAAATCTGCATGGACATACTGGAAAGAGGGACCAGTCTGTCTTCCAACACCTTGTCTACCAGCCCCCAGCCCCCAGTAGTGCCACTCTTCCTTGCCACCTTACACTGGTGTGGGAAGCCCTGGTGTAAACAGATGAGGCTGTTTGTTGCTGGAGGTGACCACCCTTTAGGCCCAGGTGGGCACCTCTGCGCCCCATCCCCAGACACCTGAAGTCTAGGGCCCAAGCACCTCTGCACACCGGTCTCTTACCTGTGGTAACCCAGTTGGCAGGCTCCGCCACTGAACCCTGAACACTATGCCCAGGAGGCCACATGTGGCCTTTCCAGTGAGTTTCTTGCCTGAACCACCTCAGCCAGGATTCCTGCATTCCTGGGCCTCCTGTGTCTTGTCTTCCCCCATCTCCTGGCCTCCCTAAGCTCCTCAGGCATGCGCAGTCTTTATGTTTATCTTATAGCCTTACGTGTATCACCCCCATTGTTGGCCTGGCATTTCCTGAATATCCTCCAGACTCCGCCTCTTGATTGAAATGTAGGACCGGGACAGTGTGCTGTCCTCGGGTTGTTGACTGATGAGGAGATGAAAAGAATTAACACATTTTTTTATTTAAAAAATTTTTTTTAATTTTTGGCCGTGCCGCCTGGCATGTGGGACTTTAGTTCCCTGACCAGGTCTCAAACCTGCACCCTCTGCACTGGCAGCACGGAGCCTTAATCACTGGACCTCCAGGGAAGTCCCCTGTGCTCAGGTTCTGAATCCACCTGCATTCCCAGCACAAGTGGCTGAGGGTCTCTTCTGACCCTGGTTCCCTTCGTTGCGTGCGAGCATCTGCTTTTTCTCATCTGAGTTTGTTTATAATCTCACCTGGAGTGGGCACTTTTGACACTCCCTCTCTACCCTCCCCTTCTTCTTCCCCTCCACCCCTGTTAGGACAGAGGCCTGGGCGCCTCCAGATCTGGGGCTCCTCATCACTCTAACTCAGAAACCCAAGGTTCTCCCGAAGTCACACTGGGCTCCCAACACAGCCCTTTCTTGCACACTATTCCCTCTGACCAAGGGCATTCTTTGGTCTAGTAGAATTCTTTGGAAAGCACATTGAGTCTTTGTTCTACAGAGATTTTTGTTCTGTATTATACCTTTTTCCTATTTTCTTCCCTAAACTGATATACTCCCTTGTTTTTCATTTCTGGTGGGTTTCAGCTTTAAACTGATTTTTTTTCTATTTGGCATATTTTTATGTTCCCTCCTCAATCCATTTCTCTTTCCCATGTCCCCTTGCCCCCTATCCAGTAGGGAGGGAGGAAGTAGGGGATCAGAAAATGAGCAAGTGCTCAGAATTGGGGTGGATGGCCGTGGCTTACATTAATCTACTGTAGCTGTGATGACCACCTATGTGAGATACCCCGCAGTGTGACATGTCACCCCACTGCCTGAGCAGCAGGTCTTGACACCCCAAAATCAGCCATCAAGGTTTTCTTCTCCAGAGACCTGGTTTAACAAACCGCATCTCTGAGCCAATAGCATATTTTCAAGAGTTGTAATGATTTTGATCTGGTCAGTGACAGAGAACAAGTAGATTTTGATTCCTGAGAGAGGAAGAAACAAAACTGGTTTTAGTTTGTTGGCTTGTTTTATAAATGCCTCATTATATTCCACATAGAGCTTCTTCAATTAAGAAAATTAGGGTGTTTTTGGTGTTTTTTTAGTACCATATCTAGCTGAAAACTGCAGCCTCCTGTTTGAAAGCCTGCCTCAGCAAACTGTGGCTCTCTGCTTTGACCTTGAGCATGTAGTCATGGAAGTGAGGGGTTGGATAATCGCATCCGGGACCACTTAGACTGCAGCACAATCACTCATTATGTTTCGTCCACAGCTACTGCTACCTTCTTATCAGCTGAGCGATGCAGCCTGCTCCCGTGCGTCGTGCCTGCTGTATTGATAAATCATGACGCATTTTCTGTTTACCAATCCAGCATCCTGTTTCCATCTTGGATACTGAAAGAAAAGTCATGATTCTGCTTTTTCATTCATGAAGGAAAGTGATTGCTTTAAAATCATTTTTTTTCCCCCACAGAAGCCATACTTTAATCCAGCGTCACAAATTAGTCCTTCCTAACAATAGAAGGCTAGATTTTTGAACAGGGGACCTTTTTGGGACCCCAGCTTATTTCCAAATGTGTCTTTTGTACAAGACTAGAATCTTCCTCTTCTTGCCATAGCTGGCAGAGCTAACAAGTGTGGTACCTCTTGCACAAAGCGTAGGTCCCTAAAAGCACATAGACCAGCTCACCATTTATTCAGTACCATTTCAGGTTTTCTTGCCAATTACATCAGTCAGTCATTCTCAAATCATTGGAGGTGCCATGTCCACCAGGAGTTAGAGAAACTGAAATGAAATTGTTAATTCTTGAGGAGTTTGAGGATCAGGTAGAGTGGTTACATGGTAGGCTGGAGATAATGAGATGAGCTAGAGCTTGTGTAAATGTTTCTGAGCATCCCAGCAGGATATTTTGATGTTTCCTGAGCACCTACTTTATGCCATACTCTGCCAAAGGCTTTTCATTTAATCTCATTTAATGAGAAGTCAAAAGAAACATCAGCTTCTTTAGAAAGCTCTGTGTTAAGAGCAGACTCCCTAAGAATAGGAAGTGAAACATTTCCCCTATTCCTGGAAGGGAACTCAAGTAGCTATATTTTTTTTCTAAAAAGTAATTGCAAATTACTGAGGACTTTTTATGTGCCAGGCACTGAGCTAAGCACATTATATACATCATGTCATTTAATCCTCACAAAAGCCCAAGGAGGTAGTGTTCTGGACCTCACTCTGGGTGTGTTTTGTTGCATAACAAACAACCCCAAAGTTTAATGACCTAAAATGGAAACAGCCATTTGTTTTGATCACATATCTATGACATGGGCAGGGATCAGCCATGCATGCTTTCTCTATTCCTTGTGGCAACTGCTTGGGGCTGGAGAACCCTCTTCTAGGACAGCTTCCTCACTTGATGGGCAGCTGTCAGCCACGAGTTCAGCAGGGGTGTTGGCTTCACTCCATATGTGCCTGCCTCTCCACAAAGCCACCCAGCCTCCCCCACAACTGGGTTCCCAGAGCAAGAATTCCAAGCAGGATGGAGAAGCTGCCAGTGTCTTAAGATGGACACAGCATCACTTCTTTCATCTTCTACTGGTCAAGCAGACACAGAGCCTGCTCAGGTTCAAGGTGAGGAGACCAAGGTCATAGCTGTCAGTGGGTAGTACCAAAGCATTGGCAGTCATCTTTATCCTACCAGGAGCCCAGAAAGCTTAAGTGCTTTGCCCTGGACCACACAGCCAACATGTAGACGGCTCCCCTGTGCTCTGCTTCTTCTAGATCCGGTGACACTCCCAAGTTGGCCAGAGCACCTGACTAACCTCAGTCCAGAGTTCTGTTCCTTTTCCTGCCATTAACCCAGCCCATAGTATCGATGCCCAGTGAAGCAGATTCTAGAAACATTGCTAAATCTCTGCTCCTGCATTTGGGGTTGACTTCAAGAACATCCCTGAAAGAATCCTAGGCTTGAGAAGAAAAGACCCAGAGTTATGTAAGAAGCATTTTTGGATATGGGAATGATGGTTGTGTCAGTCATAGGGTAGCTTGTGTTTTTCATCTTGTGTTGTTCATGAGTAGAAGTTGTCAGACTCCAACCAGTGAACCAAAGCCTGCCACCTGTTTATGTGTAGCCCTTGAGGAAAACAAAATGGTTCAACATTTTTAAATGGTTGAAGAAAAAAGCAAGAAGAAAATGTAAGAGTTGAATAGTTGCAGCAGAGACTGTAGCACACAAAGCCTCTTACAGAAATAGTTGACCTCTGTTCTAGAAGACATAATCAGGACTGTGTGAGCGGAACTGGATTTCATGTCTGCATGAGGAGAATTTTCTGTCTAGAGTTGTCCATATGCAGAAACAGTAGCTGTCAGCTAAAGGCTGTGCAGGAAGAGGGCTGTGTGCCTAGGACGCTGCTGTCAGTGGTGTGCTGGTAAATGCATAAAAACTGGCTCTCCAGGCAAGATAAACCTTGACATGTAATGTTTGTCTATTTCTTTGGTACAGATCTCGCTATGGTCAATTTCTAGTTCTGACATGATAGCCCTAAGGATGGAGTTGGGAAGAGACGCACATAATTGGCTCTTGGAGTTCTAGTTCAGGGAACTGGGAATCGATGCTATGTAATGCTGCCCTCTGGTAGCTTCCAGTGCAGAGAACATCAGGGGTGCAAGGAAGAACAACAGTGCAGGAAAAAACTCTGCCATTCCCTCTGCCTCTCTGGGCTCACAGGCAGCCACTGTTAGTATCTGCAAGCACAGGAAGATGAAGTTCCATGCCCTGAATTACACAGCTGCTAAAAACTCCACTTGCCAGTTCACTGCCTCACATTTGATTTAGAAAATCTTGATTTCTACAAAGAGTGAAAAGTTGGACTGCATCCAAATTGAGAACTTCTGTTTAAGAAAACATCACTTTTTAGAAGGTAGATGACAGATTTGAAGAAGATATTTGAAATCTTAAGAGATCTAGATCTCGTGTCGAAAAGATGTAAGGAATGCCTATCAATCATTTAAAATTAAAGCCAAAGACAGTCCAATAGAAAAATGGGCAAAGGGTGTGGACAGTGTATTTCCACTCAAAGATGAAAGGCTGATAGCGTATGAAAGATGACTAATCTTTCAGTACATAAGAGTACCAATCTCACTACTAAGCTGGGAGATGTGGGATAATAATGGGATTTCATTTCATCCATCAAATTGGCCTGAAGTCATGACACCAGCAAGTGAGGCTGTGATCCACAGCACATTCATCCACTGCAGCTGGAAGAACTTAAAACATCCATATTCAAAGCTGAGGTTCCTTCGACCTCCTCTTGTCCCGAATCCTGGCCTCCTCCCTCCCTCCCTCCCCAAA